>NC_056486.1:3474807-3810905 GCF_008729295.1 Plectropomus leopardus
GCAATGTGTGGTTACGCTTTTTTTTTGTTTGGAGCAGGGAGGTATTTTGAGCATTTTTTTAAAAATTAAAGTCATTTGTGTCTGTTACTTAGAGAAAGAGGAGGGGGGCTTAGAGAAAGCCATTGTGATTTAATAGGACAGGCAGAAAGGTGGGATTGTTGAAAAATATTTCACCCACTTGCTGAAGTTTACCACTAATGCAAAAGCAAACTTTATCGTATATTATAGAACTTAATCAACATTTTTTACTCAGTTGTAAATTTTAAGGTTGCACATCGCAGAATTTAAAACTCCAAATTTGATAGAGTACGACTCAAAGTTATCCCTAATATGTAGACAAAAACCACCACCATTTTTTATAGATTTTCAACTAACTCTGGCAGCTTTAATGGCCTAATCAGGGCAATTGGCTTCATTAATAAGAATCTCATTCAGAACCAGGTTCATTATAAATATTAGCACTGGCTCTTTTCGCAGTGACATCTGACTGATGGAGTAAAACTCCAGTGACGATCGCTGATTCTGATTACTGTTAAATCCATTTGGGAGATGTCCCTTCAATACAAAAAGGCCTCTATAGTCATGCAGGACGCCTGGGGACTGCATGGAGAAATCCTTCCACTCTGCCAACCCTAGATTCATGGTCCTGCGTGTTTGGCTAGCCATTTCCTGGTGCAGCACTTGCTATTTTATTTGGCCCGCTCCAGCCCCAAGGATAGGGGGACAGTTGTCTTCCCCTGCTGCTTAGCCCGGAGAATTTCCTTGCTTACTTTTCCTCCGCTCTGTGGGAGGAGAAAAAAACTGGATGGCAGCCCTGTTTGAGTTATTAGTAAAGAGTGGGAGGCAGGGACAGATGAGCAGAATTAGTAAAAGTGGTTCTTGCAGTCATTTAAAACCAGGAAAAGTTATGGAATTTGCAAATAGCCTGGAAAAGTTTTGGAAAACTAAATGTACCTTGGAAGTTTTGGAAAAGTCATGGTAATCTGTTTCACAAACCTGTATAATAAGACATGATGTGTCAAAGGACCGTTGGCAGTTTTAAAGTTCAACCCGTGGGTTTGGACGGCATTTTTTAAAGAAAAAATAAAAAAGCCAAAATATTTTTTTTAATAAAATCACTAAAATGTCTTTAAAAAGGAAATCAGATGTTTTCTTTGAAAGAGAAAAAAAGCCAAAATATAAATATTTTCTATTTTCCAAAAAAGATGCCAATATGTTTGCTTAAAAAATCTAATTTAAAAAAAAGCAAAAATGTATTTTTAAAAGTCACCAAATTTGTTTAAGAAAAAAAAAAGTTTCTTAAAAAAATACTAAATGCCAAAATGTTTACTTTAAAATTCACCAAAATATAAGAAATTATTCCCTCAAATATTGCCATTAAGAGTTTTCTTTAAAAATCACCAAAAAAATGCAAGAAAAAAAAGAAAAGGCGACATTTTTTTGAATAAAACATGCCCTTTTTTGATATTCAGTTCTAATCCTGCTCTGAATTATTATTATTTTTTAATCAAGAATACTTTAATACGCTATTTATATAGTAATGAAAAAGTAACAATAAGGAGTTTCAGAGGATATATAGTCCTTAGCATTTGCCTCAAAGTCTTTGAAAAGTCCTGGAAACAAATTGGTAAAACTGTATGGACCCTGCAAAAGATAAAGAGGAGCGAACGAGGGGGAACTGCCAGATCTTGTGTTTGTACTTTCTCTCTGCACACCGAGTTCTCACCGCTCAATGGTTCTCGGACTGCCAGCATTTGGCTGACTCTTCATCCCGAAAACCCACCATTGATCGGCCTCAGTCTACACAATATTTACCCACAATGCTTTCTATGGAGCGACATTCGGTGGGAGCACAAGCTGAAGGGAATTGCAGGGTGACGGACGCAGCTATCTGAAGGGAGGCTCTGTTTGCAGGTGGAATTACAAGGCAGAAAACCCAAAACACATTTTCACATTATGCTCAGGTGTTTATTTGCTTTTGGCCCTCGAAGAGTAAAGTGTGTGTAATTTTCGTGCTCTTCAGCCTGCGGGACATTCACGATGATAGTTTGGCTGAATTCCCTCCAGGTGCTATATGTTGAGAGACGGCGAGGCAAAGAGGGAGGAACGGGTAGGAAAAGACAAAGAGGGGGAGAGCACCTGGCTCTCCACCACACCTGGGAGGAGAGTGGGCTGGTGTGGGCTAATGATGTGGTTTTTAAGCTCGCTAAATACTGCGAGCAGCACGCGCTGTCCCTAGATGGCCTGTCGGTTGGTTAGTCCTCACCACAGAATATTCCAGAGATGCGACTCCCCTTTGCTGCTTCCCCCGCCTTCGCCTCTTCCACTGGAATGAAACTTTTGTATGCACACACATTCCCAGACTTTTAAAGGGGTTGCATGGAGAATTTTAACCTAAATGAACCAATAAAACATGCATATTTTGGCTAGTATAAATAGTGTTAGCTTTAAGGGGGGAAGTGTTTTCCCAGAGCAAGTTGAGCTAAAATTCTTGAAAAAATAAGACATTTAGTGGAATATTTACATCCAAACAAAAATCTTAAAGGGACAGCACAAAATCAAATACAACATATTTTTCCTTTTACCTGTAGTGCTGTTTATCAGCCTAGATTGTTTTGGTGTGAGTTGCCAAATGTTAAGTGTTGTGCTGTTAAGTTGTCTTTCTTCTCTCCAATATAATGGAGTTAGATGGCACTCTGCTTGTGGTGCTCAAAGCGCCAAAAAATGTATTTGGAAAAACTAAAAAGTAACGTGTCTTTGCTTAAATCATGACCCTGTGATTTAAGATAATCCACAGACCTTGTTGTGAGCAGTTTCATTTAGCTTAGGTGAGCTAGCAGTCAATGCACGCTTCCTTCTGCACCGCGACAGAGTTGGTGGTTGTGTTTCTGGTTTCTGTTTGTACTCCGAATCGAATTGACCGAACACATTTGAGCGGCAGGTAAACAGACAGCATGGATAGCTGGAACGCATTGCCCCAAAGGTCAAGGTCACATTTTTGGTTGAAACTCAAGAACTCATTTGCTATTTTTGACAAAATTGCACACAAATGTCTATTTTGGTCAAAAAACTGAATTGGTGACATTAATCTTGGGTGTCCACCTTGAAACTGATTGTGTGCATCTGTGCTCTCGGGTTAAGTCCGTCCATATTTGAATCATTGTCAACTTTCAAATGAATCAAGAAAAAACATGGATGTCAACTGTAACTGCAACTTAAGGCATACTACAGTTTCAAGGCAGTATTTCGATCTTAAATTCATCCGCATTCATGAATATCTGTTTTTACATATCAGCCCAAAAGACCAAATGACCGGATCTCCTAAAATATCGTCCCCCAGAGGCTTGTTGTCATCAAACTGATAGTCGGTGAGTTGTATTGGTCGTCAGCGTTTAACGTGTTAAACATAGTAATTGCCAGATGACATTCCTGTCTTTAAGAGGGTGTACCAGACTAAGTTTTGAAGTTAGAGTGGCAATGTCACCGGGGTCCCTTGACCTCTGACCTCCAGATATCTGAATGAAAATATGTTTTGGGAGTACCCATGAGTCTCCCCTTTACAGACATGTCCACTTTATGCTCGTCCCATTCAGTTTTTGCTGTCATTTGGTTCCTAATCAAGACAATCTAGTCATTTCACCTTGTTTACATGGACTTCATAACTGTTTCGTAATTCAAAATAATGGAATGGAAAACTGAAAAATTCGATTAATCGCAGTCAACAATAGAAATTCTGCAATTAATTGCAATTTAAAAAATTAATCGTTTGACAGCCCTAATAACTACCAACGTGAGTTTGAATGAACTTATGAGTTCATTTTTAAATTGTATTCTTATGGCAAAAATTGAGGATTTTAACATTATCAACAAACAAAAATATAGGATTGTCACGCAGCAGTGCCCACATCATTTGACTGACAGCTGATCTGAGGAAGATGTTGCTAAAAGGCTTAGCAGTTAGCAGCAACGATGTCAACACACGCATGAATCCTACATATTATCAGTCTAAAAAGTCAAATGTAGCAATAAAAGCCTTTCCATTTCACGCGTTAGTCCATTTTACACATTCGTGCTTTTATAAGTCGGCACTGTACAGTAGCTTCTTCTCTCCTCAGCCTCATGCAGCTTTACCACAGCATTCCTTATCCCTGTCTAATGTAGCTGATCCCTCTCCCTCTCCCTCGCTCCATCCGTCCTCCCTGGCTTTTGTGAGACGGAGAGGTGAGGGGATATGTGTCTTTAACTGAGCTGGAGCTCTGCTGCAGCTTACCTCTTACTGCTAAGATAGGATATGTGCTCTGCTTTGTTACTGCTAACCTGCTTGTTTGGGGGTGAGATCAGTGTATTTGTGTGTTAGTGTTTGTGTGTGTGTGAGCGGAGTAGGAGTAGTGAGAAATCCCATTATGGAGCCAAGTTGCTGCCACGCTTTCCCCATACACACTGTGAACCCGGTGTAATCCACTCACACACTCCCCATGCATCCTTGTTTGTGTGTGTGTGCGCGTTCGCACAAACACGTTTACCCTCTAGACTCGGCGGTGTAGCTGTGTATCCCTATGCACTGTTGTGTTACCCACCGTGAAACATGACAGCTAATGATATCGAAGGCTTTTTAAAGGTGTGTTTGTGCTGGTGTGTGTACGAGAGAGCGAGCTGGATTTCTTCCAGACTGACATCGATTAGCAGGGAGAGAGCATCGGCTCAGAGTGAGAGCAACAGAGTCACAAGCTATGCCTTCATGTGTCAAATTAATTGAATTCTACGCTCTTTTTACCTATACATTAGGTTACTCTCCAAGCTAAATTCAGCTGATGAATGTTCTTTTTTACCCAAGTCTGATCATTTTTTCTTGGCTTGAATCTTTCCACTGAGCATAGAATTGGTCAAAAATTCCCAAGATTAAAACCTTGAATTTTTTCACAAAACGCTGGAATAAGGCAATGAGCATCTAAGAGGAAATGGCCCCAAAAATTAGAGAGAAATTGATTTAAAAAAAAAAGAAAGAGACAGAAACAAGAAAATGGCCTTAAGAAAGTGCAGTTGAAAGTTTTTGCCTCCATAAACCACTGAGCAAAGTCCAGGGTCCAATGAGGTGGCAAACTATGAGCAGCATGCACCAAATGGGAAGTAATAAAAATTGCAAACACAAAGCTGTAAATACGCCAAAAAATCAAGGCAAAAAAGCCAAGGCCAAAAAGCCAAGGGGACAAAGCTCGTTCCAAAAAGAGAGCAATCTTATGTTGTCTTTCACTGTTTACAAACAGTAACCAACAATTTCCTCATAGTATACCCTTTAAGGGCTTAAAACTGGTTATATTTAACCATATAGATGCCTAAAACAATTAACTTTTCACCCAGATTTAGACCGAATCTTGCCATGTGTGAATCCATCTCTCAAAACTTTATGATTTCAGCTGTCTCTGAGTCCATTTGTTGCTCGTAAGTAAACATTGCATTGGGGACTATTTTCAGCTGCGGATTTATTAACATTTGGTGCAGGACGTTGTATGTAGGACTGAGTCACAACAAACAAAGTCTGTTTAATTGTTCCTAATGAAGGAACATGTTAACAAGCAGTGTGGCTCATGTGTTGAGTAGTTTTTGGACGACAACTGTGTCGAGGATAAGTTTTGTCAGACTTTGACTGCATGGACGGACAGATTTGTTTGGAGAATTAATCCACTGTTTATTGTGGATCTGTGGATAATAAGAAAAATATGAAATAATACAATATATATTTGAATAATGTAAACTTTGTCATCTGCGTCCACTGTGGGGTTTTTCCCTATAACTTGCTCCAGGCCGGGCATAGGGGGCGCTGCACACACTGCGCTGCACCTGTGAGACCGGCACAGAGGGGAGCCTATTTGTCACCAGCTCTCTGCCTTGCCATTGAGTGCTCACTCACTGCGTGTGTGTACGTGACACACACACACACTCTCTCCATCGTGTCCTCCTCGACTCTCTCCTCCTCTCTCCCCCCTGACCCCAGCGCCATCTTCTCTGTCTCATCCTTTATGCATACTGACAGCGAGCCCCTCCGTTTATGGCACTGCATAACGCTCCCTCATTACCGCCCAGGACTCAGAAACCCAAACGAAGCAGGGAGGGAGAGGAGGGGAGGGGAGCAGGGTGGTGGAGGGGGGTGATACAGAGAGGTGGAGGAAGAGGGGAGAAGTGCCAATGATGACATTCGCTTTGGCTAATATTAATCTGATTCATTTGGCTCGCCAGGAAGCATCACTTTAACTGTTTCTTTGCTGCTGCAGCTCCGTCACACACACTGATGACTGTGTGTGTGCACGCACAATTAACAGGGTTCGTACGGTCATGAAAAACCTGGAAAAGTCATGTAATTTGCAAAAAGCAATTTCCAAGCCGGGAAAAGTTTTGTGAAAAATCATGAAATTTTGCTTAACAGACGTGTGTAGGGGGACGTTTTGTTCAAAGAATGTTAGAAATTTTACAGTTTCGGGTTGTGATAAATGTTGTCATTTTTGTTGATTTATAAAGAAAAAAGAATGGGGGATTTTTCTTTTTTCTGTATTTGCTTTTTTCCAGTGATTTTTGAAGAAACATTTTTTTGTTTGTTTGTTTGTTTATTGCAATTAAAAAAAAATCATACAGACTATTGCAAGAATTTGGAAGGCAATCCCCAACATTATTTCTGAAAAAGTAAAAAAAAAAAAATCTCTAAAAATTGCCCCCGGGAATAAAGTCTAAATTTTACTTAAATGTCACCCAAAAAATTTGAAAAAATGGCCAGTGTTCATTGGCTTAGTTATAATAATTTATATATATATATATGGTTGTTTAAATTTGCCTCAAATTCACAGAAAAGTCATGGAAATTTATGGGTACATTGCTGTATGAACCCTGAATGAAACAACACACTTTAAAATAAAAAAAAATGCACTCAGTGAGGAATTTTTTGCACAAAAAGGCATGCACGTATAACACACACACAATACATTTATGATGGTTTTAATACATGATTACATGCACACGCACACGGATGCATCACACGTCACTTTAGTCCCCTGTGCACACACACACTGCCACATAAATCCCGTCAGTACACACACAGAGCACAGATATACACATCAGCTGGTGCAGAGTGCGCGGGCAGGGCGCAGCAGCTTGTGTTGGCTGTAAACAGCAGCGCAGGCAGTATGGAGAGCGGCGGCTGTGTGAGCGTCGGGCCGGCCAGCCAATCAACCCCTCGATCTCCTGTCCCTGCCCTTCCATTGATCCCCATTAAAATGCTTAGCAGATGCTTGGCTTGAGAGAGAGACAAGCTCTTTTTTTTCTGCTGCTATTTTCATTTGTATGCTCCTTACCGCCGGCCCACAGTCTGGAATAGTCATTTTGCCAACTGGGATACAGGCCCACTCCAGACAGTACAGTAGCATCCATTCAGACAGAGTGGCGCGTGCTCAACTAGCTTTCAGTGTTGAGTGAATGCTGTCAGGACGGCCTGCACCGGGTTCGAAAAGCAGTTGTGCATTCTGTGCCAGATTGACAAATTAACCATCTGTGGTGGTGCAGACAGATACACACCTGTGTTGTTTTGTCTCATCTGAACTTCAGTATCATTCATATCAGTCAGACAACTCACGTTTGAAATGTTTATTTCAACAGCAGAGTTTGGCGTCTAGACTCCGGTCTCCCCACAGATGAGATTTCGGGGAGTGATGAGTCAGTATCCTCCTCCCTAGCGCTTGCAGGCAGCAGTACTGGTGCAGGGCAGCAGCGGCATTGAAAATGCAAAGAGAGAGCTGGTGATTTTTTGGATTAAATAGACAACCAAATTGGGAGGGTGTGTTTTGCAGATGACATGTGGGGAGTGACGTATGACTTGTATGTATGAGTCAGTGCAGCTTAAGTTGACTGCCTGAGCTAGCTTGCAGGTGGTTATTCTATAAATGGTGACTTTGAATGCTTGTGAAAATGTACCAGGTTTTATTTTCATACGATTTGGATCAGCTCAGTGTCTTACAAAAACATGGGGAGCAACTTAACAAAAAAACAAAACACATGCAAGGAAATAACCTAAAAATGTGCTGATAAAAAGCATTTATTTAATATATATATATTTTAATTTATTTATTTTTTTTTTTTTTTCTGCAACATCACTTTAAAAATAATATTAATATCATTAGAAACACATTTTTCTGGATTTTTAAAGATCATTTCTCTTAATCTTCCCCCCACTTTTAAAACAATTTTAGGTCATTTTCTTGTCACTTTTTACTGATTTCTCACAATTTGCGGGGCATTTCTTGCCAAGTCACTTATTGCCTTTTTCCTCGTGTTTCAGAAGAAATCCAACCAGTTCTCTCAGGTTTCAGAGGTTAAATACTTAAAATAGGACGTTTTTGTTGCAGAGTTAATTGCTGGGACTTCAGAATGTGACGACAACTTAATTCACCTATTACTTATAGGTTATAGGTTAATAGTTTAAATGCAGACAAATTTCATCCTTACAGGTCCTCTGCCGACCCTGCAGTTTTTCCAAGAGGACTCATTGATGTCTCCAGGTTTCCTCCTGGGGTCACTACTCCCACTTAGTCCTACAGATTTTTGACAGTTTTTCCACTCTTTTTTCCCTTTTTGTCTTTTGCTATCACATGGAAATGGCTTGGGAAAAAAAAAGTGGGAAAAAAACTAAAAACCAGTAACTGTGACATAATAGTAAAATTTCCTTTTTTTCATGAAAAAAATTCTCTCTCCATCTTTTTTTAAGGTCAGTTTTTTGTCACATTGTAATAATTTCTTGCATTTTGCAGGGCATTTCTTGTTAAGTTCCTCAACTTTTTTTTATGCACCTACCCCGAATGGAGTGCGTCTCTGCCTCTTCAGAGCGTATGCTGACCCCGTGCCATTAACAGTCTCTCTCTGAGCATGCTCAGTGTAGTCAGGCGAAGGCATCACAGATCACATTCTCTAGGAAGACCTTCAACACACCACAGGTCTCCTCGTAGATCAGACCGCAGATACGCTTCACTTCACCGTGCCGAGCAGAGGAACAGAGTCTTGTGTGCCTCAGACCCTTCGCTTTGGTTTTGAAACCTTATCTTTTTTTAAAAAAATCTTTTGGGAATCATTTTATAACAGAATGCAATGCTTATACTCAATCTGTCTGTCATAAATATCATTCAGAATTTACAGACTTCGCAGTTTGATTTTGACCTACTTTACAGTTGTCCTGCAAGTACAGATTACCACCTAGATCACTGTTGCCTGTGGGTTTAGGTGGTGGTTTTGATAATTTAGTGTCTTGTTTCAGACATTTGTGATTGATTGTCGTAGCGGTGTTGCAAGTTGCATGAGTCAGAACGCCCTCTTTCACAGCTAAAATGAACTATTATGACAACTTTGTTTTTGTGGGGATGTGGTGCGTAATAATGACTGTTGAGGCAGACTGACATAACACTGCTGTAACCCTTGGACACACACACACTGTAAACATGTCATTTGTGACATAATCCTGTAAGCAGCTCGTGTCTGGAGCATGTGGGGCAAAGTATACCAGGATCAGGACTGGCTTGTGTTGTTATGCCAGCCGGTCAAAGAAAGCAGCTATTGTGTGCGTGTGTGTACAGTTTGTGTATATCTGCACTCATGTAAGACGTTTTCTTGCACGCATACATGCATGTGCATCTTTGTTTTTGCGCGTGCGTTTGGACGTTGTGTGTTTTTTCGGGTGCCCCGCTCAGTAACTGAACCCGCTCTCTTCCTGTTACTGTGCCTGTGTGTGGCACTCGCCTCTGAGTACAGGCGGCGTACACTAGCGGGCTTTGTCTGCCCGGGGGGCTGACGTACGTCCATGGAAGAAGCCCTCCGCTTCGGGGCCGCCGCCATGAAAGAGAGGCTCTGTTCTCGTGGCCTGCCAATCACTCCCCGGCTTGTCGGAGGGGAGGAGAGGATGTCCAGGGCTTCTTAAAGTTCCTCAAGCGTGGAGAAAATGCAGATATGCGTTTTCTGTCCTGAGCTGTCTCGTCTGATGACAAAGAGGAAAATGGAGAAACCGCACCACTTTGGTTCAGGAAACAGACTGGAAAATAGAGTTAGGAAGGATTTGAAGGATCACAGGAAGCTGAGGATAGATGGGCATCATGAAAACGACCTGTCACTGACATAATGTCAATACCATCCATCCATTAACACCCAGGGGGTGCCAATATATTTTGTAGGTTGTGAAGTGGTTAACAATATCGGAAAGAAGAAGTGTTTTCAGACAAAACTATGTGAGAAGTGAGAGTGAGAGTTTGACCTCCAGTGGGACCAATAATAGGTGTGGTCAGATGGGGCCACTGAAAATCTTTGGGTTGAACACCAAACCAAAGCCAAAACAAATGATCAGGAATTCAGTGCTGTTAAAGTATTTGTCAAATTCGTCCAAACTGCTATGAAAACACTTTTTTGGCTTTTATATGTTACATGATGTGATGGCTTTGTGCTTGTCTGTAGGAACTGGCTCCCTCGGGCATGACGCAGCAGGTTACAAGAGGTGTTATTGCATCAGATAACTACGATACTTTTGAATCCACTATTCCTCTGTGAAATCGTGGACTATCACCTCCCAGAAAACCCTCGTTCATGGCCGCTTACATGTAAAAGGGGCTTGCTTTTCCACGGTCGTGAACATAACACGTCTGCGTCGGCTTTGATTTGAAATAATGACGGCTGGTGCGGCGGCTGCAATAGAAATAAACTTGCTGATGTTTTGAACATCCATCACGATGCTTCTTGTAATGTTATCGTGAGAGGAGAAGTCACATGACATCACTCAATGAAAACGTGCAATTGTGTTTTATCGACATTTCGAAATATCCCTCAAGATTTGCGCAAATCTGTAATGAAAATCCGCCGAGAGACAGTTTGTAAAGCGTTTTATCAGCGCTGATAACCAAAAGAAGAATTTTTGCATTGCTGAGGCATGCATTTGGACTTTTTCACACATAATTACTTCAACTTAAATCAGTCACTTATTTCCACTAATGTGCTACCTTAAAAAATGTACAGTGTCCTTGTGAAGACATTGATATCAGCCTCAAATTGTTTGCCAGTCAGAGGCTGGAGCCATGCACAGGAAGTCTAAAATCTATCAATATAACAACGTGAAAAGGGAACAACACTTTCTGGTTGCACGGCTCACAGACAAATGCTCTCTGAAGCAGCACACAGTAGAAATGATAAATGCAGACCACATCCAAATCTCATCAAGAAAAGATACAACAGCCCAAAAAATAAATAAAAACTCCAGCCTGTCTGGGAACGGAGTGGGAAGCTGTGACTTCAAAATAGTCTTAGAGGCAAATTTAATTAATTTTTCAATGCACCAAACAAACAATTAATGAATAAAATCACCTTGGAAGCACATTTATTCCTTTTATTAAAAAAAACAAGGTTGCTTTAAAACACTCTCAGCCCTACCTGAGCAAACACACACATACAGTGGATTCATACAAACATACATGCCACACACACTTCTCACTTCCTATAATTGTCACGGTGAAGAGACACATTGACAGCGCTCCATTTAGTCGACAGGACAACTCTGACAACAGCTCGAAACGGTGCGCTGGGAGTTGCAGAAGATCCGATAAGGGGTGAGGGATGCTCTGAGAGGAGAGGGGAGGTGTGTGAGGGGGGCGCAGAAGCTGAATTTGCGATGTCATGCGGCCGATTAGGCAGCTAGTCTATCTCGCCGGCGTCAGGGGGCCCCTGACGGCAGCTCCGCCGTCCCGCCAGCACATCGTATCCATCACCCACCCTCCTTCCTCGCACACACACACCTCCTCTGCTCGCGTCAGGATACATCATTCCCTTCTATGTCACCTGCTCGGACCGGGAGCATGAAAAATGGCTGTCACGCCGACGCCCCAAAATGATTGCTGAAAACAAGAGGAGAGGGAAAATAAAAGTGGAGGGAAAGCGGGGCGAGGAGGAGGCGGCGGCAGGGAAGGTGAAATTGGAGGAAACTCTCGCCAGATTAGGTGCGGGTTAAGAGAATATTGATCTGTGTGCCGAGGACTGTTGATCTCTCTTAGCAGCACAAGACAAATGGCAGCAAACAGAAAATCGAGCGCTCGCCTCCTCTCCAAGGACGGGCTCAGCCTCTCTCTGCCGCTCTCTTCTTCTTGCCATTTTTTCCTCCGGATTTGGAGCGCTCCCTATAACAGGGACACTCAACTTGCCCTGCTGGGGGGCCACTTTTTCAAAATTACAGGAGGCCAGGGGCCAGTGGCAGCAGCCCCATACATGTTTGTAGGATTTCAGGACAATTTTTGCATTTTATGAAATTTCTCGGAGTTAAGGGTATTTCTAGGACTTTAGTACATTTGTAGGATTTTAGGACACTTTTAGGATTTTAGGACATCTCTGAGATGTAAGGATGTTTCTAGGATTTTAGGACACTTTTAGGATTTTAGGACTTTTCTGAGATGTAAGGACGTTTCTAGGATTTTGTGACATTTTTAGGATTTTAGGAATTTTGTCAGATTTTAGGACATTTCCAGGATTGTAGGATGTTTCAAAGATATTTGGACATTTAAAGGCTTTAAGCATGTTACTAGGACTTTAGGATATTTTGTCGGACATAACTAGGATTTTAAGACAGTTTAAGATTTAGGACTTTTATTAGGATTTTAGGACATTTCTGAGATGTGAGAACATTTCTTGGATTTAAGGATGTTTCTAGGATTTTGTGACATTTCCAGGATTATAGCATGTTCGTGAAAATGGTTGGGGTCCCTCCGGCACCCTATCGGGGCCTAGATTTGGCTCGCAGGCCTTAAGTTGAGGATCACTGCCCTAAAACAACATCCTACAACATGAGAATGAAATCTTTAGAGTGACAGGTATTATATTTTGCAGCTAAAACACAGAAACGCTACAGAACTAATGTCAACATCTGTACTTGTATCTTCAGTTCAGTTGGGAATTTTCCTCGCTGCCTGTAATCTCCGTCTCCTCTCCGTCTCACAACCTTGTTACCGAACCAAACACACACACACACACACCTAAGCTAAATGGTAAGGAGCAGGAGTTTGTGTCAATGTTAGATGCCGCTGAGTGATTCTGAAGGTTGCTTCGATAATTAGTCTTTTTCTCCCATTTGGAGTGTACGAGGGGGTCCGTGGAGGCGCTGTGTTTGATTAGGGCCACAGCCTTGGCCCAGCACCCAGCCGGGGTGTTTGATGATGGGGAGCGAACTCTGGGCGGGGGCTGAGGTTCATCCGCGCCGGCTCAACATCAAACAGCCGGGAGCAAAGGACTCCAGCCCTGGGGGACCCCTCCAGCACTGCTGCCTGGATAGGTGGATACACTCCCAGTCGGATCAGGAGCAAGGTGGGGAGGGAGGAGGAGGGAGAGAGAAGGTGAAAAAAATCAAGAGAGGGAAAATGGGGGGAATACAGAGGTAAAAGAAAAAAAAGAGGAGAGGAAAGTAAAAAGAAGTTGCAATGTAAAAAGGAGATAGAAACAGCAAAGTTCAAATAACCCCCCAAAAGGATTTTTCAATTCCACATAGCGTAAAAAAAGAGAAGAGATAATTTTGGTTCATCACAATTTAAGTGGCCATTGCTCTCTCACTCTCCTTCTCACCAACCAAATCACCAGAATGAATGTTGGGATTGTATCTGAAAACCAAGGATTTGAAACCTTTGTTTGTTATTATGCAGTTGATATGTTGAAAATTTACCTTTCAACGATGCTATGGTTAACACGTAGCTGCTTTTAGAAACAAAACCTCTTGGTTTTGGTTCAGAAAGAACCTTTTTTTGTTTGTTTGTTTTTTTGGTAGCACAATTGCAGCTAGAGAAGTTGCCATGTTTCGCTTCAGTATCCATTTCATGGTGGCACAATCCCCACCTGAAATGTTGTCTGTCTTGCTAAAGAAACTCCCTGTTTTGGTGCCATATTGGCACAAAAAAGCCACCAATGTCTCATTAGAAACAACTTACTTCATTGGAAATGCTGCCAATGTCTCACTTTTGATTGGAACAATTGCAACTAGAAATGCAGCATATGTCTTCCTAAAAACAACAGCTTTCGGTGGAACTGTTGCTACTTAAAGAGCTGCAGATGTTTCCCTGAAAAAATATGCTGTTAGTAGCACAGCCAGTGCTGGAAATTCTCCTGTAGTCTTGCCATTGTGCACCTGCTTACGGTGACACAGTGCTGGCTGGAAATGCTGCCAGTATCTAGATAAAAAAAGCAGTTACTTAAGGTGGCACAATCACAGGTGGAAACCCTACCTGTACCTTGCTAAAAAGCATGTTTCAGTGGCACAGTTGTCACTGCAAATTTTGCTGCTGTTTCACTGAAATCCAGCTCCTTTTGGTGGCACAACTGCTGCTAAAGATGCCGCCAATATTAAAACAAGCATTTTGGTGGCACAATGACAGCTGGAAATGCTGTTAACCTTTTAAAACCTGGAGCAACATCCCTTTTTGTGCTGCTTTCAGATGCCTTTTGAAAGTATTTAACCTTTGACCCTGGGCAAATTGGTGGGATTTCTTTTGAAAACAAAGAAAAACAGGCAATGGCAGCTTGGTAAGGAATGTTAAAAAAAATTGAAAGAAATTTATGGAATTAGAAAACTATTTTTAAAAAGCTAGGGGAAAATTTCTAGGGGGAAAAGAAAAATGCTTGAGAACATATCAGATTGCAGAAATGTACAATGCCAACATTTTCTCCTGGTGACTAGGCTGCATCCGTCTCCACTGTCTCGCTCACTCATTCACCTTTCAACCCACTTCCTCTCCAGCTCTTCCTCCGTCTGGAAGCGGTAGTTGATGCACTTTTTTACTGTATTGAATTTATATCAAGTCAGCGTATGCAGCTCCTTCCTCCGTCTCTCTCCTCCCCCTCCATGTCTCCCTGGCTCGGAGGTAGAGGAGGGTGGATTGATGTTGCACCTTTGCCTGACTGTTCACCCTTCACCAGTCATGTTTCATTACAGGGCCTCAGTCTTCCACCTGTCCGCCTGTCTGTCTCTGTGTGTGTGATGTTACAAGGTTAACATGGACAGGGCGTCCTGGGATGTGGCAGTTGAAGGGTTAAACTGAGCGTCAGTCTGATTAGGGGGTTGAGAGGGGAAGCTTCATGCAGGTGGAACTAATGTGGGAATACACACAAGCCGCACTGTCCAGCCGCACAGCCTTTATGTCTGTCTCTATTTTTACAACCTGGCCAAAAGTATGTGGACACAAGGGTCCGAATCGAAAAGTGAACAAAATTAGCTTTTGATTGCAGTGACTGATAGCTCATTTCAGCCCCCCATTTCATAGTCCTTAAGGCGGATCTGTAGTTGCATGATAGCCGATATAAGCGGCCTATGCCATTATGAGCATTAATATTTGTGCAGTGTCTTTGTGGCTCTGTAATTACACGTCATACACGCTGGCTAGTGGTGGAGTTTCTTTGTCTGTCAAGTTTCCGTGATGTGCAATGAAGTTTGACTCAACTAACCCAGCAAAAACACACATATAACGCATGGGTTCATAGCAACAACAAACAAAAGTACAAATTTAGCTCCATTGTACTTCCTAAGGTTCACATACAAAACTATAATAGAGTTGTTTTCCATAAAATGCTAACATTATAAGCATAAGCCTTTGACATTTCCAACTGGAAAAGGTAGACTTGCAGCTTTCTCATATGAATGGAAAACTTAATCAAATCATGGCCTGAACATCAAAAGTCAAATCCAATCATGAATTTAAAAACTTGCAATTTTTGCAAATTGTTGCACATCTAATTTCAAAACAATTGGCATTATTATGTTGCTATAACTAACCTCCTCTCTTCTAGGGAGAGTTTCTGTAACACTTTGGAAGCTGTGCTGCAAGGATTTTCTCCCATTCAGCCACAGGAGCATTAGTGAGGTCCAACACCGATGTTGGGCAATAAGGCCTGGCTTGTACTCAGTGTTTCAGCTCATCCCAAAGGTGTGGGGTTTAAGTCAGGGCTCTGTGCCGGCCAGGAAAGTTTCTCCAAACCAAACTTGGTTGGAAAACCATATATTTATTGACCTGAAGTGCCTTTCCCAAACCAAAAAGTTCGAGGGACACTTTTTCCCTTATTTATAAGTAAAGTACACGCATGTATCTCAATATACTTTTTGCCATCTAGTGCTTCACTTTCACATCTCTGATAACAACTTGAATATTTTGAGATATTTTGGTTGATACACTTCATCAAAGCAAAAACAAAATGGAAAAATCAATGCTGGCAAGGATGTGTGCTGCAGCTAATACAGTAGCCCACGTAATCAGATGCACCAGGCAGTATGCTCCTCAATTAGCCAAGCAAAACTCTGGAGAATATTTACAGTAATCAATGTACAATTCTCAAGTCAACATTTTTTAATTAATTCTCTTCAGCAATTAACTCCCTCAATGGAAAAAACACCCACAAAAAAGACCTCTCTTTGTGACATTAAACTTATTGCCGAAGCGGGCTGTCTCATTACCCTTCTTGGCTGAAACAAACGAGTGTGTGTTTTTCAGAGTGTTTGAGAAAACACACACACTTGTGGCTGAAAAAACAACTCTCTTGGTGTGTATCCGCTCACCGTGGATGGATTTCTGAGATAAAATGGGTCAAGCTCGATATTTAGTTTTCGACTGCAGGGATCGAGTCGCCTACCTCTCCTCCCACCATCCATATGGGCTCATGCATATGCATGCTCTCTGGACAGGTACGACAAAAATGGGATTTTTTTGTGTGTTATCCTAGATTTTGTGGCGAAGACCGGTTGCTGCGACAAGCTGTCTTTTGACTTCTTTAAAGGGGTCATGTGGTAATGAATTCCACCGAGGCACACGGAAACTGTTCTGTACACTCTCAGAAATAAAGCTTCCAGAAAGGTTCTGCCTGAAGGGCTGAGGTTCTGTGCAGAACTGTGTGCTTATGAGGGACCCCCTTTTAGAAAGGGTTCTTCCTTCAGGGGTTTTTTATACAACTTAGAGATCCATTGAGAACTAAAACCATGGATAGTGGCAGAGAGACCTGTTGGTAATGTAGTAGTAGTAGAACCATACCGGTTCTAGATGAAGCCCTTGAAATATAAAATACATTCTTAATAGAACCCCTTGGGTTGGGTTCTGGATAAAACCCTTGGAATATAAATGGGTTTTTAATAGAACCCCCTGCTAAAGGGGTTCTTGGTGAAACCCTTGGAGAGAGATCTGTAGGTAATGTTTTAAATGACAACTTTTAGAGCCCTGCTGGGTGGATCTAGATGAAGTTGTTGGAATGTAAAAGGTTCTCAGTAGATTCCCCTCGGTGGATTCTTGTTAGCACCCTTAAATGATGAAAAGGTTCTCGACAGAACATCCAAAGTTACACCACAGAGGGGTTTTCTCTCCCATACAACCTGTCAAAAGGGGATTTTAGATGGAAGTTTTCACAGGTGGTTTTAGGTATTAACCTTTAGGTTGCGTTCAAGGTAGATCCCTCTGAAAGTGTTCCAGGTGGAACCTTAATAAAACATTGTACAGGGAACCAAAGGGTACAGGGTTCTCCAATGGCAGGTATACTCAACTTTCTTTACTTGGGGGGCACTTACTTGGGGGAAAATGACAGGAGGCCAGGGGCCAGTTGCAGCAGCCCCATCCATGTATCTAGGACTTTAGGACCTTTCCAGGACTTTGGGATGTATCTATGATTTTAGTACATTTCGAGGAGTTTTGGACATTTTTTGGATTTGGGAACGTGTCAGATTTTCGGATGTTTCTAGGTTAGGAGAACATTTGTAGGATTTTAGAACATTTTATAGGATTTTAGGTCATATCTAGGACTAGAGGATGTTTCTAGGATTTTTGGACGTTTTCAGCATTTGACATTTCTAGGACTCCACAATATTTCTATGATTTTAGGACATTTTTATGATTTTAAAGTCGCTCCTAGGATCTGAAGACATTTCTGGGATTTTGGATGTTTCTGGGCTGTAAGTTGATTAGTGGTGTCCTGCGGGAAGAAGCTGTAGGACCTTATGTGATTCTAGTTAGCATCATCATTTCTAAGAGTGCAGACAGCGGAGCAAATTTAATAGTTCATATCAGTCAGAGGAAAACAATAATCCGAGGCTAGATTTGTCGTCGGCCGTAAATGATCGCGGCAATTACGCTCACATTGTGAGGCAAGCAAACAGAATTACAGTGAGATTTTCTCTGTGATTGGGGTGTCACCCCCCCGATTATTGTTGTGCCTCCTGATTGATCCTCTCCCTCTCTCTCTCAATCACTCTCCTCTCTCTTCCACTGCCTGTCTTGTTTCATCTCTCCCTTTGTCTCCCTGCACCTCCTCTCTGCGGCTCGTTCTCCGGGCTAATGAATCTAAAGCTGGGGGGAATAGTCTGGCCCGATGAGACCTTCAAGCCTGCTCGGGCCTTATTTCCCCGCTCCACAATGTCTTCACACCCTGGTCAGCCGGGGGAATACAGCTGTCCATCACTCTTCCTCAGGTCTCCCCCAACACTTTTACTACCTTTAAATTAGCCACTGTCACCGCCAACCGTGCCTCGGCGTCACTCCTATCCAGATGTTGCGGGCTGCTTTTTTCCAAGGCTGCCGCTGTAAATCTTTCCTCGCCATAGTGAGAAGGCAGGCGAGAATGGCCTGGAGGACGACCACGGCTCACCTCCTCCCATCTGTTGGCGCAGGCAGCATCCACGCGGAGGCTCACTCTTTATACCGTGGGCTCGTGTGGCTCAGGAGGGGTATTACAGATACACTAAGTTTGGGCATCCTTGCCAACCTTGAGACCTCAAAAAAAGGAAGATTTTGAAACCAAATGACAGAAAAATTTGAGTTTCAAAAACTTTTTTCCCTGCATTCATTAAAGAATGGATTGAATTAAAATGAAAAAGTAATCTGTCAGCATTTTTATGATAAATACCTGAGTCACAATTTGGACTCAACAAAATCCAAAAAAGACTTCTAACTGGACTTGGACTTAAACAGCAATGACACGTGACTTCACTTGAATTTGACCCAAAAATTAAGAATTCATGTTAAAAGTGTGCCATGAATCTTTTCATTTTCTGAATCAGCAACCGTTAACGCTATTAATTCCCAGCCAGTCGACACTTAATTACTCATTTGGGGAAAAGCTATTCGCCGGCTAGTTGTGTCTAATATTTGGACACAACTTTCAACTTTGTTAGACAGTTAAAGTTTCACACAAAAAAAGTTATCCTAAAGCTGGAGAAGTTTTAAACAAACTAATTTCAAAAAATGAATGCAAATTTAAAAGAATTCATGATTTTTGTAAATTTAATATTGACATTAGGTGAAGAGTGCAATATGACTTGTTCAGGACTCAAAACTTGAAGTTAAGAACTTGGGCGTTTACCTGGGATTTGTCAGTCTTGACTCGGGTCTTGCTTGTCTTGAATTGGGACTTGAAAGACTTGAGACCTACTCTCTACTTGTAAAACAATGACTTGGTCCCACCTCTGTTTAACACATTTAATTTAGTTTATGTTCATGACCCTGGTACCTCAGCGGCCTGGCCTGTGCTCAGACCCAAAACTTAGAAAATGTTCATTTAAAAGAAACGGTGGTGTGTTGAACACCATGTTGTGTTGCGCAGGAGCACTGCCTTTTAATTTGGCGGGATTAATTCAGTACAGGTAAAAGAGTATATTTTTACATTGCCAAAACAAGTGTGAAATATTTAGACAAAAGTAAGTACAAGTAAAGATCAGCTTCATTTATTTACAGGTCGCTGCTGATTCGTTAACACACCCATTAGACAAGAGAAAACGTACCTCACCCATGGTTATTTCATGTAATTTAATCCAGAAACCGTAGCAAACACTGCACACTGTTTTGAGATTGAACATGCCCCAGGTTGTAGGCTTGGCCCGCACCAGGGACCTGCAGCTGGCTGTCCTCTCTGGCCAAAACACCCCTGGGTCCTGGATGCCTGAGCGAATCGGAACAGGAGGCTTATGGTCTTTAGAGGACAGCTGGGTGGAGGTGGAGGAGGGCAAGCCACGTCCCCCTGAACCCCTGAGGCAGCCCTCAAACCCCAGCTGGACCGTCCCATTGGACTTAAGTTTGCAGTTGGCACAGAAGCAAGGTGTCCACAGGCAGCCGCACCCGACTCATTCAGGGCCGTAAGGTCGGATATCGAGAAAGGCACATACTAACAGGGTGCACGTTTTGAGTTGTACGGCTGTTTATTGCCAGAAACAGTTTGTAGAAGGGGATACAAGGCGTGAAAATCTGTCTTAATTTGGGAGAATATAGGAGAATTGTGCCCCTGGGAGGAAACTGGGAGCGAGTGAGGAAAAAAGGGAGTATCCCAGGCAAAATAGGACAGTTTACAAGTATGAGTTTTGAAATTTGTGCTGTGGATAAAGCTAGTCCCCCAGCATCAGTGATGGAGGAAGTATTCAGGTCCTTTACTTAAGTAAAAGTACAAATGCCACACTGTGAAAATAAAAGTCCTGCATTGAAAATGTAAAGTAAGTTTAATCAGGAATATGTACTTAAAGTAATGAAAGTAAAAATGGCCAATGCAGAAAAAAACACACCCTAAAAATCTCAAAATCATAAAAAAAATAGAAAAAAAACACCAAAAAAATCAAAATTATTGAAATAAAAAAAAATTAAAAAATACACAAACCCAAAAACACAAAAAATATCAAAAGAAGGGAAAAAAGTACTTAAATAATTAATTAATATTCAATGAATTGACTGATTTATTAATGAATGAATTGTTGCAGCTAAATGTGTATAAAATGTTTGGTAATATAATTTCTATACTCTTTTTTTTTAATGAAAAAATCCCAGCATTGACATGGAGTCAAGGGGTGTTGTATTTCAGTCAATGGAATATGAGACCAGTTCATGTAGTTCTCCAACATTATCAGCAGCCAAACCAGGCTGGTGATTAAACAAACAAAAAAAAAAGAAAATTAAGTTCAAAGCAAGTTCTGAACAGCAGATATGACAGAAGAACCAGTGATCTGCATCTGAAACTCCCCCCTTCACTGCAGTTTCACTCCAGGTTCTTGTTCCTTGACAGCTTTTCCTTGAGTCTGCTCGACTTCAACTGTTCAACTTTCATTATCTGTGCTGCCTCAGTTTTTTTTGTTTGCCAAAATAAGTTAGATAAACCAATTTTAAGAAGAGAAAGCTTCATCTATTGCATGGCGTGGATGGATTTTGACCTGAGTGCTCTTCGGACAGAAATCCACCTACTTGTGTTCTTGGTTGGAGGCCGGTTCATAGGTTATCTAACGCCCAAACGCTATATTAGGAGCTGCAGCTTTACACAGCTGCATTGGGAGATTTTTGGCAGTGAATATAATGTACCTCCACAATGGATGGATAGCTCTGAGGGTCAAAATACCACTGCATGTTCCAGCCATGCCGTTGGGGCTGCTTGTCCAGATACAATAGATCAGCTGGACACTTGTTGCTGCAACGCTGCCATATTCTACAGACATGAAGCCATGGACGCAACATTTTAGTAAAGCTGTGAGCACCCAACATTAGGTGAAAGTTTATTTCTTTCTAAATTTGTTTCCACATGCTTTATTAATACTTACCCAAGGATACAGATAAGTAACATTAATTTACTTCTGTTACATGGCATGGTTGTAGGACTTGCAAACAAAAACTGCGCAGTGAGAAATCTGATTTCAAAACCATGTTCATCAGCTAAAATCCCTGGAGTTAAATGTCCTAACTAAAGGCTGCACGATAAGAGGAAAATATTCAATAACATTCAATATTGCAATGACTTTAATTATCTCGCTAACAATATTAATTTTGATAAACAAATATACTCATTTCTGCTTTTCTGCTCCTTTGAGTATCCTGTTAAAATTCAACAAATTGCTTGTTGAGTTAAAAAAAAAAAAAAAAGAATTATCAAAAAATTAAATTAATCCAACATTTTTTTATCCAACAAATTAATTCATGAACTTTTTTTTGTTTTGAAGAATGATAGTTACAGTTTAATGTGAAGTTTTTAACTGTTACACAGTGACATCCCCAAATATTTTCCAGAGGTAACCAGATGGGAACACTGAAAATTTTAGGATATCACACCGAGAGAAATTGCGATAACTTATTAAGGAAATTCTATTACGCGGCCAAAGTATGGAGGCTAGCTGAAAATTTTGAGTTCCACAACAATCCAGTTTTAATGTGTTATATATCTATACATGTCAGGCACTTCATATCCTTAGAGTAGGCTGGTTGTGTTTTTCCTTTAATTTGATTGTAAGGTACAACCCATTTATTGGTGAGAAGAACCTTTCAAATTTAGGAAAGACTTGTGATGTTTCTTGACTGTTGTGACAAGGCAGACTCGTACCAGCGGAGCTGGAGACAGACAGATGGCTTAATGTGTCAGGGTCGTTAAAGACAGTAATGTTTGCCTCCACTTAGTCACAGCCCTCTTGAAACCATAGCTGCCCCCCTTGGCCCTCCTTAGGGGCACTGCTGCCAAAACATTTTTGCAACTTATTAAAAAAATCCCAATTTTGCAGACTTTGACAATGTGTTTATCACGCAAGTTGACGTCAAGGCAATTCACTCATGACCAATTGTGAAGCCCGTGGCCTACCATCACTAAATGTTAGGGTTTTTTTTTAAATAAAATTAGAATTAGAGGGACTTTTTAAACCTGGAGTTAAACAAGCCTCAATGGGCAAAATTAAGGCGAGGTTTAAAATGAACCGCTGAAGCTCGTCTGTATCTTCTTCCCCATCTTTCTTATCTCTTTTCCTCCCTTCACGCTCTTTCCCCGTCATGTCTGTACTTCCTCTCTCTGCTCTGAAGCTCCTTCCCTCCCCTGCGTCCATTCATCCAATTAACAACAGCCCTTCAGTTTTGTGTAATTTAGAACAGAACGCAGCGGTTGTGGATGTTATTAGAAGCAGTATCAATCAGTCGGGGGACAGTAAGGAGACATCCCTAATGCCCCGTCACGTCGCTCGGCTCCTGTATTTACGACCGGGGGCCTCTGCTGCATGGCTGGCATCACCCAGCCATCAAATAATAAAATAAATCAAAACATAAGAGTTTTGTCTATTTGCAATTTCCTTTCGGGGTCCGCAAATATGAAACCAGATGTTTCCGGCATCCTAAAGATGCTTTTCATCTGCACTCCTTTGCCTTTCTTTTCCGCCCCTGTCTGTGTCTTTCTGCTTCTTGCTCTCTGCTTTCAAAATTAATGTAAGAAAAAAAAAGAAGGGAGGCTTATAAAAAGTGAAATGTCCTCTTTGCCCAAGGAAGTAGTCTGTTTTGCATTGATAGAGAGGCACAGGCAGCCCCTGGCCATCTGAGCCTGAGCCTGTTTTTCCTCTGCGATATCCTGCCGCCACATCTCTGCCTCTCGAGTGCGCCTCCAAGTAAAGCGGGCGGGTCAAAGCAATAGCGTTCACCCCCCCCTCCCCTTCTCCTCCCCCTCTATCCTCCCATCCCCCCTTTCTCCAATCCTCTAATTGGAGGTGCTCAGGTTAAAGAATGTCCTGGTTATCGCAAAGCCAGCAGAGAAACACAATTCAGCACTATAATTCCGCTGATGAGTGACTTGCATTTTCAAATATTTAGCGTCGCTGTTTACACAAGCTGTGTGTCATTATCTCATTCATGCACATTCAAACAGTGACACGAGTTTATACAGGAGAATTAATTCTGAGTCAACCCCGAATGGGATTTTTAATAGATTCTGGATATATGTATGGGAATTCATAAGCGTCTCTAAAGCGCAGACATTGATACCGTGTTTGTGTAATTCTCTTGGTGCAGTAAGTGTGGTCCCAGTCATCTCCCTTGTATGAAGAGGTTGTCTGTTTTATGCCTCTGGCCTCTGTTCATTTTTGACAAACCGTGCGTGCTCCGCTGCCAGTCACTTCCAGGCAACCGCAGCTACAATAAACACCAGCCATTTTTTTTTTTTTTTCCAGCTCGAGGCCCAGGTTTGATCCCGAGCAGAGCCCAGGCCAGCTCACTTCCTCCGGGGGCTTGAGCGAGGGGGCCAAGCCCAAACAAACAGGAACTCCGACATACACGGCAGCTCCCAGTGAGCCCTGCACCTGCATAGTGTTACACTGGGCTTAACGGCTCCGGGTTTAGCCGGCCAGGGTTTGCGTTTGCGAGCGTGGCGCTGCTGGAATTTGACGACAAGTACAACCAGAAAAAATGTTGGCAATATACGCTTCTGCAAACCACAGAAGCTTTACATTGGCACGCAAACAGGTTGAACTTTACCTTTCAAAAATGCTTTGATTCACGTGGTTAGATTTGAGCTCAAAATCCACTTAGTTATGATTAGTTAAATGTCATGTTTTGGCTTAAAATACCTGTTTTTTGGGGCACAATCTCTGCTGGAAAAGCAGTGACACGTTAGTTGAAACCAGCAGTTTTTTTGTGAAACTATTCCCGCTGGAAAAGCAGCAATGTTCTGGTAAGAACATTCTTTTGTGGCACTTTCTTGGCAGGAAACACTGTGATGTCTTTATAAAAACAGCTGCTTTTTGTAGCACTATCCCTGCTGGAAATGACTTTTATGTATGTATAAACCACCCACTTATTACAATGGCACAATCCCTGCTGTTATCCCCAAAACACAGTGATGTCTCTATAAAAAATCACCTGCTTTTGGTGGCACTACCCTGACTGGAAAAGCAGCAGCGTCTCAGTAAAATAACACCCCTTTTCATATCACTATCCTAGCAGGAATAACGGCTATGTTTAGTTAAAAAAAATCTTATTTTCAAGTCACTATCACCACTGGAAGAGCATCAGTGTCTCATCTGCCTTTCAAGCCACTATCTGGACAGGAAAATCAGCAATTTTTTACTATTAAAAAAAACAAAAACATTTTCGTGGCACTATCTCAGCAAGACAAGCATCAGTGTCTGTGAAACTCATCCACCTTTTGTCCCCTATACGCTGGCAGGAACACCACCGACATCTCGGCAAAAAACAACCACTTTCTGTGTCACTACCACTGAAAAAAAACGTGACAAAATACTACAATACATCCATGCTACTTTTGAAAGTGACACCTATATTTGGTGCCTTAAAATCATAGCCAGTTTGGTTGTCGGTTGGTCTTGAACGGTGTGCAACTTGGACAGCGATGTCTTGGTCAAAAATAACCTGCTTTTTGTGCCACAATCCCCGCTGGAAAAACAGTGATAAAATGCTACTTTACTCACTTTTTGGTGCCTTAAAAGTCGCTGGAAACACAACAGGGATTTGCTAATTGGTGTCATTTCTTTGCAGGTGACTCTCCTTGGTGACACGCTGTCCATCATTCACTCCACCTCCTGATGAAGATTTCAGCTCCTATATTACATCACCATAGAAAGGTAAGTCAAACATGATTTTAAGAAATGTACAACGCGAGCATTTTCTTCAAACAAAGGTTTGGGAATGCCCTGACAGACATGATTTGTAGACTTTTAATCCAGGGATGTTGTTGGTCTTGTTAAATCTTTATTTTAAAAGGAAATCCAAACAGCTTTCTCCAGCAGAAACAGTCACATCCTTAATAAAAAGCAGCTCAGCAGTCTTCTTTTAATGTTTGGAGATGGTATCTTGAATGCCACCACAGGCAGGAGGGAACTGCATGAGCAACCTTGAGTTGGTGTTATGAAAAAGCCTTTGATAAGCACAGTCCTCAGTGCCTCATTTGCTGCGCGCAGAGGTCTTAAAAGTCTTGACATTCACACTCAGCTTCAACAAAAATATCCCTTATCTTTACAGAGAGTAAAAGAAATCTCTCCTGTTCAGGGAACACTGAAATGTAAGTGCTGACAACTAACAGCGTTTTACGCCTACCGTTAAATACACGAGTCCAATTACGGTTGTCCTCGTTAACGTGACAGGATGTCAAACAAGCACTTCCTGTTAACTGCCTCTTATCTTAATTGGTCTAGTCTCAGAGGAGGGTCCGGCTGTGTGCTGACTGTGGTCACAGAGTCTGCCTCTTGTCTGGCTCAGACCAACAGAGTCTCATTTTGTTGTCACCGAAAGCTAAATGTCGAACTTTATCAAAAGTGCCAGACGTACAAACATCAGGAGGGATCTGTGCCACTGTTAATTTTGGCAGCTATTTTAGATTTAGTCTTGGTCTTTAGAGGAAAATGCCTCTTAGTTTGAGTCACATTTTTGTCATGTTTTATTCTAGTTTTAGTCAGTGGAAAGAAATTGCATTCAAGTAAGTTTTTTTCTCTTTTAACTAATTCAGTCACGCTAATACAAGTGTCCAAAATTGGAATTGGTGTTGAAATTGAAATAGACATTTTTTTCTGCACCTTCATACACATTATAAACAATAAAGTCATAAACAATTTATACGCATTGATGCACATGCATTTTTCCAGCAGAGATTTTGACATGGATTTACAAGTACATACGTGCATATCAGCATTGGGAAAGTTCAAAATCTCAAACTTTTGGACCAAAAATAACTACTTTGAGACAACTTTTGTGCAGGAGTTCACTGTAAACTGTGACTTATTGATTGCACTTTTAAGAAGCAGATATATAACTTTGTTTTAGCCTGAATTCTTCCTAAATCTGCAAAATGTTTGTCTGAAAGTATAGATGCATGATCTCTCTAACAGAGTTGGTGATTAAAACTACACTTTAGATGGCGGACGCCCAATCTGTTGCAGTTCTGCAGCTAACAAGTGGAGCTAGCTGCTAACAGCCTTCGCTGTAACCAGCAAACTTTACAAATCCATGAAACGGCTTCACCATCCACAGTCAGACACACAACCTGCTTATTTACTGCCAAATTAAAGCTTAAAACTCGCACAAATGGTTAAAGCTTCTCCGGTGTGAGTGTTTTGCAGGTTAGTGAAACTTCCTGGCACCAACTATTTATTGACGTTTACCAGTAAATACCAGTCACACCATATCAACAACCCAGGATTGACAGGAATACTGTCAATTTAGCACTTATTATATACTTATATAAGGACTTATATGACACCTTAATTCCTGTTTTTCTGGATGTGTTTTTGTAGACACATAAGGAATTGTTGAAATCTAGTTGTAGTTATTGCAAGACCCCTAGTCTGTCTTGTCTTAAGATGTGAGTCAGCATCTTTTAAAAGTCTTTTTGAAGTCTTCTAGTGTATTGTTGCCATTTGTCATTGATAAAAGCGTGTGGACGTACATTTTTTGTCAGAATTTTCATTGGAATTTTTTATTGTAATTGCAAGAAGAGTGAAATATGGAGGCTACAGCACATGTTCAAAACTCCCTGAAAACCCACGCTCATCTTGCAGATTACGTTTAACAGTTACTCATCAGAGCTGGTAAAATCCAGTGGTTACAGTTGCAGAAGTCTTTCCATTCTCAGTCGCTCGCTTACTGTCACTCAGACGTCCAAGCGTCGCCTCCTCTTCGAGGTCCTCATCTCTGACCGAGAGCCGCACTCTTAATAAAACCCAACGCAATCTCCCTCTAACCCCAATGAGATGGCTGGGCTCCTCAGCTCTCCCATAATGCACTATTCATGCTTTTTATTAATCTCCTTTTCCTCCAGCCATTTTTCAAATCACCCCTTTTGTTTACTCATGAATATTTTTCTGCCTTGTTGAGAGAGAGAGACGAAACAGAACGACGGAGAGGCAAAAAAGACCATCAGCAGGGCGTAGGAATGGCCTGGGTAATTTGTGGAGGGGGAAGCCTTGTATTTCATCACGGGATAATCTAACCTTAGAGGTGTTTTACAGACTGCCTCAGAGCCCGAAATAGGTCACTTAAGCAGGCTTAGCAGGCGAGGCCAGGCTGATACGAGGGCCCTGCACCCTGGGGACACCTCGCCACTGTAATTGGTGGTTATGGCCTGCGGTTTTTATAGGTGATGAACAAAGTTGGCCATCTAATGTCGCATTTAGGACAACAGGCATTCATTAACAAGCTCCTAATTACAGACTAGAGAATGTGGAGCGACATTTTTTATCCATTTTTGGCACATTTTCAGTTGTGTGTTTGATGCAAAATGATCATATTCAGTCCACAAAAGGTACCCGCATTAGGCTAATCTGTCACCCATTTCCATTTTTTCTCATTTTTTTTCCTCCAACGTGAGAGCGAAAGAGTGAGGTTGTGCGCGCCGGGGAGGGGAGGCGTAATGAAAAGGGCCTAAATGACAGTGGGTTGACAGTGGGATTGGCTGGTAAATGACTGCGGAGTGGCTCGCCTGCGGAGAGGGGATGGAGGAGGCTCCCAGTAGGCCTGATTAATTCCACTCTCGGCGGCTGCCAGGGGAGAGCCGGGGTTAGCGGCTGCTCGAAGAGGAGCCTATTACCAGTCCGCCGCTGAAACTGATATAATCAGCTACACAGCGACCCGGCCTTCCCCGAGACAAACTTTTCCAGGGCTCGCTCCCCATTCGTTCCACACGGGGACTTAAATACGACTGGGGTGGAGAAGGAGGGGGAGCTGGAGGTGAGGGAGGGCGTCAGGTTTGGATGAGGGGTACAAAGGATTTTCTTTTTGAGAGATGGTTAGGGGAGCTTTGTAAGAAATCCTCTCTGCTGTTCCACTCTCTCTCTCTCCACCTCTGTATCTCTTTATCCCTATCTCTCTCTCCCTCTCTGGCTGATTTCCTGCAGCTTTGATAGCGACAGACCCTCCCCTGTGGCAGCAGCTTTAAGTCTGGTCAGATATGAATATGTCACAGCTCTTAATCCCAGACGCTTCTCCCGCAGCTTCACAAACGGCGGCATTTTTATCTGATGTGGGCTCTACAATGTGGAGCGCCGACGTTCTCCTGAACCCTGCTCCTTCTGTTTTTTGCGGGATTGACCTAGAATATGAAGTAGCCTAACATTATCCATGTGACATACATTCATCTATGTGTTATAGGTATGTTTCACACTGCATCCGGAGCTACATGTTTCCAGAGTACATGCCCAGTTGAGGATTAAAGGATTAGCAATTTGTGAGAGGTGTGTTTGCTTGATTTTTCCGCTCTGAAAATACAGTTTACAAAAAACACATTTTCTCAGCTTGGCTTTTGAGGTATTTCTGTCTTCACACAAACACAACAGAGGGGTGAGTGGAATTTTATTGTGGTGTTCAAAGCATTGTGTCCTTCCAGGACCTTGCTGCAGTTTGCATTGATTGGAACAACTTTCTACCAAAGAAAGACCCTATGAAAGCTACAAGATCATGAATGATGTAGAGTAGTGGTCAAGTTATGCTACAGTTTTCATTCTCTGATTGGTGGGAATGAGGCAGAGTCCTGCAGGGGGAACTACCTGTCAGTCACGGTGGCTTACAAACTGCTCAATTATTGTGTTTAAAACAACACCACACTTTGTTTCCGTAATTGTTCCCAGATTGTGGCTGAGAACGGAGTGTCATCTGCGTAGTGATTTCTGACAGCTCCTTAACTGCGACTGCGATGTGCAGTACAAGCTCAACCTCATTCCGAATATGTCAAATACTGCTGCTTTTGTGGTGCTTTAGGTGTTTCAAGACTGTATGATACACCGCCGCGCAGTGTCAGCTGAGAGCGCGGCCGGGCAGAACCAATTGCGGTTTTATTATATGCAGCTGGACGGCCAGACAGCACATACCGTGGCAGCATGATATGCAGATGGGCGGTGTCACTTGAGAACGCAGCTGGACAGAACCTGTCGCATCCACATGATGCGCTGCTGGCGTCAAGTTGAAGCACTGCTGGTACCGCTGTAAAATAAGGAGCAAAACGGTCCCTGTGAGGGGGCGGATCTATGCATCAAACAAACTCCCAATGAAAGCCACAAGGTCATGAATTTTGTAGAGCAAACTTAAGTCACAATATTTCCTTATTGCCCTATAGTCTGCTGTGCGTTGCCTTATCGCTTTGCTGATATGATAGTATCCCCTGCAGAGCGTCCGGCGGATACAGAGCCCTGTTAGGGACTCTTTGGAAAAGACAAAAATTAAGCGCCATCAGTTTATCCTTTTGGTAACTATTCTGGCATCTTCTGCTTAAAACCCAGAAAGTCTGTAAAGTTACGTTGACTCGGAGCGTCTGCTGTGACAGAAGATAGCCTTCGTGATATACTCATGTTGATGACAGAGATGTTTTACCATCTGCGCTGATACTTCTACATTGTGATATTATTATCGTGCTACTGATTGATAGTGTCTTAACTTATGTCGATGATGCTCCGATGATCACATTCAACGTTACACGCTGTGTTGAAAACATTATCAAAGGCGGCCACCATATTGTATTACATAAATCTCATACAAGACCAAATCCTGTTTTGTTCATAGTGCCAGTAAGTGAAAGGAAAACTATTACCAACTATTAAATTTATTCATTAATTTATTTACATTTTTATCAATTATCCACAGAAATTGTAGTTTTATCAGTTTATGTAGGTTATCAAAAATCCTAATCATATATCTCATTTAATTTACTTGATATTAGTTAGATGATTTAGGTGCTCTCTTTACTCAAGATGTGACATTTATATAATGTTTTAGACATAGACTGTAAATAAAGGTACATATACAGTTTAACTTTCAGATACATTTTCAACATACATCGATATAGCCATAATGTCAAACACGAGTTTAACACAACAAATTGTCAAAAAACACAGATATTGAAGTACATTATGATCCTATAAATTACATTTTTGGTTAGAGAGGTTGGACTTGTAGTAGAGAGCAAGATATATTAACCATTTGTGCACCCCTTACTCTACACAGATGAACAAGATGGTTATTTTTGACATGTTTTGGTCAAAATTATTACTAGGGACATTTGAGAAGTCACTGAATATTGTTATATACCCAATACTAGTCCCTCACTTGTTTCTGTAGTTTTTCCTGCAGCTTGAGCAGCCATAATGGATAAGAACACATCCTGCCACATGTGGACATTACGCCCAAACATCGACTCGTGAGCACTGGTGGAAATCAGAGAGCCAGCAGTGTCAAAATCTGGAAAAATGAAATAAAAAAGATCTATGAGCTATGAAATACTCGAGGTGTGAGTGAGAAATATGTTTTTTCGTTGTAATTTGGGCGAACCGACCTTTTAGCCATGTGTCTTTTGGCCGTGTATATGCTGCTGCAGGCACACACACACACACACACACACAGCCCAGTTTCATTTGTGTCCATTACACAGTCCTATTCATGTCCCAGATAGAGCAGGCCCTCTCCCTGCCTCAGTCTGAAAAAATGTCAGCCCTCTCCTCCGCACATCCCGCCCGCTCCTGCCTCCTTCCACGCTGATAAAGGTCCTGAATAATACATATTAAGCACTGTACTGAAGGCCGTAACCGAACTGTTAAAATATTGATCTTGGCCAATCATAATGAAGAGAAATTACTGAAAGCGATCCATCACCATAAGCCAAGTGTCTGCTCCTACTCCTGGCTTAACTTGCTCAATTTCCCCCCTCTGTGTAGCGCCACATTATGGCTCAATAATAATAAAGATGATATCAGTGCCGCAATTGCCGCTGTGCGCGCAGTGAAAGGTAGTGTGTTGTCATGCAAATTAAGCGACAACAAATCCATAGCACGACTAAATATATTTGGAGGATTACGTCCCGTTCATCTGTGGAGAGAAATAAATACTTTCAATATTTGCTAGTGCTCGCTCATCTCTGCTCTCCAGATTCCAAATGGTGCATGACATTCACGTTGTGACATGTGTGTGAGATGTGCACGGAGGAGGAGGAGTGTTTGTTTGTGCATGTGTGTGTGCAGAGACAAAATTTGTGTGTAATTCAGCGTACAGCATGAGGGGTTTGTATTGTACACGCAGACACAAAACTATGTGTGTGTGTGTGTCTTTTTGCTTGTATGAGTGTGTGTATGAAGAGAGATTTTTATTTATGTGTGTGATTCCAAATTGTGTATATTATTGTATTGTGTAAGCCGTGTGTGTTAGGAGTGTCTGTTTATAGATATATGTGTACACTTTTTTGTGTGTTATTCCAGTGAGGTTGGTCGGTAGGTTTTAGCTTTGGGGGGAAACCCTGCTGGAAAATTGTAACCATTTAAGTAGAAATGTAAGTTTGGGTTAATTTTGCTTAAAACAGCCTGACACCCACTGACCACTAACTAACTGTTTTATTTGCTGCTCTGCACTGCACACAAACAACGGCAGCATCTTGCCACTTTAGTGTGTGATTGTAGGCAGCATGTTGGCTTTACAGAAGTAAAAGAGGTGAGACAGGTGCGATATTTAACACAACCGCGCTGGCCTCTAATAATTGTCATAATAATAATAATAGATAGGACTTATATAGCGCTTTTCAAGGTACTCAAAGATGCTTTACATGAAATGCACAAAGAAAACAAATACAAATGCAAAACAGAGAGTACAAAATACTGAAAAACGCTTACATGAACAGAACAGATACAGATACAAGAAGAGAATACAAAATCAAATTTAGAGGATATGGCTGTTCAGATTTGACGAGGCAGTGGGAGACAAGTATTGTAGGCCTGTAGCCTTGTAGGTTGGCTTATTTTAAATGAGGGGAGTGAGTCTGAGTTGCGGATCTTTGGAGGGAGGGAGTTACAGAGAGATTGGGGCAGCAATGACAAAGTCTCTTTCCCCCGAAGTGCGGTGCTTGGTCCTGGTGATGGGGGTCAGAGGATTGTCATCAGATGATCTGAGGTGACATGTGGGGGAGTGGCTCCAGAGAAGGTCAGTAAGGTATGAGGGGGCAAGGAATCTTGAATCTTGATCATGGATTCAGTGGTGTATCTGGAGCCAGTGAAGGTGCTGAAGGATGGGTGTGATGTGTTCTCTAGACTGGCCTCTAGTGTGGCAAAGGCGAAAACATGGCAATAGCAATCATTTCCTGTCGCTTTTATATGGTAGCTCATGTTGTCCTCTGCTGAGATAAAAAGAAGCTCCCAAATCTTATCGTTTCCCCAATTTGTGGACATTAACGGCCTATGTTCTTCCTCTTTGAGTCTTCTTTTGAGCGGTTTAAGTCTCCACCCTCTTGGTCACATGCATAAAACACCATAAGAAACCTTCCCGCCCACGGTCCTGTCCTGCCGGCTGTCCTGGCTTTCAGAAAGACCTCAGTTCAGCGATGTTACTACCTCTGCTGCCAGCTCTCCTCTCAGGTAGTCTCAGTGAGCAAGCAGCTTTATTAGAGATGGAAAACCCGTTTAGCACTGGTAACTATGTTAGCACCACAGTTAACACTGCTAACGGTGCTAAAACAGCGTAACAATGCTTAAAGTGGTTTGCACCTTAATTAGGCTTACTCACAGTGCAACCATAGATCAGAGCGTGGGCACAATGTTTCCACAGCAACATTGCTGAGGAAACATTACAGGCAATAATCATGGAATGAGCGGGATTACTAGCTCCCACCAGACCCGGGTGGTGCACAGAGTAGCAAAATAAACCTGCAAAGCGGCATGCATAACCCGCCAAAGACATTCTGGGCTGTTAAAGGATCAATGGTTAAACGTTGTCAATCCTACATTAAACACTGAATTTCCTGCATTCTGGTGATTTTTATGCACCAATTTCTCCCTTTTTTGCATCAGTTTATGGTGTAAATGTCTTTACTTTAGTCAAAATAAAAGTGCTGTACTACTTCAATGGTTTTATTGAGGGGTACAAATTGCAGATGTTCTAAATATTGAGGGAGGCACGCCCCCTTTAACCCCAAAAATTTATGCCTGTGTGTGATTCCAAATCCTGCATGGTGTGTGAGATGCACGGACGCTTGTGGTGTGATTCAGATCATTTCTGCAGTTTTAAAGCCTGCACAGGCACACGTGTGCATGTAAGTGTGTGTCAAGCAGTGCCTATGTGTGTGTGTGTGTGTTTCCTGTGTGTGTGTGTGTGTGTGTGTGTGTGTGTGGGCGAGTGAGAGAATATTTTCCTGAGGTGAAAAGCAGCAAACTGGAGGTTGGAGTCAAAGCAGCTCTGATCAGATGAGCCGGTCCACCTCCAACCTGAAACTCACACTGACATTTCACACGGCCGTTAATAGCACCTAAAGGTGATCATACAAGGCCGCCTGCCCAACTAAGCGAGACGTTCTCACACTTAATGAGTTTTTAAATATTAAAAGCAGCACACATCGTCGTCACTATTGTGAGCTCTTAATTTACCAAGCAATTAGGCGCAGGCCCTCATTTATCAGCGCGTGTTCATTTGCTGAAAACCTAGTCACTTTTTATTAATCGGTGCCATAGAAGCGGCGAGGTGAAATTAATGTGCGCCCAGCGGAGGTCACGCCAGCCGCGCCAGCTAGCTGCGGCTCAGTGAGACGGGAGATAAATAGGAAGCGTGCTTCGCTGGTTACACCGGAGATGTGTCGAGGCGTCGGAGCTGTACGCTGGGGGACGGGGCCTCTGCAATAGGAGAGAGCAGAAACTGCTTGGCTTTCCTGGGACCATCTGGGTTTTTTTTTATTTCCATGCAGGAGGAAAATTAACCAAATGCCTTTTAAAGGAAAACAATTATAGTTTAACCTTATTGCTTCACTGCTTTTCTCCTACATCATTTTTCTCCTACTTTCTATTCATAAAAAAGAGTGGGAAAAGTATCTTTTTCTGTGTGTTTTATGGAGAGCCTTGTCTCATACTGGCCCCACGCTCCAACCTATATATTCATGTATAATGGCTGCTGATTCATATACAGTATTACAGCATACTCATAACTCTTTTCTATAGGTTAACACGCAGGTTAATAAGAAGCCTTTTGCAAAGGAAAAATGTTACCCAAGCTCTAAATTCTCCTGTTACTGTATTTGCACAGAGATAATCATGGGTGTAGATTTCGGGGCGGGTTTGTGACATGTGCGTTTGTTCACTCCCAATTAAAAGCATAATAAATACCACAGGGTTTTATTTTGACAAAATTGAAGACATTTTTAGAATAAATTGCAAAAACAAGTCAGGAATTGGTGCATAAAGATTCACCAGAATGCAGGAAAGTAACTTTTTGATGCTCAAAATTATCTGACAGAGGACCCACAAGCCCCCCCTTACATGTACCATGTGCCCCCACCCACCCCCAATATTAAAACAAAACCTACACCTAGGGGTATGTTAGTGGTGGGAAAAGTGAGACTAATTAGCCAGGGCCCTGATGATGATTAAAAACCCTGGAAAACGGGTGCTCAGTAGTTCACCTGATAGAGCAGGTGCTCCACAAAGGCTGCGTCCCTGCTGCAGTGACTACGTATGACTCCTGTGGCCTTTTGCTGCTTGTCATCCACTTTCTTTACCCCTTCCTTGCTTATCCTGTCCCATCTATCTAAAGAAAAAAAAGGCCAAAATATATATAAAATCTTAAAAAAAGCGTAGAATGATACGTCTGGATTAGTTCGCATTTATTTTATTCAATAATTAGTGACATAACTACATTAAAATAAATTGAATTTATTTATTTAATTCAGCCTGTTGTTAATACAAACTTAAATTAAATACCGCCACTTTGGCAGTTCTTGTGGCATATGATTTCGATGCGAGAAGCCACTGTTCAGTGCATTAACACTGCTAAACAGCATCAGGTGAAAACGCTGCTGGATGGAGCTGTTTGCAGTGTTATTATATGCAGGTGGGTGGCCAGATGGCACCTGTTGCATCTGCATGAAATGTGGCAGGACAGCGTCATTTTGAAATGCTGCCTGTAACAGTGCAATGCGATGGGCGTTGGATGCGTCCAACAAACCCCAGACTTTCATGCAGGAGTTCGATGTTCGCTTCCCATCTAAATGTGATTTTTTTTGTACACCTTTCCATAAGCCATTTTTGCCCAAACCTAACCATCTGTGCTGAAATGTGCTTTTGTTGATGTCCTGGCTTTGGTTGCCAAGTGGTATTGTTGCCTAAACATCACCAAATGCAGCGTAATCCCACCATATGCTTCTGTTGACATCACTGTAGCAGCATCCTGGAACATAAAGAGCAGTCACAGAGGGATTCCTAAAATGTAATAGATAGACGCGGAAGTCCACTGCAAAGAGGCAACATGTAACAAGTTGGGATGAGAACAAAAAGTAAGGAAAAATGTCAGAATTACATATTTAATTGAATTATTGTGACAATTTGAAATGAGAATCTGTTATAGTCTGGATTAGTTTAAAACTTCTCATTCATTTTTTAAATGTTATTTAATAATTAGTGCCATAACTAAAAAAATTATTGATTGAATAAATTGGTCGACATACTGAACAATGTATAGGAGAAATAGTGGAAGCTCCCTGAAGCCCCTCTCCTAAACTTAATAGGCGGTAATAGAGACATAGATCAAGAGAGGACAAGGGGCCCACAGAGACTGCATATGCACAGGGCCCAGATTTTGGCGCTACGCCCCAACCTACACCCATGGAGATACTGCATATATCGTCTCACTTAAACACAATCAAAGCGCGGCTGCTGCTAATGGATGATGAGACACCTGCTCGGCTCATGTTTACAGCAGCATGCTAATGTTAGCTCTACCCCGGGATAGCTATCCGCTGCGATGTGCACAGGTGTTGTTTGCTGCGCTGCCCCCGCTGTTGTGCTGTCTGTCTGTCAGGCCAGTCAATGCGGGATTTCTTAATCTCGCCGCCGCCACAGGAGTATGCAAACATGCTTCATACGTGTGAGGTAATTCCAGCTCCTCGTGTAAACTGAGAGGAGTTTGTGTTGCTGGACAACTCACATCTGCTGTGTTCTTGCATGTTGCCAGAGACTTGGCTATGCTGCATTCCAGCATGTGAGAAGTGGAAAGCTGTTTTGACCACATCAGCCTAAATGCTTTTATTGAAAATCAGACAAAAGCATATGCTTAAAGGGACAGCTCACACCTATTTGAAGTTTGTTTGTATGAGGTGCTTGTCCATATAGTCAGTGTAATACAAACATACAGTAGATGGGGGTCGGCACCTTCCCTGTCTTGAGATGCAAGCCGGATTCTGACACAGAACCTCAGTTTGACGTCCCGGCATTGGTTGCCATGTGTTTTTATCGTCTAAACGTAACCACTTGCAGCAAAAATACTTGTGTTGAAATCACGGTAGCAGCATCTAGAACATAAATAGCAGATGCAGAAGGATACCTTAAACGTAATATGTAGAGGCGGAAGTCCACTGAACTGAAAATAATAATAATGAATAAAAAAGCTAGGGAAAATTGTCTAGAGAAAGAAAAAAATACAATATTTAAAGTAATTACAATTACATATTTAAAATAATGTCACCAAATAATTACAAATTTTTGTCAGTTTTTCCAAGTCTTGTCTGCATTGTTTTTTTTGTTGTTGTTGTTATTGGGTTTTTTTTTTTTTTTTTTTTTTTTTTCAAAATTTTTTTTTTTTTGTTTTTTTTTTTTTTTTACAAAATTTTAGGCACTTTTTTAAACTAATTTCTTACAAATTTTTAGGCCATTTTTTTAGGCTCATTGCCTTTTTTGCTTCCCGTGATTGAATTTAAGCCAATTTGCACAAATTTCACAGGGTTAAACATCTACACATCTCGATTTCTGTTTCATGTTACAACATCTGATTTTGTATATAGTTCAGAGCATTAAATAACACGTTGCTAAAAAGCTTGTCATGGTGTTAACTTTTACAGCAGTCAGAGTACAACTTAAAAAAACATTTTAGAGTGGGTTTCTAGTTATGTGAAAATGCTAGTTTTGTGGATATATCTGGATTCATTCTGCCCACATTCATCTCCACCATCGCTGCAAATCCTCCCTCCTTCAGCCCTGTATGCCCCTGATCCACGACCCCCAAGGGTGTTCGCCGCAGCCCGTGATGCGGCTGTGCCAGGTTGTTGCTGCTCCAGCCTCGGCCCCAGCCCCGTCCCAGGCCCGGGCCCGGCACTGCGCTAATATGGTCCCATTCCTCATCCAGACAGTCCGTAAAGCACTGGGGCAAAATATTCTGTCTCCCTGAGCAGCTCCTAATAAATTGTCCTTTCATCGACGCGCAAGACAAATTTTGCCTTCTCCTCTCCCCCCCTCCTTCCCTCCCTCCCTTATCTCGCTACACTTTCTCACTTTTCACTGTGTTCACATGCTCCGGAGCTCCTCTGCTCCCTGTGGTTTAGTGAAACTGGCACACTCACTCTACCTCTCAATAAACTACAGGGATGCCAGGGGCGCAGCTCGGCTGGCCTCTGCAAAAGGGTGATGGAAAGGAGGAGGAGGCAGGGAGGGGTATGGAGATGGAGGGAGGATTTAAAAAAAAGGTAGATGAAAAGAAATAAAGAGTGAGGCATATTATTGTGCACAATCCTCTATTCCTCTCCCTGTCTCTCGCCTCCCCACGCTGCCACAACACGGCACCGCTTCCGCTTTGTAATTGCGCAATTAGTGCCACAGCCTGGTTTTCATATATCACAAATGGCTAGCTGCTGCTATTAAAGCAGCCCCAGCGCCGGGCTAGGGGGCATGGCTAGCCGAGGTGCATTAAGGGCAGCGTTTTGTAAAATGTGAGCCAATTTATCATGATCTGTTTTTCGCTCCCACCCACTGCTAAAACGCCCCTACTCCCTTGTCTTTGAGCCTGACCTTGCGCCGGGCTTGTGTGTGTATGTGTGTGTGTGTGTCAGCTTGCGGAGGTTCAATTTGCTCATTGTTACTTGCTTGCATAATTTCAGGCGGCTGGCTCAGCTCGCACACACACACACACACACACACACACACGCCCGCAGTTATGCACACAAACATATCTCGGCGTGCACAACGCGCACACACACACCTCCGCAAAAAAACACGCCGGCCACTGATTGCTTGCGCCGCCACTTTGCTTTCCTGTGTCTCTCATTCCACTACTCTCTTTTCGCTCTCTCCAAGCAAAATCCACTCATTTATATGCCGAGGCTAAACGGTATTCATTTGTAAGATGGCAAGCGGTATAACACTGGTAATTCCTCCTCACCAATTTCCAGCGCACTTTCCCCTTTAGCTGTCATAAGCAGTGCATTAAGTGAGTGAGGCAAATCCGCTCCCCATTCTGCGCCATCTCTCCCTCTCTCTTCTCCTTCCTGCCTGCCGTTCTCCATCACCCACTCGTCACCCTCCCCTTCTCCACGGTTGCTTGTTGCCGCTGTGAAGATTTACAACGCACGCCTATTCACTCAACCATCCCCTCCATTTCCTCTCTCTCTCTTCCTCTCATTCCTTTCATTTCGCCGGGTCGGTGGAAGCCGAGGATGACACCCTGAGCTCATCAGAGCCCTGCCGGCTTTTCACCCCGGAGAGCCGCCCTGAGCGCCAGGCGCAGCACGCTGCACTGCAGATACCTGCCCCACCCCCCTGCTGAGCAGCCTGTAGCCCAGAGAGAGGCTGAGCCAGGGGGGATGAGGCTCGGGGTGGGGCTGGAGGAGGCTGGATGAAGGGATTTGAAGGTGGGGTTACAGCAGGGGAAAGGAGCAGAGGAGTGGAAGAGATGAAGGAGGAAGGGTTTGGGAATTGAGGATATGAGGTGGTGTGGAGGCTGGAGGTGCAGAAGTGCACGAGACGGTTGGTAAAGGCCGGGGCACATGCCGTGTCTTTAACCACCTGGAAAACACAAGGTCGTGTGCTGGGTGTTACTCTTGTGCCTACTCTGTTGGGAACGGAAGCAGGTTGTGTCTAAAGTTGCTACACAACAATAGCCAGCATTGTATTATCTACAAACCAGGAATCCGGAGTATGGAGCTAATCTTTTTCCAGGCGTTGTTTTTTTAAGTGTGTATTAGGCCCAAAATGTTGTCCTTGGGACAGATGTAAAGCTCTGGATATCGCCACACTAAAATGAACAACTTATATATAAATATTCAACTCACTACTTTCAAGGGTACCAACCAAATTACATCAGTACTACAGAGAACCAATGCACGTTAAATCAGCCTGTGCTATTGAAGTATCTAAGAGCGCAGCTATGTGAAAGCACTGGGTTTGATACAGATACAATCAAATTCAAACACACAAGCAAGCAGAATGATGGACAGAAATGCTGCAGTGGCACCGCTTGCACCTTCCACAATTCTACATTAAAACAATGGATTTAAGGGTGCAAAAATGTAGTATTTGTACAGGCCCTAAGATGGACTTATTACAAGGTAGGTTGCAGGTTGGTTGGAATTAGTTATAGTTTAACATATCACCATACAACAGTTTGCTTAATATCTTAAGATGATGCACATAAAATGGTATATCTATTAAAATTAGCAACCCACGAATGATGTTATGTACTTAATGTAAAGTAATTACGAGACTTAAAGTTATGTCGGTTGGTTTTAGGCAAGTAAAGTTACATAGGTTAACTTCAGGAAAGTAAAGTCGGTCGGTAGGTTGGTGGTTTGATCCACTGCCCCTACGATCAACATGTCGTAGTATCCTTGGACAAGCTAATGAACCCCAAATAGCTGCAGGTGTCTGTGCCAGGGTGTGAGTGTGTGTGGATGTCTGAAAATTGAGTAGTACATCGCAACATGTAAGGTAGCCTCGGCCTTCAGAGTATGAATGTGTGTGAACGGGTGAATTTGACTCATAGTGTGAGAGCTTTGATTAGTCGAAGGACTAGAAAAGTGCTAGTTAATTTACCTTTTAGCTTTAGAAAAAGAAACATGGTGATAACATACTTTAAAAATAGTCACCGTTCATTTCATTATCTCCAAACACCAGTCTCCTGAAGGAAAGGCATCTATTTCAGTGCTTTTGCTCTGCATGATGCTTCCTTCTTTACTCCCATCAGTGCATTGGTCACGTGATCACAGCCTTCATGATGACATGTGTTACTCGCTCATGGTTGCGTGGGTTGTATACAAATTGTGGTGCATTACCTTTTGGAGGCATATGTACACACAGTGAATGAGAACAGCCTGCACAGTTTGCACTCAAACAGGAAACAAAATCTTAAGTTTGTGTTGCACTGGCATCAGTTGAAGTCGATTAGGGATGGAGAAAAAACTCTCAGAGGCAAGCTGCAGGGTGTGAGGCCTGGAGAAGGAGTCAGGGTGCTGAGGGAGGGGCTGGAGCTACAGTTGGTATGAAAGGGCTGGAGGCAAGAGGAGGTTTGATTCTTCTCCTCTCTGCTCTCTGTCTGTCACTCTTACACTCTTACCACCACTCCTGGGCTTTCTTCCTCCTCTTTTATCCTCGACCTTGTTCTCTGAGCTTGTCCTGAAGGCCCTTGTTCCCGGATGAGGATGGAGGGCAGAACTTGCTCGACCCTCCAGGCCAGTGAAATCCTAACCCAACATGCCAGCTCCAGTTCCTGCAGTCCTAATCACTGCACCGTAACGACGGCCAATCACTGAGGCCAGCGCAGTTAGGACAAATGAATGAACAAATGCTGTGTTTTCTTCGTGCTGACAGCTGCTCCATCATGTCATCGAAACTCACCAAACCGTTTTAATGTCTCTGTTATTGTGGGTGAAGGAACACAATTGTGGTGTTGCTGACAGCATAATTATCAGGTAGTAAGTATTATTTGCAGATAACAGGTTTTAAAGTTGTCAGAGGAACACCGTTTTTTTCCCCCAACAACCAGCAACACAAGATCATTCCAGTTTGATCAAAAATTGTAGAAAAACAGGCTTGTGCTGACCAACACTCTGCCACTGAGCTACCATTTCTCCCACCTTGGCGTTAATGCGTTTGTCGCTACTTGTCAAACACCCACTTGTTTTGAATTTTCCACAAGAGTCTTGGCACCGCTGCCTCGCAGCGCCGGCAATACGGACAAGAGAGCAATCATTGTTTTGTTGTTTAGAGTGCCACACGAGTTGCTAACTTTTTGGAGGGCTTGGCAAGGGTCCCTTTTTTGTCGCCTCACCCCCCATTTTGATGATAAGTGGCCAACTACCAGCTCGGAACGAGGTCAACGCAGGCTAACGGACTCAACCACTTTTCCCCTCGTACGGGGGTGAAAAGTGGGCAGATATAACATAGAAGTGAGTTCAGCAGCCATACATATACTCACAGATTACAAATTGATCTTGAGCTTAATTTACATGCAGGGAACATAAAGGAAAATCATCCTTTTGTTAAAAATTGACATTCATGTTCAACAACAGAGAAAGCTCAGTCTGTGTGGTCTCTTCATGTGTGACAGTAGGGAGGATGAGATGGTGGCAGAGCAGAGATGTGACTGGGTGTTTGGCTCCAAAATATGCTTTTAAGGCTAATAGCAATAAGAGTATTGGAATATTTTTTGTTATATTCAACATCTTAGAATTGCATCAGGCTCAGAAAGTCTCTGAGTAGAGTCTGAAATATGTTTTTTTTCACTACCTGCCACTGTGGAAAGTGTCTTTTTGTTGTCTGCCCCTCAGAAATTTTATTTGTTATTTAATCCAATAATATATATTCTTTCCAAATGAGTGTATTTTGGTCCCTTTCTGCACAGTGCATTCTGGTAGTTGTAGGTTTTCTACCTGTTGAACAAAGGCCAATGCCACTGCCTTTGTCTCTGTTTTCTCTGGTCATTTCTGCTGCACAGACACCCTAGTTTTGTGAAAAGTTCAACTTTGAAACCTGGATGGATGTCAGTTTTTCTTTGCTGCATTTTTGCACCTTTCAAAAGTATTTAAACCTTTGAAACCTGAGCAAAAAGTTTTAATTCTCTAAAAAAATAGAAGGCGCTGAGAAAATTGCAAGAAATTGGTAAAAGGTGACAGGAAAACAGCCCAAAAATTATTGTTGGGGAAAGATAGAGAGAGAGATTTGAAAAATAGATTAAAAAAACGAAATTGGGAAAAAATTCCAGACACTATATTTATAATTGTCATAACTGTATATTTAAAATATGTTACATAATATATCAACTTTTTTAATCTTTTTTTTTTATTTGTTTGTTTTTTTTACTTTTTTTTGCCAATTTTGGGGTCATTTCTTGTCAAATTCTTTATTGCCTTTCTCCAGTGTTTTGAAAGAATTCAAGCCAATTTAGTTTAGGATTTTTTAGCAAATATTAATTTTTTTTATATAAAGAGTCATAACGTGCCTTTCTATTTTGCCTTTTCTCTGTCAAACTAGTGGACGCCCTAATGACAATGCCAACCATTTCCCTGCAAGTGGCAGATGCTAATTTCAAACCCTGCCTCTAAATATTGAGGATATTTGGATTTCATTGGACGATGGAATCCCACATAATTAAATTACATTAAATTAACCATTATTTTAAGCTAGAGAGAGTTCTTCCATGCCTCACTGGAGAAACCATGTCCCTACTGGTACCTTAAACAGGGTGTCAAAGAGTTGGAGGCACACTGTTGTCTAAAATACTGCATGTTGCACCCTTAATTAGAACAAACCTTGAAAAACAGCTCCAGACGAAAAGGTACAAAAATATGTCTCCAAAGTGCAGATGACACATACTGATGAATATTTAATAAGACTTTAATTTGATGTCTCATAGCTTCTCCACGCGTCTCAGTGAATCTATATAGATACCCATGAGTCAGACGTGGTGCGTTGCCCTCACCCTGACCTGCTAGATGATGCCGCATCATCATTCTGCTCGCGTGTGTTTCCACCAGGAGAGCAGAGGTCAGCCAGCCGACCAGTCCAACACCAGCCACTTCCATGCTGGGACGGACTTCATCTGTCTGTGGGTGAACTGTGGAAATTGTAATTGTGTCTCTCTGCAGCGGTCAATCTGTTACACGAGTTTCCACAGTGAAGGGCTTTTCAATTACACTCAAAGTCCTGTTCGGTGGCATTTATGGACTCAAGTTTCGTTGATTTTTGGAGTATAATTTTGCCTATTCTCACTGATATAAATGGGATGGTCAAAATGATGGAAAAACATGTCTGTATAATGCGATACAGTTAACCCTTTGAAACCTGAGCAAATTGGGTTGTTTTCTTTCAAAAACATGGGGAAATATCAATATGAAGTTAAAAAGACATGGCCCAGTAATTAACCAAAAAAAAGTTAAATGAAAAAGTTACAAAAAATTACCTGAAAAAAAGCAAAAAGAAAAAAACAAGACAATTACCAAAAATACTGACAATTATAAAACAATGTATGTATTCTATATATACTGTATATATATATATATATATATATATATATATATATATATATATATACACACATATATATAAAATCATAAATATAGTTCTGGATATTTTCCCCCAATTTTTTGAATGACTTTCTTGAAGAGCTTTCCATCTTTTTGAAACCTATTTTTTTTAGGTAATTTTCTTGTCATCTTTCATTAATTAAAGTTAGACCAACTAATTAAGTTGGGCATTGCCTTTTTCCCCATGTTTTTGAAAGAAATCTCTTTCAGGTTTCAAAGGGACAAAAAGCTTGTGAAAGGCATCTGATCACAGCACAAGAAATACTGATGTTAATCTAGGTTTCAAAGGGTTAAACAGCACTTCAAACTACATCGTCCAAAATGGTCCCATTTCGGATATGCAAAAGTATTCTTGTTTTTTTGCATTATTGTATCCAGAAACACACAAACTCTGTACACAAGCTGATTTACTACTTCAAACCTCTGTTACACCTGCAATGAAATGCAAGAAACACACCTCAGAAAGTGACACAGCAGATAATTGAAATTTATTCCCAATTATGCCTCACAACAAACAACCCTCCCCACGTTTTTCCCTCCTTTAGTTTCCTCACAGCGGATGAGCGGCGATCGCAGCGCTGCCTTCCTATGGGAGGACTTATGCTTTGGCACTGGGGTGTAATAGCTGAGAGAGTTAATGTAGCTTAAACAGCCAAACTAATTGTCCCTGTCTCTGTCATATTTGTCTAGTCGAACACTCCTAAATACCACAGCAATTAATTACCTCGCAGCCAGGTATGGAGAGACAGCGTTTATTCTCATTCTCAGCGCTTTGTGTGTATGTGTATGTGTATGTGTATGTGTGTTTTGCGTGTGTGTGTGTGTGTGTGTGTGTGCGTGTGCATGTCAAGCCAAGTGTAGTCAGGGGATTATTTGTCCTTCTTAACCACACGTATTAATGTGATGACTTGTTTTTAAGTCAGAGGAATGCTTCATGACGCCAAGCTTCACTCTTTCTCATTCTTGTCTTAATTAAAGCTTTTTTTTTTAATTGACAAACCTAATATGTAAAGCACATCAGAAGGTACAGCACAGGTAAAAAAATAAATATATTTATATATCATGGAGAAACTGACACCATATTTTCCAAAATGTATCAAAATTTGAAAGTTGCAGTACTTTTACACGTATCAGCTCAAAGACGTAATCGAATCACTAACCTTTTGTTAGAAACTGAAACCTTTGTTATTTTAACAAAAGCGATTAACCAAAAAACTGCCCCTCCTAAGAACTTTTAAAGGTGATCTGGCACAGGCCATTGTAGCATGGTTTTGTCCATCCATAAAAAGTTTTTAGTGGAACTGAATTTAGTACTTTGTGGACAGTTGTGTTTCTGGCTTTTGGTCAGTTGACCTTGACATTGCATGCTGTATTCCCAAAAAAAGTCTTCTGAGAAAGATAAGTAGCAGGAAATCATGGGATCCAAGTTTTTCTCCAATGACGTCTTTTGGGTGCAGTCTTTTCCCAGATAGGAAGTGTACGTTTTTTTTTAGGATGGATGATGATGGATGGGATGTTTTTTTTCATTTACACTGCCGTCATTGCTGCTTCTTCACTTTGTGTCAGAATTAATGGAAATAAATGATATCACATCTGCACAGCTGACTGTGTAGGATTTCTCGCAGATCTCGCTCGGCGCTGCACGCCGCTCAGTTTGCATGCGAGTACTCTGCCGGTGTGTGTTTGTGTACAGGTGTGCAGCGATCGTGCCTACATGTTGGGGGCTTGTTTGCCAAGATCAGAGGCAGGCGCCCCGGGTGTGTGAAGTGTTCCCATCATGCATCGCTCCATGCCTGGGCAGCCCACGCCCACTCATCATCCCCACATTAGCGCTCATCTCTCTCCCGCTATCTCTCTCACGCACACGCACACACGCACTTTTCTTCTTTCTCATTCTGTGTGTGTTTCTCTCTCCCTCTCTGTGATCTCTCTGTTTAAGTTTGACCTTTTTGCCGTTCTGCACCAGCTAATGATGGTACAGGGATAGCAGGTGTGCTGCATTAGCCGACTTCTGCCGTGGCGGAACAAATTAGAGGTCCGCCGCCACCGAAGGCCAACCTTTCACCGATGATGCTCCCGTTAGTGGCAGGCACACCCACAGATGCCCACTCACACAGCACAGACGGATATGCAAACGTACAGTACTGTAACAGCAACACACGCACTGTCAGGTGTGTGCAATTTGAGCAAAATGACACAACCCAGCTACATAATCTTCTCACCTGGAAAAATGGGAAAAGGAGAACAGGGGAGAGCGTGGAGGCGAGATATATAATCATGCTTTGTTTGAACAGCTAGCCGAGGTTTACAAATACTATACTCTGCTGATTTTGCATAACTAGACGACAGCACTGCTTTGAGTTTTTTTCTTCTTTTTCACCCCTCCAGGGTTGTGCAGTATGTTGAATTGGAGGAGAGATTTAAAGACTGAAAGATAGATACACAGAGGGAGAGATTACCGCCTCTCACATGCATACTTTCCAACATTATAATGCACAAAAAAACAAAAAAACTTGTCCCCCTCCACTCTCAAACTAGCCACTCCAGTCTGACTTTGCAGAGTCAAATCCAAGCAAGCCTCCCTTAGAAACAAATCAAAGGGGAACATCAGTTTGATTCAGACCCCTGCTGCTGCTGCTGCTGCTGCTGCTCAGGATTTGTGTGCATTTGTAGGTTTACATAAATGCAGATATGTGCACATTTATGTGCAGAATTATTTGGTATCCTGTGTTGATTTTTGGGCAAGAAGTGAGCACAGAGATTGCATTAGTTTTGTGTCTAGCCCTATTGAACAGAATTAGATCAAAGAAAAGTATTGATTTGCAAAAAGTGTGTTTATAATAAGTTATGGTTAACGATAGGGGTGGAAATAAGGCTTTTACTGATGATTCACCTCCAGAGTTTTAAAAAAGTAACTTGTATGCTTGTATACTCTGATAGAAAGACGTATGACTTAAGACAACAAGATGTGTGTAGCACCTGTTGGATATACAGTGCAGGTCTGTGATCACCTGTTTAACATTGGGGGAGGTCAATTTGCAATGTATTTCCTCTGCGACCTGACTCTGATCTTGATCGATTTGACCCGTGATAAATCTCTGAAAACTTAACAGCTAAACTGAGCATTTTGCTGCATTTTGACAAAAAATTCTTCTGTTTTCGCACTGTCACACAAAAGGTTACGCTGTTACATTTGGCATTTTAAGGCACATTCACATGCTTCGTGCGCGCGGTAAAAGTCAACAATTTAGTTTTGCGCCCATTGTAATATTTATTTTAAAATTCTAGAAATTGAAATAACCCCATAGCATGGTATTTTTTTTATTATCAATTTATTTCTGGGGAGGCACACCAGATATGAATATGTCTCCCCCAGTGTATATTTTAATTGCAGCCTAGATAAGTTATGAGAGCCATCACAAGTTGCAACAAGACAAAGAGTCAGACTTGTGTGTGTTTAAGGATTACTCGCAGAGGGGAGGCCTCCAGCCCAGAAATTGTACAATCAAGTGAGATGTTAACAGCAATTGTAGCCTTCACAAACAAGCTGCCCCCGAGAGACGAGTAAAAAACGGACAAGGAAAATTAAACATACACTTGATGGGAGGGAAATTGCCCCTCGCTCGCAGCCGCTTCACCTTGGCAAATGAGCACCTTTAGCTGAGGGGGAAAAAAGCGAAACCTTTAAAAAAAATTCCTTTTCCTTATTTCCCTCTCTGTCAACCTCGGCCAAAGTGCTATTCTGTTGTCTGTCATTGGGCTCGCTCTATTACTGTCATTACGGCAATTGGCCCCGGTGCTTAATGTGTTTGTCTATGTACACAAGTCAGTGGGTGAATGGCACCCAATCTACATGGAGCGGGATTGCCTTTGGTTCGGAGAGAAATAGGAACCGGCCTTCTCCCACTTAATCAGACATGTTTGATTGATCCGCCCCTCTGCCGCTTCACATGCTCGCATTTTCCCTGACTGACACGCGACGGAGCATCTCTCCGACCTCGCCCTCCTAATAGCTATAAAGATGTGTTCAGTTGTCACGCCGAGTGCCGAGGACAACTGAAAGGCTTGACAGGCCCGACTCTTGGCCTTCATGGGCAAACACGCATCGCGGGGTTGACACGTTCGCCTCTATTTCGAGCGCCCCTCTGAACCACTGGAAGAACTCTCGGAGATGAAAGGCAAACAGCAAAAGACAGGCTCGAGGGGAGTCTTCTTCAACTTCCTGCTGCTTCATTCGGAGGTTCAAGTGGGACGTCGGAGAACAGAGGGAGGGGGTTCGCCTCCGGAGAGCAATAAAAGTGCAAGAATCGTCCGCCCAAGGCTTCTTTGGTTGATTCTGAGCACACACTGCCCACACTGTGAGAGCAGTAGTGTTTTCTGAGGGAATCCAGTCCCCCAGGACTCCAGGGTTTTCCAGGCAGACAAGTGGGCTTTCCACAGATTTGTGTGTGCGCGTCAGGGATATTTTTCATCCACGCAGGCCTCAGGAAGCAGTGGTCTGGCCGGGGATCAGCGCTGCGCCTTAGGAGACACCTCTATGGGAGCAGTGTTTGGCCACTGGAGTCTCACACACATCCTTTACGTTCGTACACATAAATACACTAATGGACACGTGGATTTACCTTTCTGCCCACCATCCAAACACACACATACACACACACAGCCGAAACCACAAACCATATATCACATGACAGCGCCTCAAATCTCGTCCGAATCCCTCCAGAGGACAGAAGATATCTGATCTGGGCACAGGTTATAGCAGAAGGTCTCAGCCGGAAGCTGGAGATTCCCCCTCTAACGTAACTAAACAAACACCTCATTGCTGCTAAAATAAACGTTGGAAGAGTCTCTTTCCCAGCAGTGAGAGCTTATATATGTCGCTATAAATGATGAAGATGCAAAATGATTGTGTGCATCCTAAAGCTCTCAAAGTTGAGCCACTGTAAACATTATAATAATTAATAACGATCCTGGACAACGTCCAATCAGTTGCTCCACTCCCGAGTAAAGAATGTGTTGCTTTTCAGTCCAACAGATGCTCCAACAAATCAATCCCATCCTGAGTTTGGCAAGAATCACGCAAAGTGGCATCACTGCCAAGAAAAGAGACAAAGAGTCAAAGAAAATATACGTGCACTGAGGGCTCAAAGTGATACTTATGTTTTAATTTTTAGACTGAAGTTGAAGAGAGATTTTTTTTTTGTCACAATACAAATAACACATATTAACACTCATACAGGAATTTTATATATATAAACACATATTTCCATGTTTTGAAATATATATATATAAATTGGAAAAAATCATAAATGGACATATATTTCTAGCCCGTACAAATATGCATGTTTATAAATGTAAATGTAAACCTGGAAACGTCCCATTTGCGTTTGTCAGGCCTAAATAAGTCATAGGCTTAGAAAAAAGTCATTGAAAGTTTTGGGAAAGTCTTGTAGTTTTTGTGTGTACTGAAACTTTTGTTGTAATCTTTCATGGATTATCTTCTGCGTCACGTGACATAACGGCAAATTTGTTTTTTTTTTAGCTGTTCACATAACATAGCTCTAATAAGCGTCATTAGGTGACGGCATTTTCTTTAATAGCATCACATACTTTTTTTCATTTTTTATTTACGTATATGCCAGCTTGCTGCGATTATGTTTATGGTAGTTACATATAGACAACACAAGCACACAGCAACCAACGCCAGGATGTCAACAAACACACATGCTGGCACTGATGGTTAGGATTAGAGGAAAGAAGCGTTAGACAAATAAACCCAATCACATTCAGACAGGAAGCAAACAAGTAAGCCACTCCCGCAAGAAAGTCTGGGGTTTGTTAGATGAATCCAGCGCTCCTCCTGCCTGCCCTATAGGCACCCTCACTCCTTACATCACGTTGTTGCCGCCATCCTGCCGCGTATCATGCAGACACAGCAGGTTCTATCCAGGAGCGTTTTCAACTAACGCTGCCTGTGTGTGTCGGGTGGATGTGCCAGGTGCTGTCACTGGCGTAAAATAACACCGTCTGATCTGACCCCGTGCAGGAACCTTTCATCTGCACGTAAAAGCTCCTTTTTTGGCTTTGCAAATTTACAAAGTGGTGCTATTTTACGAGTTTGACATGAGATCAGACTGAGTCAACCGTCATTTTTTCAGTGAGAACAGACTGTCCCATTCTGAATTTGATTTTTTTTAACCTGTTGAAAGATATACATGTTTGTTAAAATATAACAAGAAAAACATATTAACATACAGAACTTTTTTTTTTGCATATGTTGCTTTCATAAATGTTCATGTCTGAATAAAATATATATTTTTGACATATGCACTTGCAATGCATCAAACCATATAAAACTTTTATACGTACATATACACATTTTAGTATTTTATATCTTCATATATCCAGAAGATGCAATGAGAATAATATTTTATCCTTTCATAGATAACATTTATGGAGACATCACATTACTGTATGTAATATACTACATTTCTGCGTCAGCAGTGCATGCTACAGCACAGTTTTAAAAGTAAACTGCATTTTGATTACTTTTCTCCTGCTTCCACACACACTCTCCATACACACACAGCCCTAATATTGATATCACACAATTGATATTAATGAAAACATATGGAACGCAGCTGCGGCGGCACATTCATCCACTGCAAATGTACACGAAGCGTTCTCTGCGAAATGAACCAAAGCGCTCGCCCGCGCCTCCGAATTAAATGCCGTGATTTGTTTGCGCCGCCGATGCATTACACCTGATTGTGTGTTTGCTCATGTGTGCCGAAGACGCGGCTAATGAGGCATTACTGGCGAGGGGAAACCCAATCGATGGCGTGCAGTCGCCGGACAATGCTGATCAATTGTACTGTATTGACTGCATTTCCCCCTCATTAGCTCCTATGAGGTGTGTGTGTATGTGTGTGTGGAGCCGAGGGGGAGGTGACGTGTGTTTTGGGTAAACACACTCAGGTGGCGGTGCAGGCCTGTGCCATGTCTCTGCTGTGCTATGTAGGCTGGTAGCAGGCATGGGGGCACTGATTACTCTTATTAACACGGAGGGTGTCAGGCACCGGTCCAAATGGCACCGCGGCGACTGTTACACACACTTTTGTGCACACACACACTTGCAGAGCCCGTTTGAGTCAAGAGCCTGAGCCAAAAGTCCCAGCTGAACCCCGCCGCTCGGCCCGATGTGTTGCCATGAGCTCAGGAGGAGATCTTTGTAGCGAGCTGTCAGAGTTTTAACGACTAATATGTTGCCGTGTCGCTCTCTGAAGTCTCCGAAAAAGCTGAAAAAACACCTGCTTTTTGCCAAATCCCACAAGGAGTATTTCAGTTGGAGAAGCTAGAAAGACTTATTTTTATACTTTGGGTTTTCCTCCTCCTTTTTTTTCTTTTCTCATCCCCACCCACAGCTGACCATTCAAAAATCAACCCATGAAGCCATTTAGAGGCTTTTTGGTCCACGGCCAAGTTTCTCAAAACGCTTTCAACTCTGAATTCACAATGTAGCACTCAGCTTGGCAGATACTGAGCCAGGGTTCATGCATTCATACTCTTCATTGTGTTGATTTCTTTATTATTTTTTATTATTTTTATCTGGAAGGTTGAAGAGTGCATCTCTTCGTCCTCCCTGATCTTAAGTCGAACTTTTACAGTTTAATTTAAACAGCTACGCCCCGCAACTGCACTTGTTTTGTTTTATCAGGGTTTAGGAGGTGATGGTGTTGCGCACTCTCATTTTGTCTTATAGCTTGACAACACGGCCCCCCAAATGATAGTTTATTAACTTTTGTCCACAGATCTTTCCTCGAAAAACAGTCACAGACCTTAGTCTTTGAAAGAAAATGGTACTCCCCTCATTTCCTGTCCCTGTTTTTCTTTCATAAACATAAGAAGAGGCAACTGAAGAAAAAAAGGCCTAAAATGAGCAAGAAGTTAGTGAAAAATTACAAGAAAATGACCTAAAAATAAGCACAAAAAAATGCAAAAATTAAGTGCCTTAAAAATAGTCTTTTGTCTATCTAATAATCCCCCCAGTTTATTTTCCGATCACTTCCTTGTCACCATTTTAGAAATGTTTTGAAAAGTTGCTCATTATGTTTTTTGAGAGGTATTAAACTAGTTTTCAGGTTTCAGAGGTTTAAGTGCTCGAGAAAGGCATCTCAAGCACAAGCAGCTCGAGAAATCTGTTGTCGATCCAGGTGTTAAAGGGTTAACTAAACCACACAGATCACTTGTGTGAATTATCTGTTGATTTTGATGCAGTTGTTACTTGAAAATGTGATGAAAGTGAAATGTTAGTAAAAATACAACCAAATCATGTAAAACTTGCAGAATTTTAACATGTTCTGGAGACAATAGAGAGTGTCATCAGAAAATATGTGATTGCAGGTTTTGGCGTTATGCTGCGTTTGCGCCTCGTCTGCAGAATGCAAAGCCCTGCTGGTCCACACATCATCAGAGGTATGTACACCACATCACTATGTTTCACGCCACGTAATAATGAAGCTGATTTCAGTTGTTGGCAAACTGCGACAAAATGTGACAAACACAGCGCTAAATTAGCTCACAAGTGAAACCAGACACAAGAATGTGCTCGTTTTCCTTCTTTTAAGTTAAACGTCTTTGTTTTTGGCATTCACAATACCCGAAATTTCGTAGTTGATACCAGTACTAGTAAAATCCCATAATTGTTCATACTCAATTTAATACTTCAAAACTATACAAAAACAAACAATAAATCCCATACACTTAAACAATCATTCATTCAATCGTTATTTAGTCTTGATGGATCATTGAGAGCAAGCTTTCATTTACAATGTCATTAAAAAACATCACACAAAACTTAAAGTTAAAGTCATGTTGTGTTGTATTTAATTACCTTGAATGAAGGACTTTGGCTTATGTATCGCTTCCATATTTGTTCGCTGTATATAAAGTCGAAAACTGGTTAATTGCAGGACCTCCTGTCATGGCAGTTGCACAGGGCTTCTTTGTTGAAGTGCAATTTTAATGAAGATTTCCACGGTAGTAGAGGCTTACAGACCAGTTACTGTCCAGCAGATGCAGCTCGAAGGCAGTTTCTGCAGTTTCCCCAACAGCTAAAACTCTTCAGAATAAGTAACGACCCAACTCAACAATTTAGTTGTACATTTGAATCACTTCGCCAGCGGATTTTAATCTCAGTTTGATATTAGTGTCTGCAGTTTGACCGCAGGGTGAAGTGAGTTTAATGAACCTTTCCTGAACTCGTTCACTACCACCGGACTGCCTGAAAGAATTTAAATAGTGAAAAAGACTGAAGCTTCCCACCACCCGAGAACAATTTCTTACCCTGCTTACAAATAACCTGCAGCTGAGTGAGTTCTGAGACACTGATTGTATTTGAATGGCATTCTGGGAAATGCAGGATAAATTACAAAATAACTCAAAGGGGAGCAGCGGAAAATGATGGTCTGCTTTAAGAGAGAAACAGAAGTTTGGCTGCACTGGAAGCTCCCAGCAGGACGTGTGTTGAACTGAGTGTGAAGGATGGGGTTGCTTAAAATCACCATGCATTGCTCAGCAAAAAAAAAAATGTATAAGATGTTCGTCAGTGTCTCCTCCATGTTGGATCGTCAGAGCGTGTATCAGGAGAGCCCAGCTCCCCGACTGTAAGATGATTGGCTTCCACAGAACTTATTAAACATAATTGCAAACTAATTAGTACAGCGATGGCTTGGCACCTCCGTCTAGTGCCAGACACTCGATGTGGGTTTACAACATGCATTTAAATTTTACACTAATTACCAATCCCTGATTAATTCATGACTGGGGTGTGCTTTATAATAGTTATTAATAGGGCTGTATAGATTAGATTAAGAATTAATTTCCAAATAAAAACCTGGCATTACATGCATGGGGAAAGCCATGTGTTGCAGAGCGACCTGATGTATGTGTCGTGTCACAACGCATTGCCAGAGCACTTTGATTTAACAATCGGGTTTGCTTTTGTGGAGCCGCAATTTGTATGAAATCACTTGATCTAATGAGGATTTGCTTCAGACCGCTCCTCTAATGAGCGTTTGGATCTATTGAAACAACCGACTGCACCCACAAAACATTGCTAATAACGTAAAGAAAGGTTTAAAAGGCACCTGCAGTGCACTCCGTAATTATAAAAAACAGACTACATATTGGTCTTTCTCGCGTCGTCCTCCACCCTCGTTAGTGTCAAAACTGAAAAGACTGACTGCAGGGACACTCACCTCGCTTTGGGGGCCACTTTTGCAAAATAAAAGGAGGCCAGGGGCCAGTTGCAGCAGCCCCATACATGTTCCTAGGATTTTAGATTTTAGATTTAGTTCCTAAGATTTTAAAAGTTTTTTAAGACTTTAGGATGTTTTTGGGATTTTAAGATGTTTCGAGCATTTCCAGGATTTGAAGATGTTGCAAGGATTTTAGGCCAATTGTTGGATTTTAGGACAAACCTTGTATTTAAGGACTTTTCTAGAATTTCAGGACATTTCTTGGATTTAAGCACATTTCTCAGATTTTTGGACGTGTCTAGAATTTGAAGACATTTCTTGGAATTTCGCACATTTCTAGGATTTTAGCACATCCCTAGGATTTTAGAACATTTTATAGAATTTTAGGATGTTTCTGAGATTTTAAGACATATTTTGGATTTTAGGACATTTATGATGTTTTTAGAACATTATTATGATTGAGGACATTACTCAGACTTAAGGACGTTTCTAGGATTTCTAAACTTTTCTAGTATTTTAGGACTTTTCTAGGATTTGTCATCAAGGACAGGTCTCAGATTTAGGATGTCTCTAGGATTTAAGGACATTTATATGATTTAAGGATTTTTCATGGGTTTAGGATGTTTTTAGAATTTTAAGACATTTCTTGGATTTTAGGACCTTTGGAGCTTAGCTAGGAAATCTGTTGGGGGGCACTTTCTTTGATAAACAAGCTCTATTTTGATGCTGTTTTACACACTGTGGCACCTTATGTATACTAAAAGTACGAAAACAATTCCCAGTGAGAATCACTTTATTTTTAGTGTCATTTAGAAAATGTTTGGGGGGCCACCCAGCATCCTGTTGGGGGCCAAATTTGTTAATTGAGTATCACTGCCTTACTGAATGGTGACCTGCGAGGTTCTCCATCTTGCTCTTGAGGGATTAATCCTGGCCCATGCTTCTTGTGCTTCCCTCCAACAACTAATGGTCACAGCATGGACCTCACAATGCTTCCCTAATTTCCACTAATTGAATGGTCGTTAGCAGCCACGGGCCTTGGCACCAGAGCACGCGTGGGCGTGTGCGCGAGGATGCATGCATCTACTACCTCCACATGCACGTGTATCCGAGTGTATTCGCTCCGCATCAAATGGCCTGGCACCGTTCGGAGGGCATGCAGGGCACCGGTGGCACATGGAGATCATTAATTCGCCCTGCCTCTCTGCACGGCTTATTTTGATGTTTTTGTAATGAGCGCCTGCTAGGGAGGGTAAACAGCGAGACTCGTCGCGGCCCCTTTGATGTCAAATGATGTGAGAGGCGACGAGGGTGGAAAAGACGTGGAGGAGCAGGTCTTAGGAAGGAGTGGATGCTGAGAGGGCCCGCGAGGAGCGGCGAAGATGAGGAGAAATCGCTCCCGGGTCGAGTGGCTGCTGGTGATTTCCTGTCACACACATGCAGGGAGGTGTGAAGAAAAGTTGGGTGTGTGCGTGCTTGTCATGGCTTAGGAGTATGAGTGTGTCTGTGTGAGCTCTGGCTTCGTGCCCGTTCAAACTAAAGGAGCCCCGAGATAAGTCACATCACTTGGATTTGGAAAGAACTGGGGTTAAGTGTTACTTTTTAATTGTAACATGTTCTTGGGGTGTTTTTATTGGTGGATGGAGCCTTAAACCAGCTTGGAAGTAGCAGTAAAACCACTACTAGCTATTTCTGGAGGTTTCAACTGTGTCACATGGTCTTCATCAGCACATGGAGTGATGAAGACCATGTGATATGGTTTAATAAGTCCAGAAAAATCTACCAAGTGGGCCTTGAGTTTTAATTTTTTTTGTCAATTGAATAAACATTTGTGCTGTACTTTGAAGCTTTTAAGCAACATGACAATTAAGCAAGCTCCACCTACTGATGAGGACTTTGTAATATGATTGAAATCTGCAGAGCAAAGTAGTAAGTTGACCTTGAGTTGGGTTTATTTTGTTAGACGTGACACTTGAATTCCCAGATTTTTAGATTAGCTGGAGGCCTCGCCGTGGATTGGAGTTGGCTCTTAACAGTTGAGTCATGGACTCACGACCTCCAGGGTACCGGCATGTCCAACAAACACTTGATCAAACTGGGACCTGGAGAATTGGGACCTAGGAAATTTGGATGTGTTCAGAGGAGTTTTTAAGGTCCTGAATGACACATTGTCTTGCTGGGGGGCCACTGCTAGAAAGAGTGCTGTTTCCACGATTAAGGGCTACATGGTGCTCAATGATTTTTGGGTGCGTGATGTATGTGAAGTGGCATCCACATGAATGCCACAAGCCAAGGTTTCCCAAAAGAAAATTGCATTGTCGCAAGATCAAGTTATTCATTTTTCCTGTCAGTGGCTAAATATTTTGGCTGATCTTTATCTCAGCTCTAAGCTACAACTTTTTTTGAGTGACACACTTTTAATGTTTCCCAAAGTTTGCTAAACCTTTGTTGTAGATGTTTAAATATGGCTTGTCCAGGTCATGGATAAACATCATCCTCTTACACTGTGGTTTCTGACCAGAACATGTTGAGGTTTTCAACTAGAGACCAACGTGCGATGGGATCATTCCAGCTATAATACAACTATCTGTTACTTAATGAGAATATCAGCCAGAGGCATGTAGGGGAGTGTCCATCGGCCCCTTCCCTACAATGATCCCCCTTATTTTGTCTCCCTTGCTCGGACCACCCCCATCTTTGAACTCCGCCTTCATTGTGATCTTATCTACACACCCGTAAAATTTTGTGACTGCATCTTGCATGCTACATAAATTACTTAGTTTGATGACGCCCAACCATGTTTGTCTAAATATGACTTTGTAGCTTTGATTGTGTGGACCTAAACGCATTGTCACATAATGTACGTATTGCAGAGTTACAAACTTAATGTGAATCGGAAACTAATTTGTTACATATCATACGAATATCATATGTGCATTTTTATAGGAGATCACACAAACCATTGCATGATGATACGCAGCCAAAGTACATTAACCCTTTGATAACTGAGCAAATTGGCATGATTTCTTTCAAAAAATAGCCAGAAATTAATAGAAAATTCTTTAAAAATAAAAGGGAAAAAAAAATGAATTAAAAGTTAAGTAAGAAACAAAAAAGCCAAAAAGAACCCAAAACAAGAAAACGGCCTCAAGAAAATACTATTTAAATAATAATAATAATAATAATAATAATAATAATAATAATAATAATAATAATATTATTATTATTATTATTATTATTATTATTTATTATTATTATTATTATTTATTTAACCTTTTTTCCGTAATATATAGAATAATATCATTTTAAATATATATATTTAAGAGAATTTTTTGCATTTTCCCTCATTTTTTAGTTCATATCTAATAATTCCCCCCAGCTAATTTTCAGTTCACCTTGTCACCTTTAAGGTTTTATTTATGTATTTTTTTTAGGTTGCAGGAAAAGTTACTCATGCTTTTCTCAGGTTTGAGAGGTTTAAATGCTTGTGAAAGGCATCTGAATCCAGCACAAGAAAACTGATGTCGATCCAGGTGTTAAAAGGTTAACATACCACAAAACAAATGCAATCTTGTCACAGTGCAGACATTTTATCACCAAATGGGGTCAATAAAGCATGCAGAAAACACCAGTAGCTTGTCCCCTTATTACCTCAACCCCAGCGTTCATGATGATCTCAGCACACCTGTCAAGTGTTACCGGATCTTAAAGGGTTGCATTATTATTGTGTTGACAAAAATCCAGAGACAGACATATAAACACCTTCTAAAGTGCCCAGAGCTGCTTCTGGATGTTGTTGTGACTGGTCAAAGCTTCAGTCACATGTTTGTCTGTGGGTGCCTTGCTGTCTGTCTGCAGGTGTCTAACCGTAACCTTCTGCCTCATCAAATAAATATGTTTGTAATTCCACACACACAATAAATCCAAAGTTCCAGGTAAAATTGCAACATGCACTTCCAAACTCTTCAAGTAAACAGCTTCAGGGGAAGCAATAATGATTACTTAGAGTGGGAGATTGACAATTTTCTAATGTTAAATTTGTTTCATCCTTTTTGCCCCAGACTTTGCATGGGCGTCTCGATGGAGTTTAATTTTAGGTCGGGAAACATCAGCGGGCAAAGTGGGCTCTTGAGGCTGGGGTGACTCACCGAGACGGTCGGTTTGACTCGGATCTCCTTTCAATCACTCATCTCCTGCCAAACACTCCTCTTTTGCAGCCATTTTGCTTTTGATTCCTCTCTTTGTCAATCTTTCTAGTGTTTCCACTTGTATCTTTCCTTCGCCATCTCCCTCTCCTCTTTCTCCTCGTCCTTACTGTGCTGCCGCCGACCACAATTAGACCCCTCCTCCGCTGTTTACCGACGAGGCCCCAGCCGAGGGGTGACATCTTGACAGTTTCCTGTTATACCGCAAACAAAAGCACCTTTCTGAATGATGAGCTGTTATTATGTAAATGGCCCTCTGACTGATACTGTCTCAGCGCCGCAGAGTCCCGAAGTCCAGTTGACGGCGGCGGCGCAGGCTGCTGCCGTGATAGTGATCATTTTCATGATTGCGAGGACCTCGGAGAGAGGCGAGGAGGGGAGAAGTGACCGGGGGTTACGGAGGATGAGTAGGTCTGTTTACTGCACAGTGACTGACCCCCATATGGAAAACATAGCTTAGTGCCCTTCTCACGTGATAATGGATTGACTTTGAGCAGTATTTTTCAGACACACTTGGGCTCAAGGTGAAGAAGTTGCCAGTAATTTGCTTCATGGGAATCATGTGCAAAAGAAATGGCATTATGGATGCTTTACTGGTGGATTTATCCCCAAATGTTATAGAAGCTGTTTATTCTGCTTCATCAGCCTGTGAAAACAGTTGAAAAATGTCTTGAAAAAGTAACCCTAATGATGTCATAATGATGTCATACAGGTTAGATTGGGTTGTGTGTTATAATGTAGACGACAAAGCCTACAGATTTACCAGACCTGAGTTGCATTAGGGGAAATGTAGGAACCAGTACTTTTGTTGGTTAACTCTTGCTGAAGGCCAGAGTATCTCACTTAAAGATCACAGTTTGACTACAACTTCATGGAAGTTCAACACTAAATAGCTGGAGTATAGGGAAATGCACAGGGAAAATCCCCAGTCCCGTAAATTGCAAGAAATTAGAAAAAAAAAAAAAAAAAAAAACTTTATTCCTGGATATTGTGAGTATATATTTTACAGAATTACAGCATTCCTTGTGATAGCGTGACTTGTTAATTAATGGCGTCTTGCTCGGCTGAGAGATAACGTGAGGGACTACAGCTTCATGGAAGTTCAACACTAAATAGCTGGAGTATGGGGAAAGTGATACGGGAGGGAGAAAATACTTCTTGTGTGCAGTTTTGTTTAGTTATTAATGGAAAAGTGTATGCACGCATTATTGATGTTGGGATGAACTGTCCCTTTAAATAAACGCGAAATACACCGGCAACAAGCAAGGCAGCGTTTTTTTCAGTATATGCTCCCGTCTGTTGCACATTTGGATGTGCAGTTTTGTTTCTAGTATTTTAGTAATATGTTGATTTTAACACTGCAAGATGATGATGAGAACTCTCTGTTTTGGACATTACAACAACAGTCTAACTCAGTGATTTGCTAACTTTTTTACACTAATCGTACCGTGTACTTTCCATCATTCTTGCTATGAGATTCTTTTATTTGAATCATTTTTAGGCATTTGGAGGTGAAAATATCAGGAACAGTAGGAACATTATAAGTTTAGAGAGGAAAAAACACAATATTACCTCCGCTATCCTCTCAATCATCTCAGCACCAGTCAGATTTAACTTGCGACCCGTTAGTGGGCTTCCAATTCCCACGCTGGCAACCACCACTCCAAGTTTTGTTTTTGGATCGCAGCGAAATTTGCAGTTCAGCGGGCACTCGGTAAAAAGTGCAACTTCTCTAAGTAGCACAATGCCTGTCTGTTTCATGAGAATGAGATACTTCAGTAAGACATGATAATGTTGTTGCTGCATTCCTGTGGGCTAAGAACAGTTTTTAATTGATTTTCTGTAAATAAAACCTCGGATGCCCTACAGCGAAGGCCCAGCGCGCGAGGATGTGCGTGCATCAAAGTACAATCTAGCCTTGTGTGTGTCTTCATCAGTGTGTGTGTTTGTGCGCCTGTGCGGTTGCAGTGACTCACTCTCCCTGACCTCCGCGCTGCCCACACACACAAACACAGAGAGAACGCCCGGCGCTAGCTTTGTGCTTTCTCATCAGCCGACCTTTGACCCCTGCCAGCAGCCTCTCCGACGTGGAGCTGAGCCGTATTAACCTGGACCTCTTCTGTTTCCAAGCACAATCATCCGTCCGCATAACAACCGTGGCCGCCGAATCCGTCGCACCGCTGCTCCCCCCGTCATCGCGCAGGAGTAGATGTGTAATAATACATGCATGCTCACACCACAAATAGGCGCCTTGCCGCTGCACGGCACACCTTCGCGGGAGATCAGAGAAGAGGAGAGGGGGCGGTGATGAATATGAGGGGGGGAGGGCGGGGGTGGAAAAGGGAGGGAGAGCGTGTGAGAAAGAGGTGTTGTTGTAGACGAGGTCTGTTCATATTCTTCACTTCATTGGGTCTCATTATTCCCCAGCATGTGTGTTGTGAGCATGTCCATGTATGATTCATCCAGGAGCACCTCAGCATGGCTCAGGGAAATTACCCAGCGTGCTAGACACACACACACACACACACACACACACACACACACATACACACAAACACGCAGTGCACAACGTGTTAATAATAGTTGCTCTTTCCAAGAAACAGACTGACCAGATGAGTCCAGGTGATGATTTCAGATTAAATTATTATTTTAAATTCACTTCCATGTATGTAGCCATTATTAAGTCTAGTCTCTCGCTTTCTTGTTAATGGATATTTTCACGTTGTAACAGCATATGTTTCTCACTGTTATCCATACACGCCAACTTATCTTGTTATTGTAACACAAGTTGGTTTGCCATTGTATAGGAAATCTTTACAAAAAGAAGCAGTCAAAGCTGCCACTTGAGTGTGAGTTCAGCTCACTCATAGGCTACGTTACCAAAGGCAGGCTGTTCTCATTCGTTCTTCATACATACGCCTATTAAAAAGAAGGCACCAGTATACCAAATACATAATCAGGGAGGGTTAGGGTTGTAAAGGAAGAGTATAAAGAGCAGAAGTCCGCAGAAGGAGGCAGGCTTGTGTGATGGGTGGGTCAAACAGAAACAGGACTTTTCCCCAGTTGACCGGTGTTCATGTTATGAAGTCAGGTGAAATTTGAGTTATTTTAAGGGATGTTGTCTCAATGTTTCCTTTTCTGAACATAATGTAACTTAACATTAAGTACGTACACATTATTAGGAAATGTAAGCATGTTCTAGTAGCAGAATATACAAGTATGAACGTGAAAATGAGCATAATTAGATCCCTTTAGTGTTCTTGTGGTCAAAACAACACTGGAAGGAGGACTTTAACTTGTAAAACTGCGTGCATGTTGTGTCCTGCTTCTGCTTATGATAAGGTATAAATCAGCTCAATGAAGTGGAAGTAATGTGAGTACTTGTTACATCTTAGTTCCTTAACTTAATGAATGACTCTCTGAAATTAGATATGGAAGCCTGAAAAAACATAGTGAAGCGTAGTGTTTTATTGGTTGTACTCTGGGTAAATAACATAGTTTTCATGTCTTCACATTGGTGATAGCCGTGGCCAGAGGTATTATGCTCTCTGGCTGTTTGTTTGTCTGTCTATTTTTGTGAACTTGATATTTCAAGAAGGCCTTGAGGAGTTTTCCTCAAATTTGGCACAAATGTCTAGCTGTACTTAAGAATACGCTGATTAGATTTTGGTGGTCAAAGGTCATGTCAGCATGACTTTGCACCTGTCTCATTCTTGTGAATGCAATATCTCAAGAAGGCCTTGAGGAGATTTCCTCAAATTTGGCCCGAACATCCACTTGGATTAATTCTAGTTCATCTTTGGAGATGGGGAAAGGTGTCAAGTATTTTCAAGTCAAAAGGCTCAAGTCAAAGTAGAATCATTGGTGTTTAAGTCCAGTTGAAAGTCTCTTTTTGATTTTTTGAAGTCCAGTCTAAAGTCATCAAATTTTACTAGTCTGATTCGAGTCTAAGACATGTGACTCGAGTCCACACCTCTGAGTAAAATTTTCCAAAATTGTTTCATCATCAGAAAGACGAATCACCTCATAATTCACAAATAAAATTTGGACAAACAATCAAAGCAAACAAATCTCCATGGCGACGCCTCTCTTCCACACAATCACAACACCTCCACTCAACAACCACACATCCAGCACACCCATCACCTTAAATACTGAAAACACACATGGACCTGAACACATACAGTAACACGCACACACACACACACACACACACACACACACACACACACACATACTCTCTGAGCCAGACCAGTATTTATGAAGCTGCCCGCCTGCCTATCTCTTCCCCAGCGCGGGCGAATGATTTTCTTTGAGTGCTGTAACTATCATGTCACACCATGTTGTCATTATAGTGATTGCCGACGGCCCTGATAACCTCCCCGCGGTGATTTGTACCATTGAGGAGTAGTTTCATTTTTCTCTCTTTCTCTCTCTATACTCTCCGCTCTCATCTTGATTGCGGCGGCTCCCATCAGCACCCCTTCGCCCTGTTTGTAGTCGCGGCGAAAGAGATCTCTCCTCCGTGTGCAACATTTCATCTGCCAGCCGAGGGGAGACGCAACTCCATCATCCTTCTACCGCGTCACTCTCCCTCCTTTTTTTTCTCCTCCCTCCTCCCAGCTCCTCTTGCTAAACTCTTTACCCTGTACCTCACATTCCCTCTGTCTTTCTCCGTATCCCCTTTCATTTCACAGAAAGCATCAGCCATCTCCTGGTATGATACGGCTTGCCATCAGCACTGTTTACCGCCCGCCTTTGATAGAGGAATCAGCTCTCCCCTCCCTTCTCTCTCCCTCTTTTTCTTTGTTTTCTCCCTCCTTTATTTCTGCCCCCCCCCCCCCCTCACGTAAGTTGTCATTTGTTGCCCATTGTCTCGGTGGTATTTAGTGGCGGGGAGATTAGGCAGCTGTGAATGGACTGCAGCTGTCTGTGCTGGATTAGGGGAGTTTAATCAAAGTATTTTCTAATGCGCCTCGTAATGATGATCCATAGGGACGGAGGCTCTTTAACAGATAATGATAGCTAGGCTGGCTGCCGGAGATGACTCGCTTGGAAGCACCACAGTCGCCGTCTTATTGTTGCTTTATATAGGCCCGGCTTTGCTGGAAGAGTGCTTCATAACAGCCCAAATAGTTGCCTTTCAGGAAACAACAGGAGTTGGATGTTGAGGTTTTGACTCATATTTTGTTTTTTTTATGGTTAAATGTCACTTTTGATGCTCTGACACAGAAACGCTGTGATAACAGTGGAAACAGGTGTTAATTGGCCCCTTCCAGTTACAACTCTGGTGTTAATGATATGCCTCCTTCGCGTGACACAACCGAGCTATTGTCTGAGGACTTGGCTTCCCTCGAAGTGTTTTGGTGACAGAGAAGTTGCTTTTGTAAGCCTCTCAATCCTTCTGCGGGAAATTCAGTTCATGGACTCATCTGCAGGTAGCCTTAGTCAGCAAAAATGCATTCATTTGATTCAGAAGCAAGTTCTGGTCATCCCTTTTTAAAGGGACAGTTGACACTAAAATCATATTTTTTTCTCCTCTCACTTGTGGTCTTGTTTATTAATATAGATAATTTTAGTCTGAGTGTTGGAGATACCAGCCGTAGAGATGTCTGCCGTGCACACACCATACATAGAAATACACACTAAAATACACACCAAAACAACCTAGACTGATGAATAGCACTACAGCTAAGAGAAAAAATATGTAGTTTTTGATTTTGGGGTGAACTGTCCCTTTAATGCTGATATTTCCAGCATTGTAAAGAGTGGTGTCATCCTGAAAGCTGACATTTTAATACCGCTTGACACACGTTTCAAAAACACAAGCCAACGTTAAGTCTAAACCGATCATTTTAATGTAATCGAGACTCCTTTCAGCCTCACCTCTGAGGGCATGCGTGTGGAGGGGCAGATTGATTGCAATAATTTAAAAAAGAAAAGTAAATATTTGAATACAGTTGTCTGGCTCCTGGCAATGGAAATAATTCATTTGGATCAGGTATCCAGAATATGGCAACAGTGTCAAACACATCTTGAACTGAATCCCAGTCCGGCTAAACTGGCTGGCAGAATCAGTGCCAGGGGTGAAAGAGGAAACTGAGCCAATGGAAATGGAGCAGCACATTATGTGTTACAATGTCCATTTTTGCCTTCTCCTTTGCGATGACTGGGTACATAATTTACCACTTCTCTTTCATTTTAACACATTTTTCTTAAAATATTGGCAGTGGAGAAATACAATGTGTCTGAGACAGAAATTTCTCCCATGCATGCTCTTCTGCTAAAGTTACCACTTAAACAATATCTTGAAAGTGTCAAATGTAGCTGAGCATGATGCCTTAACTTAGTTGCATCTGAAAAAAAGCATCCACAGCTGTTTGATAACCCTGAATCTAAAAGTGATTGTGTTTCGTGTTGATATGTGACGGATGAGAACAGGAGATGAGGTGAAGCACGTGAAGGCCAGCAGACTCGCACTGCTCATATGGGCATAAAGCACACCATGTTGTCTTGAAGATTACAGCTCTGCCTTTGGGATGAATGGTTCTAAAAATGCCACTTTACTCATCCTACTCCAGCCTCACACACTGTTATAGTCCACAGCTATAAATAGACTCGTCTACCTCTTCAAGGACACTCGGAGTTGTCCAGCCTTCACTAGTAAACACTCAGGAGGCTCTTTAAGGTCTGATTGTATTCTTGAAATTGAGGTTTTTGCAGCTAATGTGAGGTTCTGGTTTTGAGGACGGGTCATCTGTCCATTTTTTTCGCATCGGCTTAAACTTGTGGGACAGAAACTGCACAGGGCAATTAGCAAACCGAAGCAACACTGGAGACACAAGTTGAGTCAAGTCAAGTTGAGCATGAAAATCGGCCAAAACTTGGTATATGAGGACTCAATTGGGGTAGACCTAAACAAATACTTCACCCATCAAATGACCATTTGTATGTCAGTTACTCACCCCATGTCACATTGAAATAGTGACGAAGACTGTTTTTCTTGCTTGCCTCCACATTGAACAAAAAGACAAAAAACCCTGAACATTTTTAATGAATTGAAGTAACAACAGAAAACATATCAAAAAATCTGTTAACTCTCAAACAGTTCATGTAGTGTAATCCAAGTCTCATTTATCCAGTCGTATGCTCAGTACTTTCCAGTTAATGCTTTCTGACAGAAAACTGAACAAAAAGTAAAACTTTTCTATACTTAATTAAAAACCTGACTCCACTCACAGAAACTGTAATTTTACCTCGCTGAGGACTGAGTCTGCTGTGCTACTGCTGCCTCGGTCAGTTAGTTTATTTGTGTAATTGTGTGATTCTGATGAAACCATATTAACCCTCAACAACACCAAAGTCACACAATAACACAAACAAAATCGAGTAGACCAGCAGCTCCCGTGTTTAGCGAGGTAAAATGATTGTTTTTGTCAATGGAGTTTGGCTATGAAGAGAGTGTAGTTACCTGTTGGAAAGGGCTTTCCGTTTGGGAAATGAGAGATGAGACTTGGATTATACTGCAGGAGTTCTGTGAGAGTTTGTAAATGTATGTTTTTATATAGTTTTGCTTTTTTTAAAAACATGGCCCCTATGACTTTAATTCAAGTTTTTGGAGACATGCAGGGAAACCAGCATTTTTTCAGCTTAACACTGGGAGAGTAATTATTAAACAAATGGTCTTTTCAAGGGCCAAGTTATCATTTAATACCATAAAATGTATACAGTATACAGGATTGCTGACCATTTTCAGTGGAAAAAGAAATACTTTGGTCTTATATTTAAGTACTGCATCTAATCTATATAAGCATGGCTGTCTTAGGGAGACCGTATTTCCTCAAATCTGACTCATCAACTTCCTGGACTGGGTAAAAGTGGATAAATAGCACCCCAACAGAGCCAGCATATGGAGCAGATCATCTCACAGCCAGCTGACTTCATTTTGCACCTTTATTACTAATCATTACAGCTAAAGAGAGATAATATCTGCAGCAATGGGAATTAAATGACTCTTATTACAACTATTAGCCTCACAAAAGTGTTAGATCTTTTTTTTCTGTTTGTTGACAGCATAGTTTAGCGGAAAGCATTATAACTTGCAGATAACATGTCACCCTTATTTGACCCATATTGAGACTGCAGTACTCACAAATACTCAATTGAAAACTAAGTGGTTAGACTGGGAATCTCTTGTTTCCACTGTATTTTTTATCCACCCTTCAGAAGAAACAGAAAAGAGGTACGAGAGATTTTCCGAGCATCCAGGACAGCTCCGCCGTTCGACTATCTGCCTTATCTACCTCCAGTATTTTGACAGTGCAGCGCAGTGTGTCTCAAAGAAATTGTGTCTGTGCAAAGGAAGTGGCGGGGAGCTGGCGTGTCTGGTGCTAAACTCACAGCAGAGCACGTCGTGTTGCGATATGACCCGGCGCTGACTCGCAGATGATGGAAGACAAAAAAACTCACACTGCGACGAGAGGAGGAGGGAGAGCGGGAGAGGAGAGAGGGTCTTTTTAAACTCCGATGTTGCCTCCCAAATAATGAGAAGAGAGAGAGAGAGGGGAATCAGAGATGAAGGGAAGCCGCCTCTCCGTGGCTTCCTCCTTCCTCCCTCCCTCCCGTACGCACGGAGGCCCCATGCTGCTCAAGACAGATGCTGGGGGAAACAGCGAGGCATGTTGCTACTGTGGCTTGTTTCTCAATCAGAGGCTTAACTCGCCACCTAACACACACAGTATCTTGGCACAAAGATGAAATTTGTGTGCTTGTACACACTCACACCCACACACACACACACACACACACACACACACACACACCTCCTGATAATATCCGTTGAGATGCGAGATTACAAACGCTATAGCTCCACCTGTTCTTTGCCATAACAGGTGCCTGTGATAATTATTTCACCCTCTCTGATGAGCCCGGCTCACACTAGACGGCACGCAACTGTAGCATGCAGAATATTTCATTAAACTATTGCTTTGTAATTACTGTATCTGATTTACATTTGATCCCTTTATCTGCGCAAATACAGTTTTCCTTCCAAAATGAACATTCTCAAGCTTAGTATGTCCTAGGAGCCAACAGATGGTCATGTGTCAGAGGTCACTGTTTGGCTTTGAGGTAACAGCCGCCTTCAGGAGGGTCAATCTGTGTGTTCAATAAGCCACAGACCTGGCGAGTGCGCAAAATTGATTCAGTCCTCAACGGCAAGCTGCTGGGATCCGCTCCTGTGGCTCCCTCCTCGTCCTGTTTATCTGCAACAGTTATCAGGGCTAATCGGAAGTCATGCCCTCATAGACAATAGGTGTGGTGAAATCAGACTCAGCAGGCAGGAGAGGACATGAAAAAAGGTCAAGGTTTGGACATCGAAAAGAAAATGCATGGATGTTTTCCAAATGATATGCACACTAATGCAAAAGAAAATGACATAAATCTTTGAGATGCTATAATTTGAAGGGACTGGCAGATGTAAACAATGCATTGCATGCAAAACTTTTCTGAACTGATCTTTTGTAGAAGAGATCGTCCAAAAACCTCTCAAAGGACTCCTAAGGGGTCAAATCAACAATGATCATTTGCATCTTTGCTTTTTCTGCTATCAGACCCCACCAGTCCTCTCCCATCCATCAGTCATTCTAGGTCTTTTCCCGCTATTTGCTGCCAAGACCAGGTTTGACGTGAAATAAAGGTCAAGGTGTGGCCATCGAAGAGGAATTGCAAGGATGTTTTTCTTGTGATATGCACACTGTTGCTAATGCAAACAGAGACAACAAAAAACTTTTGAAATGCTATAATTTGCAAGGAATGGCAAATGAAAGCAATGCATCACTTGCAAAATGTATGACCTTTTTACAGAATGCATGGTCCTCACCTGCAAGAACTTTTCCTAAAATTTCTCGAGGAACACCTGATTGGTCATGGCCACCAGGACTATGTGCATCTTATTTTTCATTCCTCATTTCTGTTTTGTTATTACACCCTGCCATAGGCAGCCTGTTCCAAATACCTGTTGCCAAAACCAGGTAAACCCCACTTTGATACAACCTCACCTGTCTGGACATGGAAAAAGGTCAAGGTGTGGCAATTGAGGACAAAATTCATGCTAGTTGTCCTCACGATATGGACACTGTTGCAAATGCAAAAAGAGATGATGAAAAACCTTGGCATAAAAGTTTCCAGTCACCTCTCTGTCAGCTGTGGTTAATTTGTGCTAAATTTAGACTCTTCTATTGTGCACGTGTTGGCGGTGCTTTTTGTGGTTGGCTTTGGACGGTGGTGGCTGCGAGTCACTCATCAGGATGAGAAACATGACTCAAAAGTCTGTAAACTCACCTTCTATTGACCTCTGCTTGCTAGCTAGGTTAAGGTTTTTAAATGTAATCATCAGTAAACATCGAGGACAAGCACCAGCTGAGCGAGCGTCCTATTGTACAATTGTTCCAAATAAACTGGACGACCTCCATGCTGCATCACTTTCCAGCAGGATACAAGTGATAAGTGTACAAGCTGATGGGATCACACCTCACTGTAGTTGTACCTTGTAGAATTCAGTGCAATAAATAAATATTTGACTGGTTGATTTAAAAACCAAACAAACTAGGAACCCCTAACGGGATCATCTGCATCTTTTGTTCATTGCTCCATGTCTGGTCTGATATCAGAGACCGCCATTCCTTTCCCATCCATCTGTTATACCTAGTGTGTACCTGCATTTGTCTTTGTACCTGTTTGCCTTTGTGCCCCTATGACCTTTTGTATCCTTGAATTTGTCTCATTCACCTTTGCCGACTGGCTACCTGTTGCCAGAACCTTCTCGAACTTTCTAAACCAAGCTTTCTAATTCAACCTCTGACTGGAATCTGCATGGTTAGATCTGGACTCCTAAAATTAAAGTTTTGATTCTTGACTTTAAAAGTCATGACATATTTTTTCTATTGCCCAAGCAGGACTTTGAGGAACCATCAGGGTGGAGTCTGCAGCACTTCCTCCTAGCATCTTTTGGCATTCATGCAATTTTTAATCCATCAATTCAGATGCAGTTGACACCCAAAAGGTTTTTGAGTTTAGCTCCTTTAATAGGCCCCTTGAGAGTCTGGTTATTAGTTTGCTTTCTGCTGCAAAGATTGCACAAGCATTTACATTGTGACTCTTGGCCACAAAGGAACACATTTCTTCCTCACGTCTCATAAATGAAATGGCTTTTGTTTCCTGTATGGATGAACAGAAATAACAAGGCCACGGCTGTCTTCTCCTCGTTGACCCGCCGTCCTATCTGCGACTCTCGGAATAGAACAAGACAAAGAAAGCCTTTTGCGTTGGCGGAAGTTTGCAAAAATAATTTCTCGCAGGGATCCCGGATCAAAAATAATGGCGCGACCGGTTCGTTCTTGCTCTCTCTGTGGGCTGATGCCTGCACTTACTTTTGACTTTTGGCTTTTGATAGCTGTCTGCATTGATAGATGATATCACCGTCGCTGGCTGGAAGTGCACTCGGAAAAGGTTTTTTTTTTTTTTTTCTTTTTTCAAGCTGTAACGTTGATGATATACATTATAGGACTAAGTGTGTGTGGAGTATGATTCTGGTGCTGCCTCATTACTGCAGGATTACATGTGCATCCATCGGCGTGGTGGGGGGGGGGGGGTCAATCACTCTCCCCCCTACTCGTCTAATTCACAGAATGATGTAATTATCCCTTTTTTCTCTCCCTGACACCTCGTGCACATTCTCTCAAGCACGAAAACATTCACGCCCGCAGTCACAGGTATTTTCTCTGCCCCTCTTGGTCACACACACACAGAAACCAAAGGCCACTCTGCGACAAAAGAGGAGCATTTCGTGCCTTTGACATGATCTCCCCTCCCCACAGTGGACGAGGGCCGACAAAGCCGGGCGGTGAATGAGGGTCAGCTGCAGCCTGGCCCCTGGGAGCCTCCCGTCGAGCCTTTTAATGAATGTCATTTTCTTGCATTAACCACCCCGATTGTTGGATAATGGCCTCCCAACAATAACATTTAACCAATTCCCCTGTCTTTTGGGCTGGCTCATTTGGGCCACAGCAGGGGGTGGTAATTGATTGTGTAATTCCAATCAGAGCTGTAAACAGATTGGAGGTTTCTTCAGAGCTCTCCAACAACCCTCATGCTGGATTACGTCAAAAAAATCTTGCAACAAAATAACCTCCTTTTCCAAAAAGGAAACTAAAACATGCATGCGTTTTTAGCTTCTCCCAAAAAAAACAAAAAAAAAAAACATGTGGCTTCTGCGTGACCCTGGCTCTGTTGTGTGCTAACACGTTCCACTGCCTTTCCTTTTTTCTTTTTTTTTTCCCACCCTCCCCTTCCTTACCCACTCCTCTTTTTTCTCACATTGATTGTATTTCTCTCTCGTCGTCTGCTGCAGAGATCCAGAGACTTAGGAGCTGGCTGAGGAGGAGGTGAGGGGGTTAACTGCACTCGCCAATTTAGATTTACTGTGAGACAAACACTGGTTGGGTGGAGGTGGGGGCGGCGGCGGTGGTTGGGGGGGACATGTTGTCTCCATGGAGATAAGGGAAAACGGCACATTGTGCGTGTGCAAGTGTGTGCACACGCTCAGGCGCTCAACTTATTGTCACCAGAAAGCTATTTATTTACTAATTGGCGTTCACAGAGAGCGCTGTAGTGCTCTGTGTGTGTGAAACGTACACATTTACACATTCGCCTTGTGTATGTTGTCATTTAGCTTAACTGTGGCCTGTTAGTGTGGAGGTGTGGTGCCATCCGAGGGTTGTAAGATACCTGGTCTGAGATCAGGATCTGCTTTTGTCGTCCTCCTGGTCGTTTCCTTCTCGTAAATGTGAATGACGGTGTGTGTGATGCAGGAGAGTGACTCTCAATCTGCCTTGTCTGCTTCAGTTTTTAACTCCTTATATTTCCCAGGATGCCATATGGCGGCATAGACTTGTTGCTTTTAGTTGTGAGTGCTATCAGTTTTTTGAGGTTGTGCTTTACGTCCACAGTGGACTTCTCCTAAATGATTGTTGGATTGTCTTGCAGAAGCATTGATGATTGATTGTAGCTCATCATAGCTGCAGTGCACTTATCTTTGTATCTGTTAGCAGATAAAAAGATGTCTTTGTTTCAGTGTTTGAACCAGGACACCTTTAAAGATATGTGAATTTTATGTCACTTGTACACCTGTAGTTCAGCTTATTTGGGCTGAACAAAGAGAAGAATAATAAATTGAAGCCTGTTAGGACCATGCTTACAGGAAGGTATTTTTAAAAATGTCATATGTCATACACATCATCTACACTCTAAACGCATCCTTGAGTAAATAGCCAAATTAAAGCATGATATTGTGACATTTTAGTGGAGGACTTTAAATAATTAGTTTACCCGCATTACAAAAAAGCACAAATCTTCACTTAAACCTAGTTGTAATGAGTATTTCATATTATCATTCACGTTCAGAAAGTTAGACAAGAAGATCGATACCTCACTCAAATATGTTTGATAATAGCATGGCTCAACTGTTTAATGCTTAGCTGTAAGCTCAGCCTTAAAATGGTAAGCTTTTCTGCTTCAGTTTTTGCACAGATTAAACAAACACATGATGTGTTGATTAGGAGATGTTTGTAGGCGTATTGGGCGTAGGCTAGAGGTTACATGGACTGACTATAGACTGTATAAAGTTATAGATGTTGCCACCTTGACAAATGATTTGTGGACTCTTGTTTTGAAGCTTTGAGTTTGGCATTTTTTGCAGTTTCCATCTTGGAATTTTGGAGCCAGAAGTGATCATATTTGAATGATAGTGTGGAGCTAAACCTAACATTAGCTGCTAGCTTGGTTAGCATGGTGCATTTACAGCAATGGTTACCTGTGAGTTATTGTGGTCAGCAGATGAACTTAGGCCAAGTCCATATGTATGCAGGTATTTTGGAAAATGGGCTGTTTCCCCCACTTTATTCTTAAAAAAATAAATCCCGTCCCACAAGCACTGTGATAAAAGCAAATGAAAATGCAACAACACAATTGAAGCGCTGTCAAGAGCATGCCTAATCAACGGGCAGAGACATAGCTGAGACCCTAAAGCCATGCAACGTAGAAACCTGCAAATAAACTATTACCAAAAGGCTACCTGGAGCAACTTATTTGTGATGTCTCACAAAGGAGAAAATGGTGCACATTTTAAAGTAACAAGACAACGATATTCAAACTATTACAAAAGGTCGATTGTCAGTTGCCTAGAGTGAAGTTTGCATGTGTACAAAAGGCCAAAACACATATAAATAGCTATTTTTCAAATGTACCTGCATACATGTGGACAAGGCCATAACATTTGGCAACCATACACAACTTTTCAGTCAGTCCAATTACAGAAGTTTGCAGTAGTACCAGAATCACCTACACCTACTTGATGAATGAACCACATTTAATTTAGTACAGTGTGAACGCAACTTTGACTGTATAGGTTTCATGCATTCGTTGTTTTAGCGTGTTTTCAGTGATTTAATTGGCATCATGATGTGTGAAATGAAGTCATTTAAATTCTGTTAAAACCCACTTTTCATCTATATTTACCTCTGACTGTGCCCAGAAGCTTTGACCTTGTTTGACCTGCAGATTAAATCCAGTCTTTTTGACCAGGTGTACGAGGCAAACATACACAATCAAACAAAACAATAGAGAAAGAAAAGTTATTAGTTGTACCTGTTGTTTTACCTCTATGTATGGCAATATTCAAACAGTCTCCAGTGATATTTTTTTTTTACAAATACTGTAAATCCCACCAAAGATTATCATCGAGATCTCTCCCAGGTGGATTCTGGGTAATAGTTTTCCTTACTCATCATCCAAACACCGGAGTTAGGAGATCAGCAGAAACAACTTCTCTGCCGTCCATTCAGAGATGATCATATTATTTTATTACGCCTCAAAGACTTGATGCGAGCCTAAAGATTTATACCGGCACCCAATCTGCCGATGCTTAGTTTGATCTGGGTTCATTTCAGCCTCTGCCTCCTCCCCACTTTCTGCTGACTCCGTGCGATCCGAGGAGGGTGAGTAAATCTAATATAAAGGCGTTATTGATTTGCAGGTCCTTAATCACTTTGATTTGGCCCAGTTTTCACTGACCCCCACTGCAGCTCCGAGTTCCCCAGGGGTGGGCCTTCAGCATCGCGGACGGGCAGACATTCAGAGGCAAATGCAATTTTTCTCCAATGCCAAAGAGATTTAGTAATCCTATCATCAATCATCTCATCACTAATATTTATACATGTGGTGTGGCGATCGATAGGGTTTTTTTATTCAGCCCATCAGTGTGCTGAGGGAACTTTATGCATGAAGCTGCATCAGTGCACAACCTAAATGACTCTATATGGAAACCTGAACCACCAGACAATTTGGTTTGTTTTGAGTTTAAAAGTTTTGACTTTTTAAACTGGTCAGACTGAAAAAAAGTTGATGGCCAATAATATGTGGACGCTTGCACATCGAAGGGGACCTATTGTACTTTTTCTCATTCTCTCTCATATAAAGTGTTACAATGTCTGCTGTTCATATTAATCTTGGCCAAAGTTTAAAATAATGAGGTAAACATATGAAGAAATATCTGTTAGCAAAAACTTCAGGCTTCAGGCCATTCTGAATACTCTATTTGTAACAAATTTACTGCTTTTTGGAGAAGCTGACATCAGATCTTGGATTTCTTTATATGTTCATTTGGTCCAGCACAGGACTGCAAGTGATTACATTGCATACAGCTACATGTAGCCACATGCTAACCCAAACCCTAACCCTAAGCCTATGTACTCTTGGTTGCTGATTTTATTTTATCCCCGATTTCAGATCATGTTTCTGTTGGAACAAGTCAAGTTGTGTTTAGAAGCTTACATAGGTGTTTTATTTGGTTAAAAGTGCCGCTATACTCCATTACAGTCATTCCTTGGCTGCAAGTACACTGCTACATGTAGCTGCGTGCCAATGTCAGGGGAACATATAAACCTGGTTGCAGACGTTAATTTCTGCCTGATTTTGGATCTTATTCCTGCTGGATCGGTCAGGTTGTGTTTAAAAGCTATTATTGGTGGTATCTGCTGGTAGCGTGTTGCTCTACTCGGTTACAGTCATTCAGCAACTGCAAGTACACTGCTACATGGAGCTACATGCTAACAATAGGGAAACATTTAATTGTGGTTGCTGATGTTGTTAATTTCTTTCTATTTTTGGATCATGTTCCTGCTCAGACATATCTGACTGTGTTTAGAAGCTTTTATTGTTGATTGTTAATGGCAGAAAGTGTTTCTGTGTTCCAGTCATCGCATGGCTACGAGTACACTGCTACTTACATGCTAACATAAAGGAAACTTGTCATTTGGTTGCTGGTATTGTTAATTTTTCTTGATTTTGGAGCAAATTCCTGCTGGAACATGTCCAGTTGTGTTGACTGTTGTTGCTGTTTTTGTCTGGTAGAAAGTGTTGCTATGCTCCTTTACAATCATCCTGATGCATTAATGGTGTAGAGATGCAGAAATACAGAAGACACAACATTTGCCAATCGAAGCTGCCTGGGCTTTTTCAGAGGGATGCTTAAAGAGACAGGCACTAAAAAAGAGCGTTTCAGACAAAGGGTGAATACAGGTGCTCCAGCATAGAAAGTATGACAAAAATAAACCACTTTTTGATCATTATGTAATGCAAAAATGTTCTAGAAGAAATCCAAAATACAAGTGTGAACCTGAAAATGAGCAAAATAGGTTCTCTTTAAACCCATACTGTAGCAGCTGATCATCTTCTGTCAAAACCAAAACGGCTTTCACTTTTCTTTGGTAATATTGGAACCTGGATGCAGTGATTTGCTCCCTTTCATCCACGGGAGATTCGGTGAGGTTAGGAACTGATACTCATTGCAACACATCAGTGTGGATGTGGCCTTTGTTTCTCTGTAGTTTCATATATGAGTTTATTCTGCCTTTTAGTTCTAGACTTTTTGCCAAGGAGGAACAGAGAGCGTTTCCATTTCCATTTTTAGCAACATAGTGCAATAAGATACAGATGATTTCCACTTTACAGCAGCAACATCCACTTTACAGTCAAAGTTTCAAGCAAAAGGAAATAGGTCAATAATTAATATCACTCTTTGACAGAGAGTAAAATAAAGCCAAATATAGCAGCACGTACATTCAAAACAAACTCGCACATGTATGTTTTGTGTGTCTCAGTGTTGTTTTCCCACGTGACAGTGCGAGCCATGAGTCTAATAGATGTGTGCTGCTATGTGCTGGATATCATGAACCAACTGTGTGACTTGGTAAACAATGCTAATTAAGAGAGACAGTGGGATTGCCTCGGTGACCCCTCTCCCCCATCAGTGTTTGTTTGTTTTTATTGTTCATGCTAATTAGGCTTAATCCCCTGTTCTCTCGCTGTGGACTCTGACCGGCGTCGGGCGTCTGCGTCGCAGCCAATCAGGTGCGGCGATACTGCGGGGCTGAGATGTAGAGGAGGGGTGATCGCTGAGGAAGAGAGGAGGGGGGAGTTGAGCTTATAGCAGGACTGTGTGTGCATGTGTGTCTGTGTGTGTGTGTAAGGGGGGTGGGGGGGGGTATCATGTCGGGTGGGGCCCCTGGCAGCCATTGTCTTGCAGTACAATGATACGGCTCACAAGTGAGCAGTGGGCCAATAATGAGGAGGAGGCCCCGCTGAACAGCGTGTCCCTGCCAATTGTTCTGCCGCCACAGTGGGAGAATGGAGCTGTCCACACACACACACACATGCACACACACACACTACACATCTATACTCTTAACACCTTCCTTGCAGTATGCCCACTCTCCTCTCTCTGTGCCACACACACACACACAGCCACACACACACACACACACACATGCTCTCCCTCCATCTCATATCTCTGACATGGGGAGTGTGTTCACTAATGGCTAATTAAAACAGGACTATTAATGAATGGCCAAGCAGCAGACATGATAAGGAAACTTAGAGGGGTGAATTAACACATCCTTAACATGTCATCCAAGCCAGCTGCAGCCCACTGCGTGTGTGTGTGTGTGTGTAGCTGTTGTTTTAACACATGCACATAATGTATATTTTGGACAATGCAATACATTTTTTTTTAAATCAGGCGTGCTGCTCCTTTAAACGCACAATATATGGAATATTAAGCTCATACTCTCAATAGAGTCTCAGTGGTGGGTCTTCCTATAAGATCCTATAAGTAACTAATACTTTTCCACCAAAAAAATATATTTTTTACATGTGGAAAAACGCTCTAAATATAGCCTATATCCTGGCTTTGATAGTGAGTAGCTCGTGCTCCCAAATGGCCAAAGTATCAAGATGAAAAAACACAGGTGATGACATGATATAAGGAGGTAAAAGTCCCTATCGGGCGTGCCGGAGGGATGGTGGTTGGGTCCAGCAAACTCGGGAGCCTGCTGTTCATTTATCAAGAATGTTTCTAAACCCAACAACATGCTTTTGTTGGCATCCCGGCGTTGATTACATTGTCCCAGAAAGTCAACAGTAGACAGAGAAGGATACCTAGAATGAAATATGTAGATGCGAAAGTCCACTGACAAAGTGGCGATACGTGACGGAGGATGAGATCATGTTGGGTGGTCATAAAACTCTCTCAGAGCTGTCAGTCTTTTTCTTGTCTTTGCACTCCAATAAAATGCAACATGTTTGATATTACTGGAAGTTTTAGGTCTTAGCTCATGCAAATAATTACGTAAATGTTTTCAACAACCAACAGGTGCACTCCTGTAACACCAAACAGGTAATCAGGTAGACAGTAAACATGGAGGAGACTGGGGAAGTTGTGGCGTGAATAAGATTCTATGTTTAATTTCAGTGCATCTGATCCACCAAGTAGAGCTTATTTTAATGAGAAATCTTTTGAAACGGTTCACCTCTCATACCCAGGGAGTCCTCCCACTAAAGTACAGCTAACCAGCTGAGGCTGGTAGACCGAATTGACAAGAACAAAGTCGACATGTGACACCTTTTGCTGTGTCTTTCTAGAGTTAAATGTTTTTGCAGAAACTGAAGGAATTGTTAATATGTTGCATTTCTTTAAAAGAGTTTGGTGTAACATTTTACACCAGGAGCCGGATGGGAAATAATCTCAATCTCACAGAAAAGTGACAGTAATGGAGTAAAACAATCTCCCGGGCCGTTGGCTCACTCAGCCTCGGGTGCTGCCGTGCTGCGAGGACCGTGGCGAGCTTGATGGGGCATGATGGGTCGTGGTGTGCAGGCAGAGGTCACCAGAAGCCATTACTGAGGGCAGGAAGTGGAATTATGCACGACTACCTGTGGGTTTGTCCCGGCGGTCAGTGGGGGTCACTCACGCCTCAGTTGCTGCCCAGTGAGCCCTGTCGACTGGTGGTAGTGGGATGTGTGTGAAATGTAAAGGAAGTCTGTGTGTGTCACTGTTTATTAAGAGGAAATGCACATTAATGAGTCTGGGATTTAAAAGCTTTTCTCTATTTTTGGTAGTCCTGAGTATTCCAGTTGAAAAAGCGGCACATTTGTGAGTAATGATGGAGTGTAACTGAGGACATTTATAGTTCTGTGCTTAAAATGAATTTGAGGTACTTGTACTTTACTTGAGTATTTTCTTTTCATGCTACTTTATAGTTTTACAAACTGCATTTCAGAGGGAAATATTGTACTTTTTACCTCATTATATTCATCTTTAGTCACTTTACAAATTTAGATTTTTTGCATAAAAAACAAAACAAAAGAGTGGTTTATGAAATTGAAAATATGAATTTTTAAATTTTTATTATTTTTAAAATTTTGAAGTTGTGGTTGTTTTTTCTAAAATTGAGGGTCTTTTTAAAATCTTTTTTAAAGCTTTTTTTTCTCTTCTTTTAAATAATTTGGAGTTTGCTCTGTTGGGGCTTTTTCTATTTATTTTATTTTTTTTGCATGTGTTCTTTTTTGTTGAAGATTTTTCTGCATTGGGTACTATTACTTTTCCCACTTTAAATACTTTTCATTATTATTCTTAATTACTTCTAACTGAAGTACCATTTTCAATCAAGGACTTTTACTTGTACCAGATTTACTATTTTCAGCAATAGTACTTTTACTGAAGTAAAGGATCTGAAAACTGTTTGTGAGTGACACTTTGAGAGAAAATGGTGACCTCTCCTCATAGCAGAGCAGCAGGCGGTGCTTCCCCTCCTCAGAGCTGCACAGTCAAACTCGTTTTCTCTGCTGAGATTCTTGTGGAGGGAAACGGCGCCTTTTTGTGAGCGCTCAGCACATTTAGAGGTCAGGCAAGGTAGTTCTCAGAGCAGAAATCCTGCTGCAGAGTGCACGTAACTTTCTTCTCTCACACACAAACTGTCACTTTCACACAAAGAAGCGATACGCGAGGGGAGGTGAGGGAGCAGGGTCAGATAGGGAGGAGGAGGAGTGGGGGTTGATAGAGTGAGAAAAGAGAAGTAAAAAGTGCTGAACAGATGAGAGGAAGATGTGTAATGATTAGCCAGCGAGCTGGCCGGTATCAGGAGGCAGTTTGGGGCTTTATGGTCGTCTTCATGCTCTGTCAGGAACGACAGGAAAGCCCATTTCCTCGCCTGTGGCTCTGTGACCAGTGGAGGACAAACTCACGCAAAGACAAATACACCTCACCACATGCACTTTAAACATTATACAGGAAGATTATAATCAGTTTATCATCTTCAGATTAATAGTGTACTTTTAGTTTTTTAGTACTTTTAGAGTAAACAAATGAGACCACAACTGATATGATTTAAAGTTTCCTTTTCACATCAGTGGCATTTTTATGCCTTTATTTTGCCAATTCAAAGTACAATTTTGAATTGCATTTTTCTAGTTTGTCCATCATTTTTATAAACTAAGATGAGGTGGTGCTAATGTTAAAGTAATGGAGATGTAAGGACACAGCAACATCACTACACTGACATCTAATAGGGCAAAAAAAAAAACAGATCTGATGATCAGACAAGTCAACAGTCTGAATCAATCATTTTGGACGTTAAAGCCAAGTTCTCTATGTACACAGATTTTTTTTTCCTTATCTGTTCTCAAAGAAATAAATCATTTTCAAGTAAAAGTGAAAAAACACCACTGAAGTGCTGTTGAGACCATGCCAAACCATCAGGTGACAATATAACTCTAGCCCAGAAGAGGACGTAGACCAATCAAAAACCTAAAGAAATGCTGAAGCGGTGACCTCTGCGGCGTATTCTCACGCCTCTGTTCTTCTATATAGTAAAGGGTACCTGTACAATTATGTGTTAACATGTAAAAAAGTCCTGTTTGCAAGGGTTGAGCCAGCACTTTTTTGGCAATGTCCAAAATTACACTAAATGCGTCATTTGCGATGCCTCAAGATGGAGGAGTACCAGTGCACTCTCCGACATTATGACGCAAAGACTTTGTTTTCCCATAAATATTAACACTGAAAACAGTATCTTCATATCTTTAAAGTAAATAAATGATTTTTTCCCCCTCTTAAGACCACATTTACCAAAAATCCCTTTTTTTCACAGTTCTTTTAATGGTCACCAATTTTGGATTGGGCTTGGATTGGGCACATGTTGAAAATGATTTTGTCCATCAGGCTTTTCACGTCTTTTTTTCCCTGTAAATCTGACCTGAAAGCGTTTACTGTGTAAATACGGATCCAGGCTGCTAATCATGTCGACGGCGGTCTCATTTGTTTGCAGCACTTAGACTAATATAAAATTAATTAAGGTATCACCTCCAAACATGCACGCCACAGACTATGACTCACACAAACACACAAAATTAAATGCACACAGTTTGTCACACTTTCACACCTTATATCCCAAAAACACACACTCCCGCAAACACTAACAGATTGGCCAGAGATTGACGTGTACTCCTCCCTGATCAGTAAAGCTGATGGATTTCGGCGGGTGTCTCCCCGGTGGCTGTTTTGCGAGGTTCGGCTCAGCGGTATTAGCTGACTGGCTGCTATTCAGAGGTCAAAGGTCGACCAGCCTGTCTGTGCTCTCCTCAGCAATCTCCCTTCTCCTCGCCGTGCGTCCCCTCCTCATATTAAATCACACTTGACACACCTGGAGTACTGAAGCAGCCTCATCCATATTTTATCCGCCACGCCGTTTTTTAACGCTGCAGCACTTTTTAAGGGATATATTTATTAACTGACCCACGCTGGCGCGCCGTGATCGGTTTTGTTCGGGAAATAAAATGAAAAGGAGCTGTGACAAGTTTATGAAGTAAGCACAACGGCCCTTCATTACTCTCCTGAAACCCCCTCCGGCGTTTTCTGATGCCAGGTTACTCAGCGCCGCGGCTGCGGTGGCACTCAGCGGAGTGAATTGTCAGGGAGAATCTTCCCTTGTGCTATAACTTGGCTCTTAAAGGCCTATTATTCCTGAAGAGGCCCGCTGCCGAAACCAGTTTACTGTCATAACTCAGAGAAGGAGGCCCTTTTCTTTCAGGTGGCAGGGGGAAAATGTTTATGGAGGAGGTAAATAATTCAATCGGGTGCTTTATCGCGCAGGGCCCTTGCTGTCATTCACCCGTTCTTCAGCTTTTTTGGCTTCTTAAACAGCATGAGAAGATGTGCACAGTTTGCCCTTTTTTAACCAGAATTTAGCAAACATGTGGGGGGTTAAGTGAGAAAAAAAACAGGAAAAAAGTTGCTTTTGAGTTGTGTATTTGGTGTGTAAGGATACACACTTGTCACCTGCTCACACAGTCTCACCCCAACAAAGTACTTTTGGGGTTTTCTATGAATCGTGTCTAAATATCCGGCTTGCTTTCTCAGCAGCCTGCAAACGTGGACCCGTTTTTTTTATTTGCCTATGTGATGGTGATGGTGATAGCCGTTGTTCGAGTTATTGTGTTTTTGAGTTGTCCGTGTATCCTTCCATCCCATTCTCATGAACTCACTGTTTTAGAAATGCATTATGGGAATTTCTTCAATTTTGGCACAAATGTACTCTTGGATGAACTGAGGAGGTTTTTGTGGTCATAGGTCAAAGATCACTGTGACTTTGTGCGTCTCTATCTAGGAGACACAATATCTCAGAAAACGATGAGGGGATTTTTAAACTTGGCACAAACGTCCAGCTGGAATTGATGATGAACTGATTAGATTTTGGTGTTCAAAAGGTTACTGTTACTGGGAATTTCTCAAATTTGGCACAAATGTTTCTTGGAGTCGAGCATGAAGTGGTTAAATTTTGGTTGTCAAAGGTAACTGTAACTTTGTGTCCATTTCATTCTTGTGAATGCTTTATCGCAAGAACACCTTGAAGGATTTTGTTATCCAAAGTCGGCCCAAATGTACACCTAGACTCAACATTTTGTTGGCCGGAGGTCAAGGTCGCTGTGACCTTTTGTCCATCTCATCCCTGTTTTTTGTCACTTTGACCATGCGTCCGTATTATTCTCGTAAACATGCTATCTAACAAACACCTTTAAGGAAGTTATCGATATCTCAAGAACACCTTGAGGATTGTTATTTATTTATTTTTTTTCAAATTTGGCACAAACGTCCACTTGGACTGAGGAATAAACTTATAACAAATTGGTGGCTGAAGATCTAAGGTCAAGGTCAGTATGACCTCACAAAACATGTTATTGGCCATAACTCAAGAATACTTCGACTAATTATAACCAAATTTCACACGTCACTAATAGGTTGAAGATTATAAAGTGATGAAATTTTATTTTACAAAGGACAACTTCACTGTTACGTCATAGTGTTCTGAAAAATCGTTTTCTGGCCATTACTCAATATCATATCTCAGAAACAGAAGGGGAGACATTTGGTCAGATTTAGAGTTGGTGACTCTAAGCTTGAAACTGTGCTGATTGTGTCGTTTTTCTTTGCCGTCACGGGAAAGATGTGTGTGAAGCATCCATGTTTTCACAGACATGGATGTAAACTGTAACTGTAACAACTTGACTTGTGTGCAGAGGCATATAACTACAGGCGTTAATTCTAGTTTTATTTATACAGAATGTTAAGTTTTTGCAGAGTTAAAGCCCAATTGACCTGTATGACTAAAGGATAGGCATATCTGTATTTTACGATCCAGAAAGGTCACGTGGATGAGTTAATCAGCCACTAAATGGTGCTTTTTAACCAAGCTTTCCTTCATCCACCCCCCGAGCTCTCATTTCCTCCCTCGTTTCCTGCATTTCATCTCTGCTTTCCATTCTCCCCACGACTGCCCTTTACTATCCTTTCTCTCTCTCTGTCCCCGCCACATACTTCTCTCATTCTGCGCGTCTCTGTGGGGAAATATAACCAAATTAAAAATCCATAATCATTTATTAAAGACAGTTTCACACAGTCTGAAGTATGCTGTTTAACAAACCAGCCCATCAAAGGGAGACCTCAGAAAACCTAAAAACATTTTTTTTTCTTCTGTTTGTTGTCAGAACTTGATTTGATTACTTCAGTCATTTTTCCATTTATAGTTTAGTTTCCTCTTGCTTGGTCCTTGTGATATATTTCACATCATATGCCATTGCACATTTCTGCAAACCACACACATTACATTTGCACATTTCATACATATAATTTTAACATTTCAAAAATGACATAGTTCTGATTACATATATATTAGCCAACTTCAGCGTCATCAGAAGGTGAAGGAGATGGTGTTAAGCTTGAAAACAAGGTGACCAACATACAACAAAACCAAGTGTTATTCAGTGAGACATTGGCAGCATTTCCAGCCGCAATTATGCCACCAGAAACGGGTGTTTTACATGAGACATCAGCAGCATTTCCAACAGCAAATGTGCGACCACAATGTGACCAAAATTTAGCTTAACGTGCTGTGATTCTGCTGTCAAAAACAACTTTTTGGGCAAAATCTGTAACTTGTACGCTCACACTTAACAGATTATCCGGTCATGATGTGTTTACTAATTTCCTCAAACTTTTCTGGTTATTTTTATTTTATTTTTTTAAAGAAATCAAACCCTTTTGCTCTTTGACCATGGTCATCAGACCAAAATATCTACCTACCAATTGTGTGATCAGTCAGGTAACTAATAAAGTTTCACGACCCTCCTCAGATTGCCCATCAAACAGCAGGTGATCAGGCAGAAATCAAGAGTCCGGAGCGACTGATTCGAGGTTAATTATTGAGCTTAATCCATACAGTGTCTTAAGACTCATTTCTTATTTTCTCCAGAAATCCTTTGGGAAAAATCAAAAGCATGACAATCTGGCAAAGTAAACCCATGTCTCTTACGGATCTCACTCCAAACTGTCACTTTCAGTTGGCGTGATGACAAGCAGTTTAATGACCTAAAGGAAAACAGGCGCAGGGACGTCACAACCATTATGATTAGCTCAATCAGGAGCTGCTGAATGAAGCATGATTGACACAGTCTGTTGCGAGATTGCAAGAATTTACAGGATGATTTACAAAGAGAGAACGAGGACTCCCTGACCTGCAGCGAGCTCCTGCTGCTTCATTTAATACATTTTGCTAATGGTTAGGGAGAAAATCACAAGCTCTCGGACAGAGTTCTGCTTCAGGGTGATTGGCTTTCACTTGGCTTTCGCTTGAAGTTTCAACTCGAACAAATACTTCTTTGCCTCAGTTTCGGCTGCCAAGAGAGACTTTTCTGTCCATTTCTCTCCCTGTTTGCCTTCTTCTCTTTGTTGGCACGAATTCACACTTTATCTAAAGCATTGTTTGCTTTCAGTCTGGAACACAGAGGAGTAGATTTGGGAGCAGAAAATACTCAGTGTCCCCTCAATTTTAGCGCATCCTGAATTCTAATGTTTGACCTCTTTGTCCTCGTTGTCTGGAACCTTGTTTCATATTTTGGTTTTCTCTCCAGATCAAAACTTTAGCTTGGCAGCGTCTTTCTCACGGACCAGTACTTCTTTTCACTCTCCCATGTCTGCACACTTTTCTCACATTCTTAAACTTTCATTTCGCCTGCAGTTGTGTTGCACTGTGGTCGAGTGTTGTGCCCACGGCATGTCAGCGTGATTTGCCCAAGTGAAACCTACGCCCTGGGTCACAACTCGGAGTGGAGTGAGAGGTTGTTTGGGCATTTGGCGGGTCAGTAAGAGAGTAGTAGCCGATGGCCGAGTTCCTGATAGAGTTCGGTGGCTGGACTGCGAGTGGCCAAAGAACAAATTTTGGCCTGTGTTGGAGCAGAGGACAGACTGGATTTATAGGGCAATTTATGAGAACAGTTGGAGCTGCCGGTCCTCACTTTCTTTCTCTCTCTCTCAATCTCCCGGCACTCGGATGCACGCAGACACACATTCATAAATTTTTGTGTCCGCATGAAGCCCACGCGCAACACCTCACACACTCAATCTGCAACCTGAAGCGGTTCACACACACGCGTTGCTTGGAGGATGACACACCTGGTGTGGGCAGTAAGTCATTCATAGCAGCACAGAGAGGCGGACAAGACACACTCGCTATAATTCAGGCTGAATGTCTGACTGAAGGAAGGATACAAGAATCCGTGCATGAAGGTTTCATAGATCTCAGTGCCTGAGTAGTAAGAGTTTTTTAGCATACTGTGAAAAAAAATGTGTCAGCGGGTCACAACAGAAAAAAAGATCAGTACCAACTGTTGCATATTTTTCTACCCAATCGTTGGATTAAATGTCAGCATTGTACATTTCTGTTATTATTTACCCAATATGTTGAACTCAACTTATTTATATTGCACCTTTCATACAAATATGCAGCCCAGGTTTCTTTACATGGCAAACACAGCCACAATCTAAAGGATACATTTCAGAATGATGTGGTCATAGTGTGGCTATGTTTAGGCACAAAACACACTTGGTTACGGTCAAGACAGCCACGTTTTGGCTTAAAATACCCTTTTTTTCTTCTTTTTTTCGCACAGTGGCCTCTAGAAATGCACTGATGTCTTGCTAAAATACACTCGCTTTTGGTCGCACAATCATGGCTGAAAAAAAAGCTACTGATGTTTCACTTAAAAATACTCACTTTAGTTGGCATGGTAGCAATGGGAAATGCCAATGATGTCTTGCTAAAAAACATCTGGTTTTTGTGACACAGTCGTGGCTGTCTTGTTAAAAAGTAACCACAGTTAATTGCACAATCACAGCTGGAAATGCCACCAATATCTAACAAAAACATACCCGCTCTGTCTCACAGATGCAGCTGGAAATGCTGCCAATTTCTTGCAAAAAAACACCAACTTTAGGCGGCACAATCATAGCTGGAAGTGGCCTCATGTGTCCTGCTAAAATGCAACAAATTCGGTTGTTGGTTGCACAGAGTTGTCGTGCCAAACACCATCCCCTCTGCGTCCCAATGACAAACTCAACTCATGTACATGTAATCACGACTTTGTCATTATAAAAGCAATACGTCTAAAACGGGCAAATGTAACATATCTGTGGCTTGCAGAAGCATACAATGCAACATTTTCTTCTGGCAACTGGGCTGCTTTTTTTTCTGGCTCGTCTTTTCTTTGAATGTCTCTCCAGAGCTCTGGTTCAGTCTCTGCACCTCTCAATTGAGTTTAATTTATTAAGTCAAACAAATAAAATACTACATTGCCGAGGGGAGTCCTTCTGAATAAGCGATACCTCTTACTTTCTATATTACCCATTTCTTATTTTCTGCCGTTTGTAAATACTTTTGAATCCCCTCTTCCCTCAGCCACTCTCTCATCTTTAGTTGACTTCTTTAAATCTTCTTAAGCAAGAGTCCGAGTGAACCTGAAGGTGACACGCTTATTTAAAATTCCCTGCTAACTGCAGCTGATTGCAGAGTGTCTGCAGGGGACAGCAGGACCGAAGGGGGTTGTGATGAATCTTTTTGCCTTTTTTTTGCCGCCGTCCTCATCAGCAGCCATTGATTAATTGGATTAACCTGAAATGATCTTAATCACTGATCAATTTCCATTAGGCATCCTTAAATACGTCTTAATGGGATTGGAGGAGTGTCAGGTGCATGCCTGTGCAGAGTTGTGGTTAAATGTGTGTGTGTGTGTGTTGGGTGTGTTCATTTATGTCAGCGTTCACATGATGTGATGCAGAAATATGTGTGTATGTGCATGTAACTGCTTTTGTGTTTGTAGTGCATACTGCAAATCTCGAGGAGTTTATGTGCATTTTCTCACAGTTACTTATGTTTGGACCAGCATACCTATGAAGGTGTGTAAAGGCGGAGAATTCTGCAGAAAACGTTAGTATTCCCACATTGGCAACAACTGTCTTCACTGCAAAGAAACTGCAAAAAAGGAAGACAGACTTAACAAAAAGAGTCTGCAGCCTCATGTTCACATTTATGTAGCTAACATTAGCTGAGCTTTGATTTACAATGTGTCCTCTCATCCCGTTCTCATTCTGAAGTCGTAAAATAGCACTGCTTTGTCAGTGCTTCTGGACACCAAAAGGCTTTACAATGACGATAATATTGTTTATTGCATTTATTTCTGGAACAGTTTATTGTCCACCAAAAGTAAATATCATGACATGCAAGCCTACACCTGACAAAAAGACGACCACGTCACAACTTTTTCATCGTCTCTCTCTCTCTATCGCCTCGTTTGGCCCATGGGAGCACAGAAGTGAAAAAGACTGATGTTTTATTTCATTTCCGTAAATCTGTAGCCCTTCGACTCAGGTCAGAAGCATTGCACCACATTAATCACACCTGTGGGTGCAATGTCACCCTGTGCACACGTGTTTATACTGCACACACAAAAGAAAAAAAGTGTTTTTATACTGCACACACTCACTCGTTTTCTAGTGACGGGAAAGAAAAAAGTAGTGATGTTTTCTTTCATTCATCGGTTCCTGGTATTGAATGTATATATAATCATTTTCTGTCAAACAATAAGCAAGGAAGAAAGAACTGATCCAAAAAGAACAAGACATTTTTAAAAAGTACAAGAATATTACCTGAATTTTCTCTTTTTTTATGCAAAAAAAAAATAAAACAAACAAGTAAACAACCTGGAAAGACTGTAAACAAATTAGAAAAAAATACTGATTTTTTTTTTTTTTAAAAAAGGAAAATATAACACAAACAAGTAAAAAGTTATCATAAAAATTATAATAATTTTGTAAAATAATTTTAAATATGTAATATGATAATTAGATATAGTTTTTCCTTAGCCATTTTGTTTTTCATTTGACATTTTTCTCTAGTTCTTTTAATATATTTTTAAAAATCAGCTAATTGTGTTAGCACAAAGTTGTTCATTGTGTTTTTTCCCCATGTTTTTGACTGAAAATTCACCAATTTGCTCAGTTTGTTGTGGGTTTAGAGGGATTTTATTGTTAAAATTAAGTCCTGTAATGTTTGCAGTAGCTCATTTCAAACCATAAAATATCCAGCGTCTTCCCTCCACCTCGTCTCTCTCCCCTCCTCTTTTCTCTCTCCCACTGTCTCTCCTCCCTGCCAGCTCCTCTGTGATCCCACTGTCTCCCTCTGTTGTTGTTCTAAACAAGCAGCAGGGGGTTGTGGGTAGAGGCCTACACTCACGCTGGGTGTGTGAGTCACCGGAGGGGGGGAGAAGGCGAGGGAGAGGAAGGCGGGAGCGAGGCTTCCCTGCATCTCAGAGGTCACTCGCTCGTGTGTCGCCTGACTCATTTGCAGACGTCAAACACTGAAACCCTTTTTTTACGCACATCTGGGCTTTTTTTTTTTTTTAACTCACGCATACACTGAATAAAACCGCTTTTAATTCACAAGTTTAATTGCACATATATACACATTACGCCGAGTGTAATCGGCCTCAAGGACACATTCATCAACGGAGACGCTCAAGCATAAAATAAAGCAACACACAGAAGAAAACCATAAAAAGCACACATAAATCTTCAACCTGGGAGCGCTCGAGCGGAAAAAGAATCCCGCTCCATGGAAAGAACAAAATCATACGCCATAAACATGTAAACAAAACTCCCACACAGGCAGCATTATAAATAAACCATACTGTATGTGTTCACATAAAGAAAAGTGTGTTTTCTGGCACTGACAATTAATGCTGTAATGTAACTAAGTACCTTCGTCCAAGCGCTGTTCTTAAGTATGAATTCAAGGTACTTGTACTTAACTTGAGTACTTTATTTCATGCTACTTCATACTTTTACTCCACTTCATTACTACATTTCAGAGGGAGATTTTGTACTATTTACTTCACTACTTCTATCTGACAGCTTTAGTTACTTTGCCACTTAAGATTTTTGCATAAAAAAGCATAGAAATATGATCTTTGTTTAAAAATTAAATGACCACACAGTTTATACAAGTTCAGCTGCATCAACGTATTAATCAATCAGTCAATTCCCAGAAAATTTACTGGCAACTATTTTGATTTTTTTTTTTTTTTATAATTTGGATTTTTTCCATTTTTTCCCCTTTTTTTTCATTACTAGAAAGTTTTGGGTGTGTTTTTTTTTTTTGTATAATTTTGATTTGTCTTTTTTTTGTTGTTGTTTTTTTTTTTTGCTTTTTAGATAATTATTGGGGAGTTCTTTATTTTTTCATTTCAAAGTTTTGGATGTTTTTTTCTCTTATATGTATATATATATATATATATATATAAGTTTGATTTTTTAAATGGGTTTTTTTTCATTTATATTTTTTTTCTTTTTGATAATGTGGGTGTGTTTTCTCTCTCTTTCTCTCTCTCTCTCTGTATTTATATAATTTTTTTTAATTAATTTTGGGTGTTCTTTCTTTTTAGGTTTTTCTGCATTTGATACTTATACTTGTAATACTTTAAGTACATTTAACTTAAGTCCCATTTCCAATGCAGGTCTTGTACTTGCAACAGACTATTTTTACAGAGTAGTATTAGTACTTTTATTAAAGTAAAGGATCTGAATGCTTCTTCCATCGCTGCTGCTGTGTTGAGGAATCTGTGAGTTTATTAGCAGGGGATGATATTTGTTGATGGCAGGAAGCAGAGGCAGACAGATACTAAAGGAGGCAGCGGGAGGCGAACTTAATTTACTCTATGGATGGAGATATACAGTCTGTGTACTAGCAGAGAGGAAATACGCAGCATGGATCCCAGTTGTACACAGCTGTACGGTCCACACATCTCTGGTGGAATACTTAGCCAGGGGATTATGGGGCCGTCTTCAATTTGCATAACTCCATTAAGGCATCTTTCGCTCCCTCTCTCTCCTTTCTCTATCTCTATCTCGCTCGCTCACGCAGAGACACCTGTGTAGGAAAAGCCATAAAGACGTTACCCCTGTGGAAAGCAGAATTACATTTTCTTTTGCATTTGAGGAAGACGTAATCCGCGCTACAGCTGTGAAAATTGTGCAGTGATACAGAAAGAGTGGAGAAATAAAACATTATGCTGCTCGGATTTCGCTGCTTTGGCGCCGGCCCAACGCGCCGAGGTCGACACCAGATCAGGAGTCAGAGGATTAAAGTGCTGCGAGTCTTACAAGTGTTTGATTCGGGGTGGAAAAGTGATGCAGGGAAATTTTGTGATTAAATGTTGCTAATATGAAGCGGAGAAAACAAAGAGTGGCCCAAAAAGTGACGTTGCTGAAGTGCCTTTGTGCAAAAAAAATGGACCCCTTCTGTTCTTTAGTTCACCCTGAGACCTTGGGCGGTTATTTCATGTTTTCCTCTGTAAAATAATGTATTTGTTTTAACTTTAAAAAAAAAAGTTGATTGAATTTGATAAGCAAAGTTGAGGTTATTATGTGATGTTCCAGCTTGTCTACTTATATTATTACTTATATTTAATGTAGCCACTTATTTTTTTAAAGTTAAAAAAAGCCTGCCTTATTTTTACAGTGTCTTTTGAATGGATTTTTATTTTATTTTATTTTATTTTAGTTTAGTTTAGTTTTAGTTTAGTTTAACAGATATAATATTGTATTTTTTTTATTAATGTTTAATTTATTCATTTATTGCTAATTTTCAGGAAAGTTTCTAACTTTTACTAATTATTAGCTAATTTTTCTGACATTTCTTGGCTGATTGCCTTCTGTCTTATGTTCCTTGCGCCGGTTTCGAAGGGTTAAAAAAGAACAAGAATAAAAAGGTTTTGTATGTCTTCAGCAACAGGTTGAAGTTGGAAAAGTCTAGTATTGTCACTGTTTAAATACTTGCAATAACGATGCGTACCGGAAAAAAGCCAAACCATTTAACGTTCCAAAATGCATCTTTCAGTTTGCCGATATTTTTACAGCAGGAAGCTACAGTTAGCGTTTGCTCGGATGCTGTTAGCTTTGCAGGAATAACCGTTCTTTCTTCCTTTAAAACAATAAGATCAGCTATAGATGGCCCGGCTGTGTGTGGCGCTAAGGAGAGCGATGACCCCGAGGTCGCCTCCTTCCTCTAGTGTCTTTATTCCGCCGGCCCCCGCAGTGTCCCCGTCCCTCGCTCCCTCCCTCCTCCTCAGTCACTGTCTCTTCCCCCCTTCGTCTTTCTCACTTCCCCTCTCTGTTTCTGTCTTCTTCAGTGGCGTGAATCATGAAAGCGAGTCCTGTGTAGTTGCCTTTTTTCCCTCGTTGGTGCCTCGTTGCGGGGAGAGAAAGGGGGGAGAGATGAGGTATTGATTTGAGAGCCTATGGGAGGAGAACAATAGGTCCCTTACTGAAGCCACTCTGCAGCACAAACACCTTCCCCGCAGCCTCTCAGCGCCACAGAGACACCACAGAAGAAGAGAGAGGAGTTTAAAAAACAGATCCAGCGCTCTGCACTTGCAGCTGATTGTTGATAGCTTAGAGGGGAGGAGGGGAGGAATGATGAAGGGGGGGCGGGGGGCAGACCTTGGCACTCCCTAATTCCCGGCAGACCCACTAGCTGCTCAGGCCAGGACCCCGAACCCTCTGAACCCGCCCTGCGCAGAGCAGCTCTGGGCCAATCGCGTAAACGCACAGGGCCTGGATCTGTGACACCCCGCAGGTCTCCGGTTCAAATCCAATACTTGGACGCCTCGGGGCACGCTGAACTTCTCTCAGCATGTAAACCCATCACACCCGACTCACCCCCCCCCCCCCCCCCCCACCACCCACAAACATCTTCATGAATTCGGTCCAGGGTCGACCGGTTTGTTCGGGAAAGAAAAAAGCTTTTCATCCAACATGACTGATTCATGACCGCCATGGAGAAAATGGAGCGAGCAGAGGGCTCGGCACATGATGTCACCGCGAAAAGTGCAAGCGAGGTTATCCGCGGAGAGGTCGATGACATCATCAGCGGGAGACAGCAGAAGCACCTCTTCTGTCTGGTTTAGTTTATGAGTTTGTTGTCCGCGGCAAGAGAAACATACAACATAATTACTTGCTGTCACAGTCAGCTGGTGTGAAGCGGCGTTAGCGCTCGAGAGTCGTGCTTTACTGTGATTATTGGGATGTAAGCAATAAATCTATTGACTATAATCACGTAAAAGATCGCCTTAAAGGGGGAGTTCTGGTTTTTGAAGTGGGTTTGTATGAGGTACTTACCCGTAGTAAGTGCATTACATAGTCGACGGTGGTCGGCACGCCCCCGGTTTGGAGAAGCAGCCATGAGTGTGACATGAAAGTTAAATAATGTGCTGCTGTGAATGAGGGCCAGCAACAAAACATGTTTAGCCACCAAAAAAATGTTCCACCTAAAAAGAAAAAGAGTATTTTCTTCGTTTTACCTTTCCTTCCGACAGTCAATTATAGAATAGAATATATAAGTGTGCATAAAACTGCGTAAAAACAGAACCTGTTTATCAAAAAAGAAAAATGCCTGCAGAGGTCCTAAAATTTAGAAACATCCTGAAATCCTTAAATGTCCTGAAATCAGAGAAACATCCCAAAATCCTAGAAATTTCCTAAAATTTGAGTAACTTATTAAAATCCTATTAACATTCTAAAATCCTTGAAGTGTCCTGGAATCTAGAAATGTCCTAAAATCCAGTTCAAGAAACATCCCAAAATCCTAGAAATGTCCTAAAATTTGAGAAACGTAATAAAATCATATGAGCATCCTAAAATCCTTGAAGTGTCCTGAAATCCTAGAAAAGTCCTAAACACCTATAAACATCCTTAAATCCCAGAAATGTCTTAAAACCCTAGAAATGTCCTAAAATCACAGAAACTACCAAAAAACATGGATGGGGCTGCTGCGGCTGGCCTGTAAATTGTGATGTAATACACTGACTATGGATGAGTACCTCATACAACCCCACTTCAAAAAATCTGAACTCTCCCTTTAAGATTATCTCAAGTTCTCCACAAGGAAGAACATGAGATTTCTTTCTTTTCATGCTTGCTGATTTTTATGGTAATTTGCACATTCAGTTCTCTGTCGTTCACTCCAACACAACTCGCATGAGTCTAACCACCATTAACGGTCGTACACATTTCAGAGAAGTGATGTGTTAAGCAGAATATTTCATGTTCGGCGGAATAAACAAGTCTCGAGAGACCGCGGCTCGTCTATCAACTGTGCCAGGTTGAGAACGCAGGCAGGTCAAACCGCCTGACTTTACCTCTTCTCCTACACAAACACTGGCTGGCCGAGGCAACGTGCGGGTCGCCGGGGCTTGTATACGCTGTTTATCTCATTATGCAAAGCGGCTGAGGGATGCAAGAGGCCGTGGAATAGCATAATCTGTGGAGTTCATTTAGAGTCTCTTATATGTCTGAACATTGTTTGTATCGATTTGTGTTTAGAGGGATCCTGATGCTTTGAAGGATCAGGACGAAGTCAGTTGAGGCCTTTCAAACTTTCTATCACATCGATTTCTCTGTATAGAAAAGTTGCATTCCTCTTGTTCTTTGCATCTACTTGCTGCATCCACTCAGCAGAATATTAGATGATTGATGAGGCGATATGCAAATAAACGCGCTGCAACATTTAATGCAAGTTCAGGGTGTTAATAGAGGACAGCAAGATGCAATAAATCCAAACTTTGTCCAAGAAAGTTGTCAGTTGGTGACTGTTTTGTCTGCAAGGTGATGGATGACCAGCCGTGATTCATATCACAGAACCTCCTATATATTTTGCCCACAATGCACTGCACTTCTCGACAGGAAATGAGACAGGCTCCCCTCCGATGGCACGCCGCAGTGAAAAAAAGAAAAAAAACAATTTCCAACTTTTCAATTTTGCCACAATGTCACTCCCTTTGCGTTACCGGTCAGCCCTGTTGGCGGCTCATGCGGGGACTCGTAATGAATGTGCTTCATAAACGGACATCAGGAGCGTCTGCTGCAGCTGTCAACTTCACGTTGCTCTGCTGTGTATCGTCCCTTTTTTTATCTTCTGGTTTCTTATTTGCTGTGTTTACAAGGAGCCTAATGTTCCACTGATTATCAGGACTTTTCAGTTGGGTTGAGAGGGTTGGAGACCTTTGATAATGTGTTCAATAGGAAAATATCAGTACCTAATAACAATGTAAACATTCTGTGTTCACACCGTAAGCGACACCGCAACAGTGTGACGAGCTACATTATCACGAGTCGCTGTGCTGCTCAAACGCCCGTGAATGTTGCGTTGTGATGGACCTGTGTGAATCCAGCCCGTTCTCTTTCCAAACTTATAGAAATGACCACTTTGACAGTGTTTCCAGCATGTGATCCAAAAGGAACCTTTCCCATCTGCATGAAAGGCCCTTAGACGGCAAGCAGGTGGATGGGACCGCAAATAATGGACTTTGATGCATAAGTCCGACCTTCACTTTCCATGTGAATGCAATCCTTTCCCCAAATATTTGCAAGAAAATAGTAAAAAGTACAAGAAAGTTACCTGAAAATTTGTAAAACAAACAAACAAAAAAAGAATAAGAAAGTAAGATAAAACAAAACAAGGAAATAATCCAGAAAAAGTGCTTAAAATCTAATAATTCTGTGGCATAATTTTAAATATGTAATTATGATAATTACAAATCCAGCTTTTTCTTTGCTTTTCTTCTCCCCTAGACACTTTCCTGTAACCTTTTTAAAATAATTTTAAATCTACTAACACATTGCTCAACACATTGCTCATTGACTTTTTACATTTTTTTGTTTATTTATATTTTTTAAATCTCCCTTAACAACCAGAATGGACAGAAGTCCATGTAAACACTTAAACTGAAATGTCTTTTTCAGCTGGATTGAAGAAATATTCTTCATGTTGCCACGATGAGTTTGTCGCAACAATCTGCATCTCGATCATTTCCTCCCATTCACAGTCAGACGTTGCTAATTTTCCGTAATGCTGTTCCTCTTTCCTGGTTGTCATATCGCGTCATATCTCAGCTGGATCTCCTCTGCTCCTCCTCAAACTCTCCTGAAGCTCCACCAGCAGGGCAGGAGAGGCCATTTTGAACCTCCTCGTCCTTTCTTCTCCCATCCTCTATCTCTATCTTTCACTCATCTGTCTCCCTCCTTCTCTCCCTCCCCGCAGGTCTCCTAAGCACGTACAGTGTTTAATAATGTTCGGTCCCTTTGCTCACGAACAACCACACCAGCGAGCTCCAGGCGCTCTTAAAGGGACCCAGGGGGTCATTTCGCACTCTTTCTCTTTCAGTTCACTTAGAAAAACCACGACAGAGGAATTAATATAAACTCCCCCTCCCCTCGTGTCCTCTTTTTCTCTCTCTCCTTCCCTCTCTGTCTGTCATTGGGCCTTTCTTCTTCTTCATTTCTATCTCTTCCTCCTCGCTCGCGGCTGCATCACAGGCACCGGGAGAATTTTAAATGCTCGGGATGAATTGTTTGTCTTAAGTAGGGGAGTCAAATGGCAGCAGGAGACAAGGAGAAAGGAGAGGTGGTGCTGGTGGTGGGAGGAGCAGTAAAAGGGGCTTGAGAAAGCTTGCCAGGGATGCAGTGACGTAAATCGCAACAAAAAAAAGTGGCTTGGAAACTCGTCTTCTGGCCTCTTCCATCATATGCAAGGCCCCAAGCGGGTGATGGAGAGGTACGCGTGGGGAGCGGCGGCGGCGGCGGTGGTGGGCGCGATTGTAAGGCAGAGATGGGTGGGTTATTAATTTCCACTATGCAGTATCATGCAGCTGGTGGCTCCAAAGCGAGGTTTGGCGGTAATGAAAATGGCCTGAGTCGAAGATTAATGGCTCATAAAGACAGAGCGTTTAGATGGGACGGCCGCCTCAATCTGGACGGCGGTGACTAATCGCGACGCACGTGCTCACCCGCGCACACATAAACATGCGGTTTCTCAGTTACCTCAACATCTCTCTGAGCCCCTTTTTACCCATCCACCCCCACTGCTTCATCTCTCCGTCGCACCCGGTCCTCCCCTTCTGGTGTGAATTGTGGTGGGGTCAGAGTTCAAGGCGTGCAGAGAATTATCTTGATTTATGCCCCCTGAGCTCGGTGCTGGTCATGGCGTACAGAGTGGCAGGCAGTCCGTGGACCACGGGGCTGGTGAGGTCCCCCCCTCGCCCCTGATTTTTTTTTCTTAATAGCAGAGACACTGACAGGGCCACCGCATCATCAAGCCGGACAAATGGGCTCGCCGGGCGCCAGCGATTTTTCCTCCTTTGCAGCTGAAGGTGCATCATATATCTCTAAAACCACCCAATGAGGTTGTGAGGAACATGTTTTTAACACAAATTGATTTGGATGCTTTACGATGTGTGTGTGTGTGTGTGTTTGTGTGTTGGTGCTGTAATAGCGGCCTGAGCGGACGATGCAGTCGTAGTTTTAACTGTGATGGTTTCAGCACCAGAAGCAGCGGCAACACAGGCCATAAAACAGGTGATTTTCATCAGGACGGAGAGTCAATCCTGTTTTATACTATTAGGCTGACGCGTGTACACACTATATAAAGCAGACGTGGGTCAAATGCTATTTGGTTTCATACTGCTGAACCTGACACGGAGGATTTATCACGTCAGTTCTGCTGTCCGTCACAGAAAAATGGGCCAGCTGATTTTTTTATCTGCTTACGGGGGTTGTCTAATTTTGGCAGTGTAAAGAGCCAATGGTCAAAACCTGACTTTATTTTTTGGACTTGCAACTATGCGATGACTATTCTGATGATATGACGTTGATATTTTAAGGGAATACTTCACCCCACAAATGACCATTTGTGTATTAATTACCCAACTCACATTACGTTGAATTTGTGAAGAAAAGTTTCTTTTTCTCACGTCTCCACAGTGAAGGAAGCATCCAAAAAACAGAAAATTCTGGATGAGTAACTGATATACAAATTGTCATTTGGGGGAGTGAAGTATTCCTTTAATTCACATCTTCATTTGTAGAGCAATGATGTAATTTGACTTGACCAGTTATTGTTTAATAGTATTTCGATAACCATTCATCAAACCATTTCATAGGTGCGAGGGTTTGGAAGTTTGGGAGTTTTTCTCACAGTCTGGAGGTGCAGGTGTTTCTTATTTAACCACAGTCTATAAATTATTCAGTGTTGTTGATTTGATTGGCTGCAGTTTGCTGCTTTAGTTTGTTCATCAGGAAGTCAAAAAGTGAAAAGGTAGGACAGAAATGACTGAAAATGGAAAATATCTATCAACACCCCAGTTGGTCCGACTGATTTATAGTCTCCGTGGCATTGTCGGACATTTGCGAGCAGCCCGTAGAGAAGCAAACCTAAATGTGGGTCTTGGCCTAGACTGTGGTCAGAGCCTGAAAGACTAGACAGAGTTTAATCCTCCAATCTAAACACGCAGGCTGCTGGCGTACAGCTGCAGCAGAGCGCCGTCCAACACGACGCAGAGCAAGATTTCCACACTGTAACCTGACGGGTAGAGCATGGAAACAAAACGCTGCCAGGATCAGAGCGATGCAGACCCAAAATTCTCTTCAATGGAGCATGTGAGTCTAAATATTACAAATGCAACACTTTTGGTTTAGTTCCCAATGCTGCAAATATAAGCTTTGTGATTGATCTCCTGAAAATGAAGACTCTCATGTTATTACAATCATTGACATTCCACTTTAACCCTTTAAAACCTGAGCAAAATGGCTTAAATTCTTTCAAAAGTATAGGAGGAAGGCAACAAGCAACTTAACAAAAATTGCCCCCAAAAATAGTACAAGAAAATTAGTCCAAAAAATGACACGCAAATTACCTGAAAATAAGCTTTTTTCTCTTTTTTTTTTTTTTTAAGAAAATGATGCTGTTTTATTCTATTTTTTAATTTTCTTATTCTTAACATAGTTTTATATGTCTAATTATTATAAAATATATATTTTTGGATTATTTTCTAATATTATTCCCCTCTTTTCGAAAACTACTTTTTAGGTAAAATTTCTTCCAATTTGTGGGAAACTTCTTGCCAAGTTTGTCACTTCCTTTTTTCCCATACTTTCAAAAGAAATCTTTCAAAGGGTGAAATAGCTTGTGAAAGGCGTCTGAATGCAGCACACGAAAACTGATGTTGCTCCAGCTTTCAAAGGGTTAATCTAATTTCAGTTTTGTGCTGAGTATCAAACTGATTTACTTACACATTTACACAAAGACAGGCATATATTAACATCCCTCATCTGGGAGATTTAGCTCACCTGGACAGATGACGAGACTGTACAAGCTTGTGTCAGTCTCTTTTTTGTTTTGTTCGCTATATTTAGTTCGACTTTAATTTAGCTTTCCTTTAAACAAACGTTCTTATGTTCCAGCTCAGTATGGTCTCCCCTTTTTGTCCTTTCCTTGAGCAATGCTGTGTCAGCTTCGACACAGAAAACTACAGAGAACTGCTACTTTTCTTTCATGCTAAATTGCCCCACATCAACCAGTGAAACATGATGGAACCTTTTGGACAGAAAGTGGATCATTATGCTGTACCGGAGGGCGGCCAGGCCTCACAAAGGTTTGGGAAATGAAAGTAAAAAGATGTAGTTTGATAAGTTGGGAGATTGGAAAGATTACTGTGTTTAGGAGGAGACAGGTGTGTGATCGCATGATGCAGAGTTGGTTATGTGAAGAGAAAAAAATGTGTGCATTGACATTATAACACATTATTAATTATATTTGAATTTTATACCTTTTACAATGGACTTTGACTGATGGTTGATGAAATGAATGTGACGTAAGTGCAAAAAGATGGGGGTGAAATGACAAGAATGAGTGTTTTGGTTTAAAAATAGTGTCTTAAAAATGTACGTGTGGAAGTTACTTACTGCAGAGGCATACTGAGTTGAGTTTTTCCACTTTAAAACAATAGTTTGGACCTTTTTAAAGTAGGGTTGTGTGAGGTGCTTATCCAAAGTCATGGTATTGTGAACATGATATCTCAAGAGCACCTTGAGGGTTTTGGGTTTTTTTTTTAAGTTCGGCACAAATCTTTACTTAGACTTAAGAATGAAGTGATTAGAAGTTGGATGCCAAAGGTTAAAGGCCGCTGTGACCTGTATCTGTCTCATTCTTGTGAACACAATATCCCACAAAAGCCTTGAGGAAATTACCTCACATTTGGCACAAACGTCCACTTGGACTACAGAAAGACATGAATACAATTTGGGGGTCGACCTTCAAAGGTCACTGTGACCGCACAAAATATGTTTATGGCCATAACTCAAGAATTCTAGTGAATGTGATATCTAATGAATGTCTGAGGGGATTTCCTCAATATTAGCACAAATGTTCATTTGGACTCAATGATGAACTGATTCGATTTTAGTAGTCAAAGGTCAAGGTCACTGTGACCTTGTGTCCGCCTTGTTTTTGTGAACATGATATCTCAAGAAGGCCATGAAGGCATTTCCTCAATTTTAGCACAAACGTCGTCTTGGCCTCAGTGATGAACTAATTAGAACTTGGTGGTCGAAGGTTGAATTTGTGTGCAAATCTTTTAAATTTCACATAAATGTCTAATAGACATCAGCTGTCAAAGGCCAGCTTTACAATGACATCATAATGTTCTGCAAAAATACTTTTCTGGCCGTTGTTCATCGTCATAACTCGGGAACAGAAGGGAAGACACTGAATAAGTGACACTAATCTTGGGTGTCCACCTTGAAACTGTGCTGGTTGTGTAGATCTTATGCGCTGTCAGGTTATAGATGTGTGTGAAGCGTCCATGTTTTAATGGACATGGATTTAAACTGTACTGCAGTTTGACTGGTTTGCGGCAGCATACAACTTCAAGATGATATTTCTAGTAAAAGTGCAGTCAAGAAGTCCCAGAGGCCACTTTTGGACAAGCGTATGTTGTAGCAGTCGCTTGATTTCCAATACTCAATTTGTTAAAGTTGCCAAACTGTCACCTTAAGTTCCTTAATAGCCACAATCAAATCTGTCCACGTGACAAACGTGAAAATGGCGTGTCCAATCCACGCCGTCGTCACATAATCTTCTCATGGTGGAGGAATGTAATCTTCACATTATTCGCATCCACCATTCATAATCTGCGTCTCAGAGTCCGTGCTCATTTCACATTGCTGCGGAGACTCGTCTGCTGTGTGTGTTTACAGTGCGTCTATCCGCCGATGCAGCCCGTATGATTACCCCTCCACCTGTCTGTGTTTGCTCCCGAGTCACACCTCGCCGTCCCCATCCATCTGATCAGGAATTGACACCTGGGCGACTGTTTCCTGTCAGCGTAGAAAATGAGAGCGCCCGTGTCAGATTTATCATGCCTCCCGCCATGTCGCCTATTTCTCCCCATGAACCCTCTGTCGCCGTGACTACCCATGCACGGATGTGTTTGAGGTGTGTATATTCTTGTCAACTCTCTGACAGCGTGACATGAAAATTTATTTGTTTTCATGTTGTACGAGGAGACCGTTTGGGGTAAAAGGGGCGGCGGCGACCCCTGGAACCTAAACTCCATCCAAACCTCATCTTCACTGCTACCCCCAACAAATTGGAAGCACTTCCACCGCCTCTTTTTTCTCTTCTTGGCGTGCCCTTGCACCTGGCCCCTCTGGTGGGGCCTGTCATCCATTTTTATCTCTTCTTCAGTGGTCCCTGCATGTGGGCTTAGGGTCAAAGGGTTAGGGTTTGCGGCAGTTTCGGTAGGAGCCTATTTGGTCCCTTTACTTTGAGCCTGTTTGACTCGGAGACGGTGTTAAGAAAAAAGAAGACACACCGAGAGAGGCGATGGCGAGGGAATCCGCTGTGCTGATGAGGAGCAGAAAGGGGAGGAGGGGTTTGAAGAACAAGGGAAGGAATAGAAGGAGGGACATGAGACGCTGCTGATTCAGCACTGCAGTATAGATTTTCATTGCTCCCCCCTCCCTCTACACTCCCTTCGCAGGCTTCTCCGAGTCCTCCCAAATGAAGTTCCCAGTTCGCAAATCTAATTTCTCCCCTTTTCCTGGGGAAAACCTATTGAGGGGCATTAGATTTTCCCTGCCACATAATATCAAGCGAGCAGTGCCTCTAAAGAAATCACCCTCTTGAAAATAAATGACAAATTGGGTTTGGGGTCCTGTGGCGTTTCAGCATGTGTGTCTGCTTTTTACGCGAACCCTGACCCAGCCGAATGAAAAACAATTCCCACACATTTGCTCCCAGTGAGTTGAGAACTTCTAGTCAGAGGAGGCTTGGGGGTGAACTCTGCAAAACATGGGCAAATTGGCTTTTTTTTTTTTTTTTTTTCAAAAACATGGGGAAAAAAGGCAATAAGCAATTTGTTCAGAAATCTTCCATATTTTCCATAAGATGGTAGATTTAGAAAATTATTTTTAAAAAGCCTTGGGGAAATGTTTAGGGGAAAATTTGTAAATTATTATTTAAAATTATCTTACAAATTATAAGAATTTTAAAAGCACCTTTCCTAGGTTATTTATTCATTTATTTATTTACTAACTCACTTTCCAAATTTCAGGGTTTTTTTTGTACTTTTCTAAACTAATTTATTGACTGGATTTCTTTCAAAAATAATTTAATATTAATATTTTAAAATTAATTTATTATTGATTTTAATATTTATCACACATGAACTGTCAGGTAATTTTCTGGTACTTTTTAATAATTTCTTATTTTCAGGGGGTTTCTTCTTCTGTTAGACATTGCCTTCTTTCCATGTTTTTGAAAGAAATTAGAAAACTTATTAAATTTCAAACTTAATTTCTAATTTCAAACTTTTTTTTCTCCATAGACATTTTCCCTAGCTTTTTTTTACATTTCTTTCTTTCCAAGTAACCAATGTGCTCAGGATTCAGAGGTTTAAATACTTGCGAAAGGCATCTGAAGGCAGCACAAGAAAAGTGATGTTGCTCCAGGTTTCAAAGGGTTAAGGATGTCTGCAGGGAGAGATTTGCAGAGTTAGAATGAAGCCACAGCTTTGGGCAAAATCACACATGAATTCCCACACATGGAAAGCACCTTATGCATCATGCAGAAATGCACCTACAGGCCTGTAAACATATATAGATATACGCCTACAAATGCATGCAACAAATGCAAACACACCTCCCTAAAGCCCTGATGGATACCTCACTGATAACTGTGCAGCCGAAGACTCTGCTGTCTAATTACCTCACGCGGGAGCAGCGCTGGGTAAAGCTATTCATTTCCACGGTAAAATAGCCCCGATAACGCGCCTTTTTTTGTTGTACAGTATCGCAGGGGCCAGTGATTGAATTACAGAGCATCCCCCGGTGACTAAGAGGCGGTAATTACGCCGTAATTTAAGATTACATTATTAACCGTCTGACTTTATTAGAATGTAACTTCACCTCCGCAGTTAGTTCCATCCTTATCATAAAAAAGGGAGATGATTAAGGGAAAGAGGAAATTGCCGCAATTGTCCTTTTGTAACTGCGAGTGCGTCAGGCTTATTAGCAGAGCGGTGCAAGGGGCCGAGACTCGGGAGGATTTCAACATGGTGTTTTGCCAGAGCTGTGTGAGGAGGTAGAAGGTAAAGAAAACCCACCTGCACTGAAGTCTGGGTGCAGAAATGTCTATTTAATGTCAGGACAGATAGACATATCCAGGGATCTGCAGTGCAAAAGCCGTAAAAATACACATGTACTGTAGTTTTTTTAACATCTAGTAGTGATTTTTAGAAACGTGAAAAGGCCAACACATACACTTAAGATCTGACCCCATTTCCTTGTCATCATTATACCCTCTTTTTGTGATCTCTCATCTTCAGTGTTGCCTTTTGTCTTCTGTGACAAAGCTACTTTTTTAAAAATGCTTTCATACCCAAAAACTCGACATGACTACACTTGACCTGATAATATTATGCATACGCTTCCCGAGTCATTTTGCACCCCGTCTCCTTTTTCTCTTCCATATTGATTTGCTGACAAGATTTAAGATTTATTTTGAAAGCCTGCATGGATGCAGGTGGCTTGAATTTTGCAGAAGAGTCAGTTCTTCTTATGCTCAGACAAAGAGTGCTATTGCACTATATAGGTGGGCGATAGCAGTAAGTGTATTCATACTGAAAATTCATGGTCTGGGGGTCACGGATGCAGAATTGCACCCAGAATTCACGGTATCTAGATTGATGCATGCGATGTGGAACCAAAGTTCATAAGCTCAAGTTATGCCCCAAAACTTCTAGCGGTGCACCATATGGCAGCATATGCTAAGCTTTGCACAAGAAAGATTGGCGTGCAAGTCTGTCACACTAAGTCAAAAAAAAAGGGGGGGGGGGGGGGCAGGTTTTCCAGGTTTCTCCGAAATTGACCTTAGGTGTGAATGTGAACATGAAAGGTTGTCTGTCTCTGTGTGTCAACCCTATGATCGATTCCACCACCTGGCGCAGAATTACACTCTATATCTTACACTTGCATACTTATTCTGCGTATCTTGGTATGTTTAATTTCATATCGTAAGAGATACTTCTCAGTTTTATAGCCTGTGACATGTTGCCTTTTAGCAAAACATTTGTTCAGTGTTTAAACACTGTAATACACAAATGTTTGAAATGTTTGGGTTTTTTTATAATGAAAATAGTTTACCAAAATTGCCAGTGGGTATAAAGTTGCCTCAGTCGCCAGTTAGAGGATTGTGTCTGTCTTTGACAATTGCACTGAAATAAATGAAAACAAATGTATCTGTTTTGCATTTGGGGGCATTTTCCATTGTACGCAAAAGTGACTCCTAAACTAGACTCAACTGTGACAGTTATTTAGTTTCATTTTATGCAGGATGAATGTGCAGTTGTGTTACATACCTATGCTGATTCCTGAGACAAAACATCAAGGGGCAAGGAGTCAAATCTGGAGCAGGCACTCATCATCCATCCATCTATGCCCGCTTATGCTTTGCAGAGTCCTAGAGTTGCTGAGCCTAGAAAAAACATCTTTTTTCTCTTCATTTTGAGCCTTTGAGCCTGACTTTGTTGACCTTTTTTCACACCAAAAAGTTAATCATTTTAAACCAAGAAAATGTCTGTCGCTTACTAAATTTTAGTTGATTTTGCCATCATAAAAACAGACTTGACAATGTCTCAGTGAATCAGCCAATGTTTGTTCAGGTGTTTAACTAAAAAAAAAAAACCTGACAAATATGTAAATCCAAATGCATTTATTTGTGGGTTCAGCTGTACTAAAAAACAGTTTTGGTGATGATGAAGGGCAGGAGGGGACAGAACAGAGGTTTAACCAGCTGAGACTCAGAGGAGTAACAGGGCGGTGTCTGCACAATTAGGTTACTTGCTGACCAAATTAGAATGAGGAAGAAGGGGTTAAGCCATTGTCCTATTGTGTTGGTGTTTTATAAAAAGACCTGACAACACTGCTTTGTTAGTTTCACATTAATAACATTTCCAAATTTAGTCAGTTTAGTCCAGATATCATAGTTTTACGATCTAATATTCATACAAATACACAGTTTTCTGCTGTTTTGTTTGGTAATGCTGCCTTTGATGAGGGGGGAAAGGATCTGAGATCCTGACAAAAAATACATTAAAATACTCCCAAATACAAATAACATCCACATTTGCCCTTAAGCGCTTGCACACACACACACACACTCAGAGAGACAAAGCTCACACACCAAACAGTCCGACTAAACAGCAGCACTGTGTCAAAGTTGACCTGAAACTGAAACAAGATTAACCCCGATCCCTGGATTCTCCCACAAATCCTCTCAAAGTGCAAAAAACACGAGCCAGGCCGTGGATAATGATACCACATCCCTTCATTAGCATCATATCAGTGTTATGGATTAGACTCGACAATAGCAGCCATTGTGGAAGCTGCTATCAAGCATCTTACCACACGAGGGGCTGAAGACAATCCGCACTTGTAGGACAGTGGCTCTCAGTCACCAAGCAACAACAGCAGAATAGACTTTTAAAACATGCAACATTTAGCAAGCAGGGTCATTCTGATTTTAAATTAATTTGCAATCAGTTGCATACAAACCTTAAAGTCCCAGTGCAGACACATTTTAATGTGTTTTAACATGGTTTCCCCACAAAAAAGTACAAAACAAAATGACTTTTGCTCTCTCATTGTAAAAGTTTGGATCTGGTCTCTACCCCATCATTGTGGCAGGTTTCACTTTCTGCTTTCTCAAACACTTTGTATCACAGCCGGTTACTGTAGTTAGCATCTCTTATTTGTCTGTTGGCTTGTTGGCTCCCTAAAACTTGACTGCCTGTAAGTATGCTATTGGCCAGTTATTTAACACGTTCTCATCCCAAGTCGTCACATATTGACGCTATGCAGTGGACTTTCATGTCTACATGTTACGTTTTGAGTATCCTTCTGTGTCCTCTCTTTACATTATGGGATGCCGCTACCATGGTGTCAACACAAGCACATGATGGGATAATGGTGCACGTGGTTATTTTGAGACAACAAAAGCACATGGAAACCAACGCCGAGCCGTCAACACACAGTGGCGCAGAGGGTTCGGATTAGGGGAGGAGGCACATAGTAAGGTGTAGGAAACAAAACATCACATTCAAACGGGAAGTGAACACCAGACTGCCAGACTGGGACCCGTCCGCCACCCCTCCTGCCTGCTCCATAAGCGCTCTCGCATTCCTTATATAACAGCATTACTGGTGGCGTCACAACTTGACACCATCTTGAATCTTAATCACCCCCTTTAGGAAAATGAAAACACCTCTCTGGTGACAAACTTTGCACAGATACAGTTATTCATTTTAACAAAGGAAAGGCATTTTTGAGAGAAAGAGGTCTTTAGGCTTTTTTTACTGGGCTCATACACAACAGGTGGTGTGCTGGAAACCAGCATTAGCTTCACTTGTTAATTTACCTTTGCAAGCTGTTTGCCTGCAGTAATTACTGGGAGAGGCCCATCGGCTGCACACAGTCACTGTTTCAACAAAAAAGAGCTGATCCAAAGCAGAGTGAGAGAGAAAGGACGGAGGAGGAGGAGAGAGACGGGTGTGGGCCGAGGGGTCATGTCAATAACTCTCTTTGCAGTCCAGCACGTGTAAATTGATCTTTTACAATTTCACCTTGTGACAGCTGGAAAAATCGCTACACCTGCGAGTCCAGAGGTGAAGGGGAGAGAGTAAGAGATCTGTCCGAAGAAAAAAAGATGATGCAAGAAGGAGAGAAGAAGGATAAAGTATCGAGGTTCAATATCCTGAATGTCAATATTAGCTTTAATTGTAAACTAACAAAAATCCTAAACTTTTCTGTGATGTTGATGAGGATAAAATCATCTCCATCCCATAACGCCAACACAGCAATTACTGACAACACTATTTCTGCAGCACTTCCACTTATTGTATTGTGAACTTTTTTTGTGCGTGAGAGGAAAGGTTTCTTTAAAAAAACAAAAAGAAAAAGCGAGAATGCTCTTTACAGTAGCTGTTATTAGACGACTAAAGCTACTGATATGTGTGTGTGTTTGTCTGTGTGTGTGTGTGTGTGTGTGTGTGTGTGTAGGCGGCGGTATGTTTTGCTCTGTTCGCTGGGTTTGTCGCCGTCATATGGATGTGTGTGTGTGCATCTCTTCGCCTCCCATCTTCTCACACACACAGTCGAGTACAGTAGCTATTGCTGCAACTCTGAATGAACTCCAGCTTGTCAGAGCTGCGGGCATCAACAGCTCAACAGCTTCTAAATATTTGGGGAGGTAGGAGGAGGAGGGTGGCGTAGAGACGAGTAATGTGTGTGCGTGTGTGTGTGTGGGATGGTAGGGCACAGATAATAAGCAGGTCCTTCTCTCTATAAGAACTAAGAGACGAGACTCGGTCTTCTGCCTTCGAACACATGAGAAGACGGGAAGTCCAAGCAATGAAGATCTGTGTGTGGTGTTTTTTTTATGTGTATGTGTCTCTCCGTCCTGATTTTTGACCTCCTGTCTTTCAATTGGCTCTCCCAGGATGTCTAAGTAGTTGTGTGAAAGATGAAAAGAGAGCTTAAAAGAATTAAAGGAATATTTCACCCCCCAAATGACCATTTGTAAATCAGCTACTCAGCCCGTGTTACATTGAATTTGTGAAAAAAAAAATGTTTTTCTCACATGCCTCCGGTGAACAAAGCATACAAAAAAACAAGGAAAATTGTACATGAATTGAAGTCATAGGGGTCTAAGTTTAACAGCAGCAAAACTGTATCAAAACATCTGTCTGTAAACTCTCACACAACTCATGCAATAAAATCAAATTCTCATTTATTCAGTCAAATGCAAACAAACAGCTCCTCCTGACTGGACACTGAACACTCTCCTCAGAGCCAAACTCCATTGACAAAACCAGTAATTTTACCCCACCGACCACAGGAGCTGCTGGTTGACTGCTGCCACAATCAGTAAGTTTATTTGTTTTTTGTGTGACTTTGGTGTATTAAGAGTTAAATCAGATTCATCAAAGTCGCAAAAAAGGACAAACAAAACTACTGATTGAGGCAGCAGTAGAATCAAAGTCAAGACCAGACCACGCATATTCAAAATGTAAACTTTTTAGAAATTAGTGTATACGTATGTCTATGTTCATTGGCTCAGCTTCTTAAGTTAAAAGACTACATGTTTATATTATTTAAAATTTGGAAAGTCACCAAAGTTGGATGATTGTGGTATCCTCCAGAGAGTGAAAACTGTCCATGAATTTTGTTTTTTTTTCTTCTTTATGGTTACATTTAGTTTTGTTATTGTTTTATTTTTAATCTTAGTTAGGTTTTGTCCTCAAACCTCGGCGTGTGTGTTTCTCAACCTTTCACACCTGTTTGTGTCCATGTTTGTCTGCGTGTGAATGCTACCCCCATGCTTGCATGAACACTGCATGTGTGAGGGCCCGTGGTTCTGTAAACATTACCTCATCACTGTCATGCTGCGGGGGCCCGGGCCCCCCCGTCGGCCCCCAGGTCTGTGGGAACTGAAGCCCACTCTGCTGGCTTGAACAAAGGGCAGCCCTCCCTTGCCCCTCGCCCCCTGCCCCAGCCACCGCTGCCCCAGCCCACCTCGCAACAAAGGGGGCCACAGGGCCTTAATTCCCAGGCAACGATATAAATGGTGGCCCCCGACTCCCAAGGACGAGGCAGGAACGAATGGGTCTGAAAACCGAATGTGGGGAGGGGGAGAAAAAAAATGGCAAAGAAGTCATAAAAGAGGTGCCCCCCCTCACCTCCTCCTCCGCATCCAAGAGGTCCTTTTGTTGGTAGGGGTGAGGGGACAGGGGGGTGGGGGGCGAGGGGACCAGGGTAAGATGAGACAAAGGACAGGTCGGACAGAGTGGCAGGGGTCAGAGCTGCCAGCCACCTCCTCCACACAGCCACCAAAAATCACTATCAAACACAGACATCCCATCATACGCACACATAATTCACAGACTGCCATTTCAACCGCCAAAAACTCTTAGGACATGAACAGAAAAAAATAAATAAATCCACAAATTCCTTAAGACCTTAGGACACCAAGTCCAAAACAGAAACTTTTTTGGCAGGTGAAAATCTGTAAATTTCAGGTTCCCTTCCTGCGATTGCATGACCCCAAAACTTTCTTTTGCTGCCTTCAAGAAGAGAGGACCATAAGATCTTACTTACTGCTTGATGACACCTTCTTGTCTCGTATTGCAAATTTTTGCAGCAAATAGAATAATGAAACACAAACTCAGTGCGGGAGGTTTCTGCATGCAAATTTCGAACACGTGATGGATTAAAAAGATGAAAGAAGATGAAAAATACAAACAAAGGCCTTAAGCATTGATTACTGAGGTGATTTTGCAATAAATACCAGAGCAGTACATCTTCTCCGTTGTATTTCCTGTTGGACGTGATCTATGACAGACACGTTTGATTTCATCCATAGACTGTATAAATAATAATGGATATAGCTACCATGACTTCACCCACTGGTTTGTTTTGGGTTTGTTTTTTTTTTGTTTGTTTTGAAGTTTGGCATTCTGCCTTCTTGGACTTTTTTGGCCAGAAGTATCCATGTTTGGACGAGAGGTTGGAGCTAAACCTCGGTTAGAATGGTGCATTTACGATGACTGTTGACGGGAGTTTATCAGGTGTTTTGTACTGTTATTGTTGTGCACTGAATATGATACTTGTCATGAAATTAGCTGTAGAGACCAAAACGTTTTTTGTACCAGACTGCAACATGTTTATTCTTGCAGTAAGGTTGATCATTTCATCATCTATGTGGATATCTAACTTTTGTAGCCGGCCCCTAGTGGCCATTAGGGGAGCTGCATTTTCTTAGTTTTTTGCATTGGCTTCATTTTTGCGCCTCGGGGGCCGCTGCTTTATTTTATCACGTCCAAAAACAAGATGTACTTGCAGTGGGATTAACTTTGGGTTTTAGTCTTAGATGGGCAGTTAACAGTATCCAATGAAAACTCAGTTAATCAGACACTGTTTGTCTGTTCGACTGCTCTCTGCAAAGCTTATTTTTTTCAGTCTACAAGAAATTTTCCTCATTTTTAGCAATTAAAAAATGTGTAACTTCTGCTGCACTAGTGGTTTCTTTTTTATTTTAAGATGATAAGGTGTTTAGAAACATAAAAGCTTGAATTTCTGTCTGATGTTTTAATGAAATTAATACTTTGAGCCCAAAAATCAACCGTTAGGAGTGATTTTTTTTCTTTTTTTTTTTGCAGTGTATTTGAGGCTGGGAGTCCACTGGGCTGGTGAAGTGGCTGGGGAGAGTGCAGGATAATTGGGGCTATGTTGTATCTAGTGTCTGTGGCACTTCAGCACTGGGGGTCAGGGACCTGAAAACACTGGCTCAACAGTTACCAATCATTTCAAACCCCCGGCCGAAGAAAAGCATCGTGGGCCGGCTTTCTCTCCGGGCCACGGCCTGTGGAGGTTCAAAGGCACAGTGAGGTTTGTGTGTTGTGCGTGCGTGTGTGTGTGTGTGCGTGTGTGTGGACTCTTTTGAAGGGAAGCTTGAACAATTAGAGCAATTTTACTTCAATTTTACTTTCAATTTTACTTATCTGACTTTCCTCACTCTCTCTCACACACACAAGCTTTCCCAAACAAATATTGGCGCTCTTTCATTCACAATATATTTAACTTCTTGATGACATTGCCAACGACTCGGCCTCTGTCCTAAAATTAAACATGATAATGCGCTCTCGAGACCGGTGCGAAATTGAAATTTAATGTTTTGGTTCATCTTTGAGCGCAACGTTTATCGCCACAAACAGCAATAAAGAGAATTCCGGAGCCATTTGCCCCGCGTTCGGTTTGTGAGGCATTTTATTTTTGCTCCTAGGCAGGGGTTTACCGAAGACCTCTCCCCCAATTCCCCGCCCCGACTTCTTCTCCCTCTTCCTCTGCATAACATTGTGGCCACAGATTGTGTGGAATGCAATTAGAGCGCCTAAATTAAGTAGTAATGGAGAACCAGGTCTCCCTACCAGTGTTGCCCTGGCAACGAGCGCTCACAACACCGCCTCTAGTAGTTTTGCTACTTTATCTGCAAAATGCACAATTGAGCTTTAAACCAGCTCTCTGTCTGCAGGAGCCAGGCAGGCAGGGCGGAGGGGAGGATAAAGGATGGGAGGGGAGAGCAGGAGAGAGGGGGGCGATGATTGGGGAGGGGGGGTGAACAGCTGCGTGCTAGGAGGTTTCTCTGCGTCTTGTGATATTGCCGGCCGTCAAATATTTATTCCACAAACTGTCTAATGCGGCGTGATGCGCTCCCGTGTGCGGATGAGGGCCAGATTTCAAAGACCCCCTCAAAGGATGACGTGTGTTCGGTGAGCTTTGATTGCGGTCCCCCCACCCCCCACCCCCCTCCAGTCGCGGCGCTACGTGACAGAGAGGAGAGAGGCGCCGCTTTGTAAACAGCCTGTAGTCGCGGGCCTTGTTGACTAATGTGACAAAAGCTCTGTGAATTGGAGACGCGCGGCGGATTCTCATCACGAGCTGCAGGTTTTAGGAAATGGGATTACATTTGAATGGGAGTAAAAGGTGTGATCACACCTGCAGACTTTTGGTCTGAAGTTTACTTTTGTCTGATGTTTGGCTTGTTTGAGTTCACACTTCTCAATTTACAAGTGATCCAGGACTTGTAAAAAGTCACATGAACTCAGAAGACAATGTCATCCTGCCAGGTGAGAGGTTTCAGTGGCAGCAGAAGTTGAATAACTTATTCTCTGGCATAATTTAGCCTCTCTGGTGTTCAGACACGCTAAGAAAAAAATGTTCCAAAAGGGTTCTTCCTGAAGGACTGAGGTTCTACCCAGAACTATGTGATTTGGAAGAACCCCTTTTTTGAAGAGAGGGATCTTCAAGGGTTCTCTGTAAGACTACGGTTTCCCTTCAATCCCCCTTTTATCCAAAGAACACTGTTTGGAAGAAAGAGATCGTCAAGGATTGTTGAACACTCAGACACTCAAATGTTTGTTTTTTAAATGTAAATGTATCTGAATCAGTTCATTTTACTTGCATTCTGCCATAGTTAGTATATTTACTTTTTTATTTTTTTGCACTTGCCTGGTGCTGGCATTTTGCATTCTCTTGTAATTTGGAATCACGTTTTAGTTCCCAACCTGATAGCACCATGCACCTGCAACCAACTTTTTAGGCTTTGAACCAATTAATTTTGGGTCAAAATGCTCCGAACAGTTCAAATTTTGAGATGAGGGAGATAAGATGTTTCTAGGTATAACCCTTTATAGGATTCTAGGTAGACCACTCTTATACCCCATTTTCACCAGTTTAGGACTGGTTCTTGAGTTCCTTTCAGGACTCTTGGAACTTTGGTGGCTATTTGGCAAATCAGCTGCGTTTCCACCAGTTTTGAGTGCAACTGTTGTTATCAAGGATATGCCAGTAGGTGGTTTCCATTACATATTTGCACAAAATGTAAGTGATAACTGTAGAAAATGTAGATAAAACATAATTGTGAGATTACTGCGTTTACTGAGTGATGCTATGCAACTTCTCGTCTCGCGACAACATAGCATGGCGATGCATGCTAAAAACATTAGTAGGTTTATTTCTATTGCACCAGCCATCAACTTTTGTAGAGTTATGCAATGCAGTAACACCTCTTGTAACGCCTGCTTCATCACGCCAAAAGGAGCCAGCTCCTACCGACAAGGGGTCCCAGAAACCTTCATAAAGGAATCTACCAGGAACCCAAAAGGTTTGTCGAATGGGGACAAACTGAAGAACCCTCTATGGTTCTAGTTAACACCTTTAGTTCTAAAAGTGTAGCATGAGCAAAGAAACCTATGGCTGCATCCAGCATGAGTAACTTTGAGAAATTCTCAAAATCTTCCACAAGGTCTGATCGGTTGAGTTGCCTCAGCTGGCACAAGCTTCTCTATTGAGTTTGCTGTAACTTAAGCTACTTTTTTCTGAAATGCAGAAGGTTAAAAGATTGTGGAAAAACCTCTGTGATACACACAGCAAGTAGAAAAACACTATGAAGAAACACGAATGCTATGAGGTTTCTGGTTTCATTCACAGAGTGCACAATATATTTTAGGTAAAGAAGATATCATGATGCAAGGGCAAGCTGATTACTCACCACCAACTAGGCTCATTTTTCCATGCTGCAAATCTTTTCTAAAAAAACACAAAAACTTTGAAAGCCAAATGTTCATGCTTTCACAGAATCCAACCTTTCTGACTCACATAGAGCGATCTGATATCAAAGACAAAGCCCACGGTGGACTGTTCAGCTCCATCAAATCCTGCATATTGGTAAAGAGTGAACACTAGTTTACACAAGGACTTAATGAAGAGAATACGACCTTGGATCTGGCGTGCGTGCAAACAGGTAACAGGTGTTGTGCTTATTATTTAGCTGGCAGTCATCTTTGAACCAAGCATGTATGCCACAAGTCAGGCATTGTTGCAAATCAGACTTAAGTGAAGATAACTGGGCCACCTTGTTGTCCTCGGGGTCGCACAGATGTCCGTGTGGTGTAATTGTACATACACACGCACATGCAACCTGAACGTATGCACGTTTGTTTTTCCTTTTACATTTTCACACAACAGCTGTGTGCATTTAAAGATGACCGCAGGTTTTTAATTTGAATATTTGGACACACAGGTGCCGAGCAAACCTATGACCGTAGCCATGCCAAGATAATGTCCCAAACTGAGGCAGAACAAGTGTATGGCCCACACATGTTGCAAGAGATTAGGAGTCTTTCTGTCTCCACAGAAGACAAAATATATCAGAATCGACTCCATGTGTTTCCACTCGCCTGGAAACGATTTTACTTTCAGTGGTAATTTGTTCTGTAAAAAGGGAGCATGGCGAAACTACTGTCTCTGCTGACTCTGCTCAGAGAGCAGCAAGGTGCGTTCAATACACACTCATAACAAGTCACACATCACCACTTTGAGCATGCACTTTTACGTCTACATATTACTTGCTAGATATCATCCTGCAGCTGAACACACAACTGATGCCCACATGTCCACAAAAGCACATGGTTGGTTTAGGCATCAAAAGCATGTGGCAACTCATGTTGGGATGTCAACAAAAGCACATAAGCACGTGGCAACCAATGCCAGGGCGTCAACAAAAACACATTGTTAGGTTTTGCAACAAAAGTATTTGGCATCCAACACCGGTATGTAAACAGAAACAAGTGGTTAGGTTTAGAAAAAAACACCATGGTCCAGCTCTGCATTCATACAGTCAGCAAACAGAAGGCTCCGGGGTGAAAGTCCGGGTTTTTTGGACTCATCCACCACCCTCGCCCAATAGGAACTTTCCAGCTCCTTGTATTAAGTTGTTACCAGCAATGTTTAAATCTGTCGCCATCCATTGGTGTATTTTGCCACCTGGAAAGGTGGCTTTTGAATGAAAACAGGCCGGTGTCGTGTCAGATTTAGAATTATTGGCCTGTTGCTGAATTAGTTTTGTATTGAAGATTGAAGATACAAAAATGATGGTTTAAAATAACTACTGTACTTGTTTCTTTAAGAATCCCATTTTAAGATGGGTACATGAGGTTGAATTTGTGCTTATAAGTTAACAGGTAAGTTTACCGACAAAAGTAACTCATTGGTGGTTTGCACTCAGAAATTCTCACACCTTATATGATGCTGCAGAGGTGTGAACGAACAGACTGCTGTCCACAGTCCGGGCGGTAAGGACCGAGGCGGTATTAAAGGCAACGTGAGATGTCTAACACTTAGCATCACCAATGTTGTGACATCTCTGATGTTTTAGATGTATAAATATACCCCGCTCGCTATTTCGGTGTCTGCTCATCTGGCTAGGTGAGAAAGTAAGGTAAAAAACAAGAGGGGAGGAGGGAAGGAGGAGGAAGGGGAAAGGAAAGGAGGAAGGAGGGAGGAGAAGCTGTTTTGGTGTTCGAGGCTCAGCAGGATGGAAGCCAGGAAAGCCGGCCAAGGTGTGTTGTTGTGGTCTACCGGCGCAGCGATCGCGGGGGTCTGCTGGAGAGAACATCACACCGCTTCATCGCCGTGGCAGCAGCCAACCACAGGGGCCCATGCCAAGACGCTTGGCCAGCAATCCCACAATCCTTTGGTGCGTGTCACTGATGAAGGAAGAGACCTCCGGTCCATAGCGAGAGCTTTTGGATCGGCATCAATTCAGGGCGGAGTGTCATTTGTTTTGATAAAACATCAAATGTATTACAGGAGTGATCACACATTTGTACTGAGCTCTGGTGAGATCACTTGATGCATCTTTTCTGAAGTTGCTGGTTGCCTTGACCTCCCTTCTGGGTTATTTAAAAACTAAGACCAAAAATGCGTTTATTATTCTCTTATTTTCATGACAAAACCAAAATCAAAAAAGCTTTAGTCTGACACGCAACATTGTCCGTCTCCATTTATTGCTACTAAAGATGTAAATCACAAATATTAAAGGGACAGTTCACTCTTACCTGTAGTGCTGTTAAGCAGTCTAAATAGTTTTGTTGTGAGTTTTCTAGTGTTGGAGGTATCCGCCGTGGAGATGTCTGCCTTCTCTTCAATATAATGGAACTAGACCGCACTTAGCTTGTGGTGCTCAAAGCGCCAAAAAAAATACATTTGAAAAACCTAACAGCAATGTCTCTTTCCAGAAATCAGGTTATTCAAGATAATCCACAGACCTTGTTGTGAACAGTTTCATGTAGAAACTAATGGGCCTCTTGGCTTAGATATGCATTTTTTTTGTTTTTCCATAGTTGCTTTGCACTATTATGATTTTATGTCTTCCTGGGGTAATCTTGCATCATGTTTTCTGGGTAATTTTTTGTCTCATTGAGGTCTTATGTCTGTTTTGTAGTTATTTTGTGTTTCTTTGCATGTTTTGGGGGTATTTTGTGTCTCTACATGGTCATTTTAAGTCTCTCTCTCTGTAGTTTGCAGGTAAAGTCCAGGAGGGCCCTCGCCTCGGTCCAGTTGGCCCATTCAGGAGTCCATCCATGTCTCCCAGCAGACCAGTGTCCAGAACTGTGTGAAACCAAGTGAACATTGGGGTATCTTAAGGTATCATGTTTCTTTTCACTAAACTTTACATACGTAACATTAAGTACGCAACTTTGAGTGAAGTACATAACGTTACTCACAGGGTGCTAAATCATGAGATATCATATGTACCATCTTATGAGAGTTTCTTGCTGAGGTAGCTAAAGTTACAGCCCATTAATGTTTACATTCTTCTTGTAAATGAGTAGACGCACACTTCCTTCTGTGAGGCGATATGGTTGGCAGGTGTATTTCAGTATAGAAAGATCCTGTATGAAACTGTTCACAATGAGGTCCATGGATTATCTTGAAATTTCTACAAAGAGATATTACTGTTTTTTGGTTTTTTTTGGAGTGAAATGTCCTCTTAATATCTCTTAAAAAAGCTGGGCACAGTAGTTTTTAGCAAATGTTACTCAAACAGATGTAAATATAGCATTTGTTAGGCACTATTTTCAGCTGCGGATTAGTTAACAAAAGAAAAAAGGACCATCTTAACCAAACATTTACTGGCTCATTCAGTTCTTTGTTACCTAACAGAAGGAAATAAGTATTTTTTTAAATAAAAAGACAAAGAAACAGATATATAAGTAGTGTGCTACGAACAATTTACAAACCAGAGTCAACATCTCGTTCTGAGCTCTCACCTCATATGGAGGAGGTGTGAGGAGGCATCAGGAGGTGCAGCGAGGCTAGAAAAACAGCAAGGAGGCGGCGTGTGCAAGATGGACAGAATGTGCCGCTTCTTCTGTCTTCCCGCCGCCGCGGCTTTCGACATAGTGAAGAGTGTGAATCACGCACATTTCGAACAAACGGTGTGCACATGTCGGTTGCACACTTTAAAGGCAGCGGTCAGGGTGTGAAGCATGAATCAGGCGTGAATGCGCGAGGACATACATGCAGACCCCTCGCACTGAGAATCACACATGTAAAGATGGGCATATCTGTGCGTCAAGCAGAGAAAAACACTTTTCTTTTTTTTAATGACATGTACCGAGACAGCTCCACATCCACAAAAACAGACAAAAACACCAAAAATCTGAAGCAGAAGTGGCTCAAAAAGTTGCAAATGACTCCTGTTCATCAATGAAAAAAGACAGCTTTATTGTTGGGTTTTTTTATCCACAACTCTTCAAAAACAAAAATCTACTGAGAGTTTTCATTCCTGTTGGAGACATACAGTATTTTTGACACGGCTGTCGGTTCCAAACAGCCCGTAATTTACTTTTAAAAGATTGAGATGGACGGCAAAAGGTAGCGAAATGAGAAAAGGAAGGAAAATTTAGTTTATGAAGTTTCGAAAATATAATTGCAGGCTGCTGAGGGAAGCAGCAAAAGAGGAAGTGCAGCAGTGACACACACAGAGACACACACACACGAACACACACTACCTGGGGAGTGTGGATACAGTGCTCTCCTCTTTGGCCAGAGGCTGGTAAATAATGGATGTGTTGGTGGAAGCGCAGGCAGTTTGAAATGTAAATGTGACGGATGGAGAGTCGTGTGTGTCTGTGTGTGTGTGCACGGGTGGATCATGGCTTTCTGTGTGTGAATGTGATGCTGTCACTTGTGGCTGGGGCTGGTTACGCGTCTAGAATGGTGATGGGTCGTCCTCCCCGAAGGGAAGAAGGAGAGGAAGTGCAGGAGAGAGGTGTGCAAGTGCTCAAAACAGCAAAGAGGAGTGGACGCAGGGGAGAAGGACAGGAAAGGAAGGAGAGAGCAGGAGGAGGGGGGAGAGGCTAATTAGCTCGGCTTTGACCCCAGAAATCCCAAGTAGTCGTGAGGTGGAACGAGAGATAAAGTGTTGATAGGGAAGATGTCAAGTAGCGTGAGCCAGGTACTTGGGATTGTTTGTATCTGTCAGTATCAAAAGATTTTTCTGGACATGTTTAAGTCTGAGTCGTGTGGAGCGATATATAGAAGCATCCGTAATTCTCCTCACAAAAGAGGCTTCTTCATGTTAGAAAGCACAAACGTGAGTTTCCACGCATTTGTTGCAAAAGAGAAACAAACCTCTATGCAAAGTTAAAAGCGTGCTCTGTCTTTATTACCCTGCAAATGCTAAGTTAAGGATAAAATTGTCACTGTCAAGAGTTGTCCTCACCTGTCCTATAATATTATAACGTTTGTTACTCTCGAGGTTTGCTCACAGTAAATGTTAAACAAATTTTGCCCTTTGTTAATTGCCTAAATTTTATGTTGCTGGGGGTATTGTGTTTTCAGTTTGTCCATCTGTAAGTATGTCCGATTCTTGTGAATGCCATATCAAGAATCCCTCGAGGGAATTTTGTCAAATTTGGCATAAACATCCACCTGTACTCACCAATCAAATGATGAGTCCGGTGTTTGCTTGAATGTGAAGTTTTTATCTAAACCTTACCGTGTGCCTCCTTCTGCAAATCTAACCATCCGCACCAGCATGTGCATTTGTTGACGTCCCTGCATTTGTTGCCATGTGCCGTTGTTGTCTAAACATAACCACATGCAGCGTAATCCTACCACATGCTTTTGTTGACATCACGGCAGCAGCATCCTGAAACGTCAACAGCAGACACAGAGGGATACCTAGAGCGTAATATGTAGACCCGAAAGTCCACTGCAAAGCGCTAACATGTGGCAATATGTGTGAGAAACATGCAGAAAATTTGGGTCATCAAAGAAAACTGCACCGTGAAACACATCCAACAAAGTCTGATTTAGAGCTTTTGCAACCAAAAATGAAATTCTGACAATGTTGAAAATTGCAAACCAAATTCTGACACACATAAGGCCATGGCTACATTGTGAGCTCCGTTCCAGCTTGTCTCACTGCATTCAAGCTTTCATTGAACTGCAACTGTACCACATATTGCATCAGTAGAGTTACTGGTCCCCTATGGATCGTTTAGCTCCCACGGAGAGTGCGGGTATAAAAACTACATCCCTGGTCTAATGTAGCGATGGAGGTCAGCTCCAGCATATGGCTCAGTGTGTGTGTGTGTGTGTGTGTGTGTGTATGGGTAAGAGTGTGGTGAGGAGATGCCAGCTGGCCCAAACATGACAGAGACGAAGGATGGAGTAAATGAAAGAAAGAGGAAAGCGAAGGAGGTGAAGACAGGAAGAAGGGAAGGAAAAAGTAAAGGATGCATGAAGGGACGGACGGAGACAGAGATAGATGGAGAGAGGTGGGGAGGTGAAACGCATGGAGGGAAACAAACGTGGAGAAACTGGCATCTGTTGCCCTCCCAACCCCCGCCATCACCACTGTCACCACCAGCTCCCATTGGCGCAGTGTGTGCATGAGAGCGAGTGTGTGTGCATGTGTGTGCGAGTGTGTGTGTAGAGATAAGACAGAGGAAAAGGCCCAGATGGTCTGAGGGGAGAGTGACAAGTGGCTGTCAGGGGATTCAGACAGCCTGGCCCTCTGCTGCCCTGCTGGCGAACACACACACACACACACACACACACACACACACACACAGACCACATCTCTTTGTAGGACCTCTCCCTCCTGTGGGGCACCTGTTCACCTGGTGCTGCATCTGTTTTTTGCAGCCGAATCTTTCGTGTCCTGCAGAAACAAGGAGATATTTTTACATCAAGTGTGAAACAGTAAAAAAAGCTCTTTTTTGGCTCTCTATAGACAAAACAAAGCTTGCATAAGCTCACTAGAATGTTGATTTTTTTGCTTTTGTTATTGAGGCACCAGTTTGATGTGAGATAAATCAGATATCTGGACCTTTATCACATCAGACGCAATGACCTCTCAAAGCACAGAAAGCTCAGGTGGAACTTGTAACATTTTACTTTACTGCAGAAAAATGCATCCGATTATTATAGTCGTTACACCTGTGATGCTTTATGGGTTTTTCTGTCTCTTAGGATGGATATATTCATCAAATCCACCCTCGTGTCCAAATATTTTCACAGTCCATTTTTATTCAGAACTCGTAAAATCACGCCTCTTTGACAGTGCTTTTGGCGCAAGGTTGCAACGCCAAAACCCACCTTTGGCGTTTGCATGAAATGCTGCTGAATGGCATGAAGTTGAAACGTTGCCAGTCACAATGTAAAATAAGGAAGGACACCGATATGGCGGTTGGGAGGGGTGGTGAAAAGGTCTAACAAACCCTTGACATCCATGCAGGAGTCGGGTGTTTATCTTGTCTGACTGTGATTATTTTTTTCTACACTTAACCCCTTCCCCTAATCCTAACCATCCATGCCAGCATGTGTCTTCGTTGACGTCCCACCGCCGGTTACTACAAGTTTTTGTCGCGTAAACAAAATCATGGTAGCGACATCCCAGAACATAGAGCGGACACAGAGGGACATTTAAAACGTAATATGGAGATGTGGAAGTCCACTGCATAGTTGCAGTATGTGATGACTTGGCTTGACTTGGATGAGAATATGTTGCATTTTCTTTAACCGATTTTCTGGAAATCCGTTTAAAGTTTGTGTTACATTTGAATGGAAAACCAGCGACGGTCTCCCTTTACATGAACTAAAATGGTCCAATATTAACTCCATAATTAATCTGAATATGGCATTACCATATTAACAGCATTTTGTCTCACATATGGCAACCCAACTGTTTGACGACACATACAGTGACGCTTCTCTGCAGGAAACACGCTTCTCTTTACTTCCTCCATTGTTTTATGAATTAGGGGAGCTCTTTACCTTTATAGAATGACTTAAGAAACCATTTTTTTTGGATTGTGCATTTGCAAGTCCAAATTTCTCAGCAAATTTAGCATTAAAAAGCCACAAGAGCAACAAACAGGCTTTAATACTTGAGTGAAAGTCCGACATTGCAGCGTGATTCGGACTCTGCTCCTCAGAATAAAAATATCTGACTTGCTTTCTAACATTTGTGCCAGATTCTTTGTCCCTCACTGTCCCACTTTTCTAAATTTTCTCTTTGACTCTCTCCAGTGTTTTAACACTACATGTGCGCTGACCGACTGGCCGTCGAGGCCGACAGAGGGATTGTTACAAGCAGTCCGAGTGTGTATTATCTGTCATTTCGGCGCCATGGGACTCAGTTTAATGGATAAAGCCTGCGGAAAGCCCACACCGCCAGCCTCTTTATATCTTTATGGGTCATACACTCATCTTCCCAAACACCCTTAATACGCTTTATCTCTCCCACTCCCTCCTTCTGCTCCTTCTCTTGCTGCGGAGTGGACACACACTCACACACACACACACACACACACACACATCTTAGCTCGATTGCCCTTGATTTGTGTGATTTTTTTTCTTTTTTCCCAGGGAATTTCCTCGCCGAAATGAGAGGAAATGAAGGATGGGACTTTGGGCTCCGAAGGCCGTGACCCTCGTTGTCCCACAGCAAGGCTCCCTGGGATATGTAGGCGCCTCCGGACTCAGGGACACCAGGGGGTCTCCCTCATCGGCAGAGGAAGCCATGTGAGTGTGTGAAAGAAAAAGAGCAAGAAACTGGGTGTGAGAGGAGGGAAGAGGAGGAAGTGTGTGTGTGTGTGTGTGTGTGTGTGTGTGTGTGAGAGAGAGAGAGGGGAGCGAAAGAGTGTGTGAGGATGACAAAAAGAGGAGAGAAATTGTGTGTTAGTGAGAAAAAGAGCAAGTGTGTGCGCATGTGTGTGTGTGTGTGTGTGAGGGACAGCTCGTCCTTCAGGCTCACCTCGGCCCCCCGGGGTCTTTCTTCTCGGCGGCAGCGGCGGCGTTTTACTGGCCCCGGCTGACGGCCATGAAATGCAAGAAATTTACTGCTCTGGAGCTTATGGATGTGATGGCAGAGTGAGGACATCTTCCTCTTTCACTCTCTCCTTTCTTCTGTCCTTTTAGCCCTCTCTCACTGCTGTCCTCCATCCATCCTTCCTTTCTTCCCGTTCTTTTAATTCTCCTTTCCTTTTCTAATATTTCTTTCTCTTATCTGTCACTTTCTTTGTTTCGTACCTGCCTCCTTTTTTCCCTTTTTTCCTCATCATCTCTCCTCCACTTCCTGTCTCTTTCCCTCTTCCTTTCTCCCTTTTCTGCCCTTATTCTCTTCCATTTCTTATCTACTTTCCTCCCCTCTTTCTTAAGTAAACTGAAAGCTGTAAAACAAATGATAAGTACTGTATTAACCCTTTGAAATCTGAGCACCGTGGCTTGATTTATTTCAAAAACATGAAGAAGGCCGTGTGCAAGGAAAGAAGAAATGACCCAAACATTAGCCAGAAATTGGTAAAAGATACAAGAAAATTAACCGAAGAAATAAAAAAAAAACAATGAAAAAGAAAGTAAAAACCAACCAAACAAGCAAGTGAGCTGGGAACAGAGAAAATTATAATATGCATGTCACATAATTTTAAACATTTAAATATAAAAAGTATTAGGTTAGTTTTTCTCTATAGCTTTGTTTTCCCCAACACATTTTCTTTATTAAAAAAAAGGGGAAAAAAGTAAAACAAACAGGAAAATGACCTCAAAATAGTGCCTAAAAATGGTAATAAATCTTTATACTTTTTCCCCTAGATATTTTCCTGTAGCTTTTTTAAAAATAATTTTCCAAATCTACTAATTTCTTGCAATTTTAGGAAGATTGCTTAACATGTAGCTCGTTGCCTTTTTTTCCTTTTTGCTCAGGGTTCAAAAGTTTAAATACCTGTGAAATGAGTCTGAAAGCAGCACAAGAAAAGTGACGTCACTCCAGAATTTGAAGGGTTAATGCCCTGCATTCTTCTCCATCCTTCCCCTTTCCCCATTATTTCCTTTTTCTGGTGTTTTTCCTTCTTCTTTAGCAACCAAAAAGTGGAACACAAAGAATTTTAAGCTTGTTGGTTTCCAAAATGCACCTTGGGAGTCGTAGTCAACATATTGCCGATTGTTTCTTCGTCCACAGTCATTTTATCGGATAACCAAATATGTTTTAAGGTGCGTCTTCGTTGTTTGTACTGACAATTCAATCAGGAGTTTCAAACCGTAGAACTATGAGTCATTTGAAATTGTCCATGGAGAAAATGAACAGGACTTTTACATCCGTAACCAAGGATGCCTGAAATAGTTCCCTCCACTTCTCTTTCAACTGTTTACTTCCATCTTCTCTTCCTTTATTCCTCACGCTCATGTTTCTGACTCTACTCCTGTCCTCATCCCTCCCTTTTTTCCTGTTTATCTATATTTTAACTCCCTCACTCCCGTCTTTAGCCTTTCTTTTCCTCACTCATTTTTCCTTCCCTCCTCCTGGCAAATATTTAGTAAAAACTTGTACAGACAAAATATGATTGTCAGGATATTAAAGAAATACATCACCCACCCACCCCCAAAAGACCATCTATATATGAACTACTCACTTCATTGTATGTTCAAATTGTGGGAAAAAAATGTGTTTTTCTTGCATGCCTCTACAGTGAATGAAGAATACAAAGACTGAGAAAATATTTGAATTAAAGCATAGCGGTCTACGTTTGGCAACAGCAAAACTATATCAAAATGTCATAACTAAATGTCAGAACTGATCCAGGCAGCAGTAGACCAGCAGCTTTTGTGTTCAGTGAGGTATAATTGCTATTTTTGTTAATTCACTGTTATTTTAGTTCCCTGTCAGAGAAGTCTGTCTGTTTGGGAAGAACTGAGCATGCAACCAGATAAATGAGACTTGGATTGTACTGCCCGAGTTATGTGAGAGTTTGTAAACAGATATTTTGACATAGTTTTTGCTGTTGACAAACATGGACCCTATGATAGTTTTTGGACTTTTCGTTCACTGTGGAGGCATGCAAGAAAAACAACATTTTCCTCACAAATTCAGGCTGGGGGGGGGAGTAATTGGTACACAAAGGGGGGTTGGGGGGGGGGGGGGGGGGGGGGGGTATTGCTTTTGTGCATAGTCAAATCAGAGGGAGTCATAAAACAGACAAGAAATAACTTCAATACCCATAAATCCTTTAAACCATCAGCAAATTCTCATGTTTGCCATGTATGATCAGGGGAGGTCGGGGCTGAGGGACAGTTTTGGTGTGTCATGTAAAGCTGTGACGAGTGTGTGTGTGCGTGTGTGTGTGTGTGTGTGGCCCTGATGTACCATCCACAGCCAAAGAGCCTTTCAGCGTCAGGGAGTAGGAGGGGAATGTAAAAGGATTAGCAGTTCCAAATTAATACTTGGAGAATTGTTCATGCAGAAATGTATTCACACACACACACACACACACACACACATGCTGCATAATGCAAACACAGAGACTGACTCCACACGTTCACTTTAGCTTATTTCTGAACAGTATGCACCCACAAATATGTATTTTATTCCAGCTGAAATGTGAGTGAGCTGTATCGCCTTACGTTGGTGGGTGTTCTCTCCATTACAACCCCGACTACAACTGAGCAGACATGCTAAACTACTACTTGCCAGAGTGCATCTCATATATTCTGACATCTGTAAAGAGAGCAGTGTGTCACTTTTCTGAACACGGCAGTGAGATTTCAGTAAAATGTCAGACTCCTACAGTGTTTGCTTCTACAAGTGCAGTATACTGTGTGGCACAGTTTAGGAATGTAGCTCACACTCTTCAGCAAATAGTAGTAAAAAAGCAAAGGCAGTTCACAGAGGAAATCCAGAGCTGACATGCCGCTTAGAAAGAAAAGACAATAACATTTAAAGGGTTTCACTTTTGGCCTATTTGTTTTTATTCTCCACTTCTTCGTGACTTATTTGGCGAAATCTGGGGATGCTGCAACGTCGTTAGAAGAGAGTCTAATGAGTCAGATAATCAGACAGGTTTTACCAACATATTTGCAAAAACAGAAACAAATACACACATTAAAATCATTGCTCAGTATGTGAGTTGTAAATTGGATTTTGCAGACTTACTTACTACGCTGACGTAACATGTAGCTGTGCATTTGCAGCAAGGGAAGGACAGTATAGCAGCACTTTCTCCTACTGAAAATCAACACAACCGAACATGTTTCAACAGGAAATATTTTCCCAAAATCGAGGAGAAATTAACAACACCGGCTACAAGCATTAAATATTTCCCTTATATTAGCATGTATCTGTGTATGTAGCTTAGACTCTTGCAGTAGTGTGCCTGGAGCAGATGACCATATGAAGACATCTGTAGCTTACTGATGTCGTCTTGCAGCCACAGTATGAAAAACAGCTGGATACAGAGTTTTTTAACGTTTTGAAGCATGAGGTTGTTTGCCTCATTTATTGAAATTTAAGCCACATTTAATATAAAGTTTGTAACATTATAGCCTATATGACAGAAAATAGGGAAAAGCAAATTAGGTCCTCTAATAAAATTTCAGCAGAATTTAGAAACATATTCAGACACAAAAATTATGACTTGAGGCTAAACTTTAACTTGATTTACTTTAGATTTGACTCCTTAAAAACTTAATTTAGAGGCAGAAATCAGAAAGTTGTAACAAAAAAAGGCTCCAGCAGACCATGCAAGGCCACACAGGTTGAAGATTTTTGCATTCACTAAACTTTGAAAGCAAGATGTTCAAATGCTGTGTCGTTTTAATGGTCAGCAGTCAAAGACCTGAAAGAGCTGCAGCTTGAGCTGCATTTTGCCTTTTAAGACTTTTGGAACTTGACTTGGATTTGCCCTTAAAAAACTTCCTGCATCTTGAATTGCAGTTGCTCTGAAAAAAAATATCAGCTCTGGCTTTGTTCACTTTTTTGTTTCGCCTCCGTACAAAAGTGTTAAAAATTTGGCTGACCCACAGGTTTGTTTACAGTCGGTCTAATCGCCTGCAACAGAATAAACTTTGATTCGTGGATCATCAGAATAATAAGAGCTGAAAGAGTCAGATGCGACATGCCCTGATAATTTTCCAGTGTGAGAATCAAGGCTTAAAAATAAAAAAGTAAGAAAGTGTATCAGTCCGTGTGTGTGTGTGTGTGTGTGTGTGTGTGTGTGTGTGTGTCAGTACAGTCTCCAGCATGTCAGCCGTGAAAGGCCTGTACACGCCGTTTGAGCTCTCCTGAGTGAGAGAAGTGTGACAAACAGCTCAACAGGCTTTGGCACGCCAGCTGTCCAGAGGGGACACACACACACACATGCAGGCTGAAAATTCACACACACACCGGTCCATTCACACGCACATTTACACATATAAATGATTGCACACGCACGGGCGCACACGCACATATAAACACACTCAACATGGGAGAAACACACTATAAAACACACACACTGCTGCCAAGCATGGCGCGGTAATCTTTAGTAATGCCATCGGTTCTGGGGGCAGAGCATCTCCACGATGCCAACGGCCACACAACATCAGAGCCTCGGCGCCCTGCCTTCCCACAATCCCCCTCTCCACGGGCAGCCAATCCACTGTCGGACAGGAAAAATTGACTTTTCTGGCGGCGCTTTCACTATTTGAGTTCTTAGGAGGGATGCTGCCGCTGCTGGAGGGAAAGAGAGAGTGACAGAATAAGCGGTTGGCTGAATGTCGCAATGGCCTGCTGCTTTCTGGTCGCCATGGTTATTTTGATCAACAACCGTTAATAATGTGTAAACCTGTTCATTAAATCTGTGACTGCTCATTTTCAAAACCCCTTTTCAAGATATATAATGGCTATATTTAGCATGGATGAAGAAAATATCACAAATATAAGTCGCCAAGCAAAGATTTAGAGAAAGTAATCCAAGCATACCAAAACTGGGAACCACATCTTTTACTAAAAGACTGCAAAAAAAACAACCAAAAAAAAAAACTCACTTATTGCCATCTTGACGTTATAGTTCTGAGGTTATTTTCTCAGTTTTGTCTGTGATTTTTCATGCTGGGGTAGTGTCATTTCAAGAGTTTACTGTCAAAATAAAGTATTACTTAGTGTGCCATGACTCATGTGTATGTGGCATTTGCAAATTATGTCTTGTGTATGAAATGCAGAGTTCATATACAGGATGTACATGGATGAACTTCAGTAGATTATCTTTCTAATGTTACTTTAATTTGTTTGTTTTTTTATAAAATATCGTCTGTGGGACATATTGTCAACACTATACTGCTGCTGTTTTTTGAAACAAAGGTAACTAATCATGTGAAAGATCCATCCTTACTTAGGAAATTTCATGTAAGTGTTTCATTTCAATCAGTTTAAAGCTTCCATTTGTAAATGTCCATGTTTTCTCCCCAGATCACTGAAAACATGGTGAGGTATCAAGAGTCTGTCTGCCATCAAGTAAAGAAAAACATCACCGACAAAGAAGGTATCTTCAACCTCATATAATACTTAGATAAAATACAATATCCGTTCCTTTATGACTACTGATTATCATTGTATCTCCCTTGCTGCTGCATTTAAGTGAGACAATGAAACTTTTGCCAAACAGCAGCCACTGAAGTATAAAGTGCCAGTGAATGCTACAAGTTTATTTTTAGTGTTGCAAATAAAAGTGAAGTAAGGTGAGTGTCACTTAAACTAACTCAATTGCCTGAAAAAAATGTTGGTATTGTACATTTCTGCAAACCAATATGTTACATTTATAACTTATTATGAGACTCCAAAATATGAATACTTAAGGTGCTTTTGCAAGCAGAAATTACAACCCATATTCATGCATATGCATTTTTATGGGAGAAAAAGAGAAAGTCAGGATGGGAGGGAGTGGAGGTGGATTGGTCAAACAAGCTCAAAACATCAGAGGTTATGTGTGAAGTGAGTGATTTCACATGAGTTTCATTTGGTATTTGTTCAGTTACTTTAGTGACAAATGTACTTATTTTACACCAAACCATGATGTTTTCTTCTCAGCATAGCAGTAGTTTTTGTGCAATCGTTTCATGATGTACTCCATGTGATAACAACTCTGACTGTTGATGTTTGTATGAGCTGTCGTCCACCAGTAAGTGCACTGATTTACGAAACACTCCCGTGGTTCATATTCAGAGGTGTGAACATACGACTGATGCAGTCATATGGGATGGAGAACTTGTTGGTTTTAAAGTAGCAGATTTATAGAACTTGCAGATTTTTCATTGTGGTTAACGTGGTTACATTTAGGCACGGAAAAACACTTGGCTATGGTTGGGAAAAGATAATGTTTTGTCTGAAAATACCCAATTTTTGAGGCTCAACTGCTGCTGGAAATGCAGCCACTAGTCACTTTAATACCACATCCTATCGAAATGTTGACACCAAATATATGAAATGTGTGATCAAAATGTATCTGTTGTTTGCAGAACTGGACTGATTTCACGGCATTTTTCATGTAAAGACTGACAAAATTTGCAGCAAAACCACAAAATGTACTTGGTTGAGAAATGTGAGAATATTTGCAGATGGCTTTAGCTTTTAATTTATATAAGAAAGAATGTGTTGTCTCCTCTTTCAAAAGTAAGATTGTCTTGCTTTGAAGTTTGAAACTGCAGTCTTATGAGAGACCTTTTATTTTGGTGTCTTTTTTTTCTCTTTTCATGTTCTGATGAAATGTTTGGACACCAACAGTTGCATAAAAGAAAGAATTTATACTTTTTTTTTCAAGAATGTGATCATCAGCAGCATGAAGTTAATTTGTTAAAAATTCAAAAACATTAGCACAATTATTTAAAATGCAGCACAGAGGAGCCATTCAAAAGAAAGGTGAACTGCGTCACACTTCTGTTTACATTTAATTGCAGATTGGCCATTGCCTCGGCCTCAGGCTGGACACCGAGTCAAGGTTGACAGCTCATCAAGCTGAGCGACAAGCGCTGGGGCAGGAACTCGACCAAATGAGGGGGAGGAAGGAAAGGAAGGTAGGCCCAGTAAAAACACCTCACTGGCTCGGGGCGAAAAGCTGAATATCGTAGCTTGAAATCGCCTTCACCTCCTCTGTTTAGGTCATGAATCTTGCAGAGCAGCTGAAGAGCTGTCATCATTTAATTTAAGTTAAAATTAGAATTACCGCCTCGGTGAACCAGTCAAGTTACAGTTTACATCCATGTCTGTGAAAACATGGGTGCTTCACACACATCTTCCCAGGGCAGCACACAAGATTTATACAATCAGCACAGTTTCAAGATTAGCGTCACCAATTCAGAATCTGAACAAATGTCTGCCCTTCTGTGTTCTGAGTTATGATGCTGAGTTATGGCCAGAAAAGTGCTTTTGCAGAACATTATGATGTCACAGTCGTTGGCCTTTTGGGTGTAAAATGTCATCAGTTAATTATGATTTCCGAATAGATGTTTGTGTATTTCTTTGTCGTAACTGGTATTTGACTTCTTGAGTTATGGCCAAAAATGTGGTCACAGTGACCTTGACCTTTGACCAAAAAAACTTAAGTGGACAAAGTTCATTGTTGAGTCCATGTGGACGTTTGTGTCAAATTTCAATTCCCTCAAGGTGTTGTTGAGGTATCGCCATCACGGGAATGATGCAGACGCAAGGCCACAGTGACCTTGACCTTTGACCAACAAATCAGTTCAATTTATGAGTTCAAGGCATTTGTGTCAAATTTCTGGAAATTCCCTTTGAGGCCTTCTTGAGATATTGCATTAACAAGAGTAAGACAGATGCAAAGTTTAAGTGACCTTTGAACACCAAAACCTACAGATGATACAGATGCAAAGTCAACTTAACTTTGACCTGATTGCAGTCGCAGCTTTCGCAGTGAGGTTTTTCATACAAGAAAAGGAAAAAAGGATTCCCGACCTTCCTTCTCTCTGAGGTGAAAACGTGAGACGTGGGTGGTCAGTTAGTGAAGCCATCAGTCGTGGGAGGTTACTAGTTATTGTAGTAGTCAGGTGGGGGGGGTGAGGCGTTCAGGCACCCACCGTCCACGCCGCCACATCGCCCACAGGGTGAACCTCAGCTGTTCTTTCCTCCCTCCTTTATCCCTCCTGACCTTCCTCCACCTCCTGCTCGTTTCATCCCTCTCTCCTTTTAAGAGGGAGCTGCTGCTGGTGGAGGAGGAGGAGGAGGGGGGGCTGTCAGGAAAGGAGTGAAATGTGTGTACATGTGTGTGTTTGTGTGTACAGCCGAGGGAGGGGTCGATATGATGAGGCTTCAGCGTTGTCGAGATGGATTAGCTGAATGACTTTGAGGGGTTTGTTCTCTTGTCTTTGAGCACACAGCCAACTCACTGTACTCTCTTCCTCTCCCTCCCGTCTTCCCCTCCAAATCTCCACGTCTCCCTCTCAATATTTGTCTCCATCCTTTTCAGTTTTTTTATAGGACGCCTCATTAAGGCTGTGAAGCATCCCAACACACACACATACACACACACCTGCCCTAAAACATCAGATTCTACTACTTTGGGATGGCAAAAATTGACTGATTTATTTATGCAAAAAAGAGAATACAGTTTCATGAATTTATTTTTTGATTTGTTTTTCTTATTTGCCACCATTCTTCCTTTTTCCGTCATATTTTAAGTTTGTGTCTGGCCTATTCAGTGCTGTTGTCATCCACACTGCAATATGAGAGTGAGAAATAGCTTCTTATTTTTCTTTGTGTCCTTGGTCTTGCTGTAATGTTTATGTGTTTATTAAAGCTAGTATGTGTAGCATTTTAGCATAACATCAATGTATCATTGTCTAATTAGCTGTGATACCTTGAGATAATTATCCTGAATATATGAGACCACAGTCAGGATGATTAGTAGCCTCTATCTCACACCAGTAGGACTGTTAGTGGTTGTCTTTGTTTGATTTAAAACCGCATTTTCCACAATTCCTGCCGCTGTCGCCGAGAAAGGATTTTGCTGTTTCTTTTGGCTTTCGTGAGAGGTCCCAAAGCATCTGTTGGATTTTTCCCAAATTCTGGTCCTGACCTTTGCATTGACACCTGGTTATAAAACGTTCTTGTTATTCCAACTCAGTCTGTATGATGATGCGTTTGCTGCGTTTACTAACTTGGGAGACTGCCTAAAAGCCTGACAGGACAAGATTTTGGTATCTGAGGCATTCTGGTTTTTCATTTGTAGTGTGAGTAGTGTTTTAGCTGCACGGAAACGGTCTGTGTGGAGTGTAGGGTTGGGTGCTTACTGAATTATGATGGTGCTCTGAGCTACCGATTCACGTCAGAAAAGTGAACTCAAGCAAAGTGTTTTAAACCTTTTACATCATTCCTGTGACTTTTCAAAAATTGTTTGTAATCATTACTGAGAAGGTAAAGAACCAAAAAAGGTACCTTTGGGTGCTAGTTCAAATGTGAACAATACCCAACCTTAAGAAATGCACTGGCCAAAATGCAATATTGGAACCCATTGCTATTGTCTGACAATTTAGCTGTATAATAGCTTTTTTGACAGTTATTGCCAAATTGCTCATCATTTTTTTTCCCATTTTTTTTTTTTTTTAAGGTAATTTTTTGGGCCTTTTTGTCTTTATTTGATTGGACAATTCAAGCGTGAAAGGAGAAGAGAGAGGGGTTGACGTGCAGCAGAGGGCTGAGGCCAGAATCGAACCCGCAGCGGCTACGATGAGGACGCAGCCTCTGTATATGGGGCACCCTTTTTCCCGTGTTATTTAAAGACATCAAACGAATTTCCTCATGTGTCAGAGGTTTCAATGCTTGTTAAAGGCGTCTGAACGCTGCACAAGAAAACTGATGTCGATCCAGGTGATAAAGGGTTAAACCTCTCAACACCTCTTGCCCTTTAGAAATAATCTGAGGAGGTGGAGGTGACGTCTGTCTGAAGTCGGTGGCCATGTCTTTAGTTTTGGAAATTCTCGGTGTCAGAGAGAAATCATCAGAGCAGCCTTTGTCTTTTCTTTCCGACCTGCTGCTTCCCTTCCATTTGGCGCTCCTTTGACATAATTCTTTCTTCCTCTCTCCTTGTTTTGCCTTCCTCTCCTTCCCCTCGCACTCCTCTCTGCTTCCTCCCACCTCCCCGCCCGTCTCACAGTGTGTGATTGATGTCGCGAGGTAGCATTAACACTTCTCACGCTGCTAGTACAAGAAGGAGTGGGGGGGGCTGGCGTGATGTACATGAACGATTGATTACCTTACTGCTACTAGCTGATGACTGCTCCAAAGATGGCTCCCCTGGAATCGATAACCACTGCTCTTTCTTTCCCGTTCCTCCCTCCTTAACCCCCCCCCCCCCTTTATTCTTCCAAATCAGAGACGAAGAGCTCATGCAGCAATTATGAAGGAAAGGCGCATTTGCATACGGAAAAATAATTAAAACAAACAAAGTGAAGCTGGGACCCCCTGGAGAGAGGAGCAGGGAGGAGCGGGGAGGAGGAGGAAGTGAATAATGTGGGCATAGAAAGAGGTTTAATTGCTCCACGCCGGGGTTGTGCCATTTATCTTCAACTCTCTCGCTCTGACGCTATTTCATTTGTCACCTTAGCGCGGGATGAGAGTTTACGTAGGTGTTCTCGGGGTATCTGTTTCAAGGTAAAGCACCCAGACACACTTTTAAGAGACAGGTACGAATGCGGCGCCGGCGACGTGGAACGATGACTCAGAGCTCTCTAAAGTTAACTGCATCCTCGCTCACATTTTGTTGCTTTAGTTTATGGCTTTATAAAGAGGCGTTACATAAAAGAGTCCAGTTTTCAGAGAGAAATGTTCTGCTCTTTTGCTGTCTGTCTCCCTCAGAAGCAGTCATTATGCTCCTGGAGCTTCCATACCGACTACTTAGTTCCTCGTGTGTGTGTGTGTGTGTGCACGTGCATGTGTGTAATGTGTGTGCTCCGATTATGTGTGAGTTCCCGTATTGTGTGTGTGTGTGCGGCGCTTTTGAGCAGGCTCCCTGCTGACGCCGCGGGGTGCGAGTCGTCACGCGCTGAGGGCCGTCCGCTACGTTAGCGCCGGAGAAGCTAAAACTCCATTTTCAGCAGAGTGTTTGAAGCCAGAGGATGAAAGTCACTGCTCTCTCTCCCTCGCTCTTACTCTCTCGCTCGTTCTCTTCTGACGCCTCTGATGGACAACTCAGTGGCCATCCACTTCTTTAATTAAAGGCACAGTCTGCCGTTTTTTCCTCAGATGAAAGAGTATTGACCTGATGGGGCTCTTGGGAGATAGGGACGATGGGAGTGTCACTGAACTCAGTTTGGTCTCCCAAGACAGAGTGTGTGTGTTTATTGTAATGATTAATGTGTGTGTTTTAGTCACATCAGAGTGGGGGAATGTGGCCATAAACACTGTATGTGAGTCAATCACCATGGTTGTACTTCTACTGGTGTTTCATTCTATAATATACAAATAATGCTTTTCCTTTCTAAGAATAAGTAGTGAGACACCGTCATTGTGTGACAAAGCCTCTTAGGTTGGAGGTCGGGTTGAAAAATTAGGTGTACGAAGCATCAGCTGTGACACCAGAGACTGCTATAACGGTCAACGGAGGTTTCTATAAACTTTGATAACACGGTCTCACTCCGAAGTCGTCAAACGGTAACGGTCAGCCTGTGATGTTTGAGGTTGCCGTTTCAACCTATGGCATTCAGAGTTCAGAGCGTGAACATGTTGGCTAACCTTTTGGCCTGAAATTGAGTTTAACTTCATCTCTGTCTTGATATTTCTGAATCAGCCTCGCTACCAACTTTGATTAGCGGATCATAAATTTAGGGATTTTTTTGGAGGAAAGATGGAGTCATTGGTAATAATTGTAATGTTCGTTTTAAGGACTGTTCGGGTGAACCTTGTTTTAATTCTGGTGGTCCTTGGTTCCTCTATCCAGTTTCCTATTACATGCTGGTTTTTGGTAGGTCTTCCACCACTTGTTTTGTATCAGGTTCAAAATGTTGGACATGTAGGATCCCCAATATGATTTCTATTTGTTACTTGTGTTTGGAGTATCCTTGTTTTCATTTTATTCTGCCAGTAACAGGTTTTTCTCCAGGGTCATGTGAGGTACGATGTATTTTTAGGTGTAATTGGGCACTGTGTTGCTAAAAATGGATAGAAACAGAACAACATGTTTCAGGTATTATCAAACCCTTGAAAACACTCTCGGAGACAATGGTGGGAACACACAGAGTAGAAATATATAACATCAAATTAAAATGCTGCTCCTTATCTGCACGTATAGTACAGCTACATCTCGGTTTCTGAGCACAACAACAAAATTAGCTGATTTAACCAAAGCTGGCATTAAACTCTACACAACGAGAGTGAGCTTGCATGTTTTTTTTTCCCCTTCCTTTTCAGATATTTGTAGTCTACATTAGCATGCAGCCAAAGCAGCCTAGTTCACCCTCTGTAAGGAACTCAACATCATCTGAGCTGGCTGTAGCTGCGGGCGAAAACAACAAGGCTTTAAACGCACCCTGTCGAAGAAGAAACACTTTCAGTCTCTCTGAGCTCATTCTAATCGTGTGCTTCCTGTTTTTGTTGCTCTGTGTGTGTGCGTGTGTGTAAACCCCCTCGCTGTTTGGGAGCTGCGCGACACTGCTGGGTGCTCTCCGCGTCTGCTCCCTGGATATCAGGCACCCAGGGATCCTCAGAAGCAGGCATTACCAGTTAATGCACCTCTGAAGAGAGCATCTGCACTTAAGACAATTATACCACAGATGGGTGTGTAGGTGTGTGTGTTGTGTGTGTGTGTGTGTGTGTGTGTGTGTGTGTGTGTGAGGGAGAGACAAAAGAGTGAGACAGACGGAGAGGATGATGGGAAAATAGAGGGAGCTTTCTATGCCTTCGCGTAAAATACGATCTGCGTTTCATTCCCCCTCTGAACCAAAATCCGTTTTCCTCACCTCTCTCTTCTGGGTTCAGAACGTTTGAGGTTTATTTTCGGGGCCTTGCAATCGCACCTTTTTTGCGACAAAGTCTGCACACACACATCTTTTCTGGCTATCTGGTTTTTGTAGAATCCACTGTGTCTTTTAAGGCAGGTACACACTTGTGTCTTCAATCGTGCCGATTCTTTCCAGAAGTGGAAAACCACCTTGACGCAGCTGCTCTCAACTGGTCCAAAAAATATTCTTCTCACCTGTTCTGGGGAACAAAAATATAACGTCTGTTTTTGAATATTTTGACCACTAACTTAAATTAGGCTGTATGAAAGCTATCTTGCTATTTTTGTTGTTTAAAGCTGTGTAAACCCACAAACTGGCAGCATCTTGATGCATACAGGGCATGATCTGCTTCCCAAAATCAATGCTCTAAGTAGTGGTTTGATTGCATTTGGCCTTGTCTAACATGCTTTGACTCCTTCTATCCTGGAGTGCAAAGAATGAGGTCATATGATCCAACGTAACCCTTTGTGATATGGCCATTGTATATTGCACTTAGAGGTTAAGTTCAGTATTTCTCAACCTATTTTTGCGTGTTTTTGTGTCAAAATGACTGACTGCAACAACCATTTCTGAAAATAGTCCAGTATTGAGCGAGAGCGCTGTAACCACTCGGGGCACCATCAAAGTAGGTCCAATAAAATTTTTTGTTTTTGCTACCTATAGATTCACGCAACATTATGGGCCGTAACCATTTGAGGACAGTGCCTAACCTCAACTGTCCTCACACATACTTAAAACAAATCTGGTTTTCGGGTAGGAGCGAAAGTGCTGTCAGCTGTCGGGCAACTCATGAAGCTACCTATGGTGCTATGTTTTTTCTATCAAGGTAACATTAGAGTGTACAAGATTAGATGTATAATTTTATAGCCAATATCTTGTCAAAACAACCACCACTGTATCACCAACAAACTGGTGAAAGCACTAAGTTTACGTATGCCTCCAATATGGCTGCCGAAGGTTGCGTTTTATCACCTAAAAGGCCTATGAGCCCAAAATATTAGAGTCAGGTTTAAAAGTTTGTTCCTCTCAGCTGTCCCATGTGTCAGCAGCACCTTCTCCCCTCCAGAGGACAGCAGGACGGACACAAACAGATTGGACCCCCCATATGGCGGGCCAGTCCCATCCTGCGATAAATAAACTGCCGGCTACTCTGACCTCTGCCTGCACCGAGCGCGCTCCGAACATGTGCTGCTGCTGGATGGGGAGAGCTCAGCAGGGGGGGTTCCTCCTCCCGCTCCTACTTCTCCCCTCCGCCGGAGTCAGCGGTCCATCTTGCACCGCAGATTGCCTATGACAGCCGCGCTATTTCAAGTCGGGGGTTTGAGCTAAATTGGAGTGAGCAATACCACCTGTGCCTGCTGAAGGGCCGCACTGGTTTGCGCTGTTGCTCCGTAGAGAGGAACCGGGAGGAGGGTGGGGGGTGGGGAGGGCAAGAGGGGGGCAAAAAAGCTGCTACCTGCAACCATCAAAGCCTCTATTTCACATGCAATCTGCCCAGCTGGCTCCCCTGTGAGGACGGGTGAGCTCAGAGCAGAGCTGGATGTTTGCAGCTCTCTCTCTCTTTCCCATCCTCTTTATTCCTCTCGCTCTGTGCTCCTCACCTCGCTCCCTCTACGGGTGTTTCTTCCTCTCTCTGCTCTCACTCTTTATCTTCCTGGATCTTGCCACCTCGTCTTCCCACCTCTCTCACTCTTTATATCTCTTTCACATTTCCCCCCTCTCACTTTCCAACCCTTTCTGCTGCTCCTTAAAGGCCCCTTTACACTGTGCGGTTCTGAGATTTCCCAAGTGAGGGTTGACAATTGTGAAAGGCGCGGTAAATCTTTGGTTCTAGATCCAGTGACAGCTGTTTTAGAGCTTCCAAAATCGAATTGGAGACCAAAGACAAAGCTCATCCAAAGTTTGTCCGAAAATTTAGATCAAAATTCAGGTTATCAGTTTTTGACTAGGAAAATCATTTGAAGTCCAACATATTTAAACCTTTATGGTAATAACATTTGGTGAAAATATTCAAAACATTCTCACACTATATTACACCTGAGGTATCCTCCTGTGTCTGCTGTTGACATTCGGGGAGGTCACAACCAACACTGTGACATTAGTATTAGGCTACAAAGGCACAGGTGATTAGGTTTAGGAAAAAAACATCAAGGTGTGGCTCTACATTCAAACAAGAAGCAAACACCAGGCTCCTGGGTGAAAGTCCAGGGTTTGTTGGACCCATCCATACCCCTTCAGCCGTACAGCCCTCATGCTCCTAATATTATGTTTTTACTGGCAGCGTATCAACCTGACATCATCCACCAGCGTATCACATGGCCATGGCAGGTGCTGTCCAGCCAATTTGTGCAGTATCACCAAGAAATGTGGCTTTTTGCATTGTTATCTTGCATTGAAATCATTGCAAAAGTGGTGGTTTTTGACATCTTTGAAATGAGAACGAGCCAAAATATTTCCCTCTCAGAGTTTGTATGCCAAACTACAGAAGGGTAGCACTACCAGGCCAGAAAAAAAGAAAGAAAACCTAGCAGTATCACGTAATAACATGAAAAGTTTCTTGTTCACAAGGTTTTCAGGTTTTCACTTTTTATGAGTTGCTCTAACAAACATCGGCTAATGTAATATTGAGAAAAAAAACATTCAAATATCGAAATCTTGCGGGACACATGGACCGGCACCTCCATTAAACCCTGCCAAAATGTGAATTATGCAACAACCCTGTCTACAAACAAATCACAATAAAGCATGTAATGATGAAGAATACACTGAATATTGCACAGTATGGACATTTAGACTAGACAGGATTTGGTTTAAAAAAAAAAAAAAAACTTGTTTACTCCAGCTCATGCACACCTTGAAAAAGTATCACAGGATTCACTGTTGCACTGGAACCGGCCACCGTATTGGCAAAGCAAAAACACAAGTCAAAATTGTCATATAGCTCTCTCTTATGTTTTATAACGAAAGAAGACTGCTCCATAATGCCATTTTTAGGTTTAAAAAAACATATTTTTTTAGCTTCTGTTTTAGGATCGCATGCTCATCTGAGGGCTTTCAAAAGGTGTATGATTCATCCGAAGCTTATGTAATAATTCAAAAGCATCTTGTATTACCTCTAAATCACATGGTAGCTAAGCTGAAAACAACCCTGTTTATTTATATTATTTAAATTAAAAAGAAGATGAGAAAAAATGGAAAAAGCAGGGTTTTCAGCGAGTAGCATTATTTAATATAGAAGTTAAATGTTTTGATTTCATTACTTTCTATGAAATATATATGATTTGCATCCCAAGAGATGCGTGGTGAGTTATCACCTGAGATTGAAAACCGGTCTATTACACTATGACTTGACATGATTTGCTTTCTATTAAAATACGCCAGATCCTTCGGGTGATCTGAGATCCACGTATGTGTAAATTATGTTTGCAAAAGGACAGACAAAGAAGTCTTTTTATGGAGCTTGCAAATGTTTGATTTTATATAGAAGAATACTGAAAGTTTTTTGGCAGTACTGATTGTAATGTTGTACTGTTTTTGCAGAAGTACAGTGTATTCTTGTGGCTTTTTGAGGTGCTGACCTTAAAACAAGAGACTCACAACGGCAGGAAGTTCGTCCGTGCTTGTAGCCATGCAGTAGTTAAACTCAGTAAAATAAAATACCAACAGTTAAAAATGTTTCCACTTGAATAAGACTGTATATTTTGTTTTTGTTTTTTTTCTATTGACATTTTGATTTGTCAGCGTTCCAAAGCCCAGGAGGCATTCGCTAAGTTGGATCATTAATCATTAAAAACTCATACATGAACACATTATTCAAACCCACACAACTTTTATTTTTAAATTCAACATCCCAAAGTTTTCAAAGATACAAAATGCAGTCTGTCAGACTGAGTTTGGCATGTTTGTGAAATGTTTGTGTGTTTGCAAGACAAGCATTTCCGGTTTATTATAGCGCACGGTGATAAAATGAGAACATCTTAGATTTTTCTGCTTGCAAAAAAAGATATATAATCAAAGCCCAAAGCTCAAGCGCTATTTTGTCTTTAAACTGGTCTTCAGTGTACGAGGTTATCCCAGGTTTGTGAGTGTCAGAGTTGGTCATGAGATATCGGTTATTCATACAATGGTTATTCTTATATATATAATCTTGGTTCAAAGATGGTGTGTTGTGTTGAAAGCTATAGTTTCAAGTTAATGAGATTTTTTTTTTACAATTTTGGCCTCTCTATATTGCAAGAGGCATGCAAGAAAAACAAAGCTTTCCACGTGAATTCATTGTAACTTTGGCTGAATTACTGAAATACAGATGGTCTTTTGGGGGTAAAGTATTCCTTTAAGTTATCGAAATGAGTCCTTATATCACATAAGCAGTCACAATGTCCTTTGTAGATAGAATTAACATGTCTTTGTGCTGATGAGAGCAAACTGGGAGAGGCGCTGAGGGAGTTTAGGCTCCATTCTCCTCCTCCTCCTCCTCCTCCTCCTCCTCCTCCTGAGCAGGATACAGTAGGCATCATTTAGTGGGGAGAGCGGTGGAAACAGTGTGGGGTTAGCCACGAGGTCGCCACACTTACTGCACGGCCGAGCTCATTTCCACTGCTGTCCACAGCTCGGGCTTCCCCTCCGAGAGAGACACAGAGAGAGAGAGGGAGAGGGAGGAGAGCTGCAGCCAGTGAAATGGCTCATTCACTTTCTGATCACAGCCTGCCACTCTCTCCCTCACACACTCAAACTGACACACTTGCTGCACACACACACACACACATCCAAGGCTGTCTTCATCGTGTGGTTATTTGCTATTTTCGTCCCTCACTTCCCCCGATGTCATGAAATATTTCCTCAGCTCTGACAGTTCACTTTGTGACCGCCATTATTTACCAGACTCGCCATATTTCATTAAAAATAGACTTGTTTTTTTAAACCTATCAGTGCATTATGTTTCCTGGGATCAAATAAATGTCGAAAAACTTGTATTTTTTCATATTTTTGAGCTGCTGAATAAACCAGCATACAGGCAGCCAGTATCACAATCACGTTAATCCTTTTCTCAAACTAATCTGATAAGTACGGCTAATGATATTTCAATGAGGAAGTTGTGCCAAAGCTGAAAGCGTGTTTTTTCACAGGAACACACACACAAGCTTGCATCTTTTCCCCCTTCCACACACACCCCAGAAGGCACGGCAGTGCTGAACCAATCCGCTTTTGTTGACTTGTACCTCTGCCAACTCCCAGTATGAAGACGTCTGAACAGCCAAATGGTCAAATACCTGAGAAACACAGCGCTGACTTACATTTTAAGCGTTAAGCTAATGCTGTGTGCTATACTGAGTGAGTTTAGTCACTGAGAAAGTACATTTTTAGCATGCAGGATCCAAAAATATGGAAATTTAGAAAATTAGTATACGTTCAAGACATTAAGGTCCTGATTTCAAAATAAACGCAGGCAGCAGCCACAGGTTTGTATGTTTTCTAACAAGCCATCAAATAAACACCTGTTCAACCCCAGAATGCCTGCTGAGATCGTTAGAAGTCTCAAGACTTTGACAAAAAACGTGACAAAATATTAAAGATGTACTGTGCAGGATTTTATTTTTTTTAGAAAGAAGAAGAAAGAAACAATGTTTAGAGTCTAACAGAAATAATCCCTCCCAATCAGCACTTATGACTTGCAAGTGTGTGGCAGTGCATTTTTTCTGCAGAGAATGTCCTCTTTCTTCGTACATTTCATTTCTTTAGTTCTTTAATGTGTGAAAGCCCTAGTTGCAGGCATTATGTTTACATGTACCGTCCATCCTATTCTTGTGAACTCATTATCTCAAGAATGCCAAGAGGAAATTTCTTCCAATTTAGCACAAACGTCAACTTGAACTCAAAAATACACTGATCAGATTTTGGTGGTCAAAGGTCAAGTCACTGCAATCTTGTAATCATTTCATTCTCATGAATGTTCTCATGAATGTGCAAATTTGGCACAAACGTCCACTTGAACTTAACAATGAACTGATGAGATGTTGGTGGTCAGAGGTCAAAGTCATTGTGACACTGGATGCATCTTATTCTCCTGAGCAAGACATCTCAAGAAGGCCCTGAGGGCATGTTTTCAAATGTGGCACAAACGTTTGCTTGGACTCAACGATGAACTGATTAGAGTTTGGTGGTCAAAGTGCAAGTCTCTGCAACCTTGCTATTGTCTCAGTTACATGCATTCATTGCACATTATGAAAGAGGATGTTGGGGGTTCCTTGAGGGTCAAATACTTTATTTCTTTATTTCCCGCCCTCTGGTGATATTTTCTTCACAAACTTGCCTCTTTTCTGCATCAATTTGTAGTGGATACGTCTTTAATTTTGTTACAAAATTAAAGTTTTATGGTACTTTAACAGAGGCACGTCCAGAAAAACTTTGTGTGTGAACCATAGCTCCACAACCACTCAGATATGTTTTCTTCGTCATCTTTGGGTGCCAAAATGATGTAATTTTATATAAAGGTTTTCATTCAGTTTTGGGCAAAAAGGCAAATTCATTCCTCCATTACTCCACGTAAAACATACTGAAGGACATTTGTCAGACCCATGATTATGTTAATAAGAGGAATCAATTTTCATAAATCTCTCCAGTTGTTCCCTGTTCGCAGTGTATTTGGGCGAGAGGAATTCCCTTCAACTCTCCGCAGGAAGAATCTGGCCAAATGTTATTTCTGCTCGTTCCAGTTGGTTGCAGATAGCACAACAGTTGCTGCAGCATATTTTGGGGAAGTGTTTTATTTCCTTAAATCTTTGTAGATTCCAAACAAATGGAGTCAGGGTGTCGGAGTGGTGTGAAAATACATTCGAGGACCAAAAAACATCTTGTAATAATATCAAAGGGTTCAGGCAGCGCCGGTTTCAGTGTGTTCCTTTTGTATTTTCCTTATTTACGTTCGCCTGACAAAACTTCCACACACACAGCTCGACTCTCTGAGCTAAAAATCGCTCTCACTCCGATTGTAAAGTTGTCTTCGATACAGTTTCTCTCGGCGGCCCCAGTGTCTCATCCAGAGATCAATACCACCACACACCACAGCCCTTTACTCACACTCCCGCCTGCCAGTAAGGGATTGCAGGGAGCCGGTGGGTCAATGGCCGGGGTCCCGCTCGGTTGATGGCCGTTCGTTAAAGAGCAGTCGACACGGCGGAGCTCGGTGTTAACGGTGTCAGCCCCCAATACTCCCGCCGGGGCCGCTCTCCCCTAATGACCAGCCAATCAATAGCAGTCTGCCCTCAGTACTGACCAATCAAATTGACATCTCTTGTTGACACATCGAACCGGAGGGAAAGAGGAAGTCTTAGCTGTGCTAAAAGTCCATTTCATTAAGAAATATGTGGATTGTGATGTGCAGTTACAGCCACTAATAAAATATCATTGATTGATTGGTGGGAACATTACAGTTTGTCAGTGCTGGAGCTAGCACATTCAGCACCCAAGGCAAGCCTCCCTTTCTAACTCTTGTTCTTGTAATTATTACTAACAAAATCAAGAACTTATGAGAAATCCACACAAATAAACAACCGAGCTGACAAACAATCATTATAAATAACAACCAGTAACAAAATTCAGCATGTGCAATAAGCAAATTTGTCTTTTTGTTTTTGTACTGCCCGCAGGATATCTTTTGCCTTTTCACTTTCTCCTTCTTATTTCAAAACTAACATTTACTTATGTCTCATTTTTGGGGATGTCTTGAGGGACTCAGTGAGGAACTAATTAAAATTTGGTGGTCTAATGTCAAGGTCACTGTCACCTGCATCCGTCTTATTCCCGTTAACATGATATCTCAGGAACACCTTGACAGAATTGCTTCAAATTTGGCACAAACGTCAACTTGGACTCAATGAAAAACTAATGTAATTTTGGTGGTCAAAGGGCAAGGCCACTGGGACTTGTGTCTATCCTATTCTAGTGAACATGATATCTCAAAAATACCTTCAAGGAATTCCTTCAAATTTGGCAAAAACGCCCACTTGAACTCAACAATTAACTGATCAGATTTTGGTGGTCAAGGAACAAAGGTCAAGGCCACTGGGAACTGCATTCACCCAATTGTCATGAATGCCATATTTCAAGAAAGCCTTGAAATAATCCTTTTAAATTTGGCTCAAACATCAACTTGGACTCAATGATGAACTAATTAGAAGCTGGTGGTCTAATGTCAAGGTCGCTGTGACCTTCATCCCTGTTATTCTCTTGAGCGTGATATCTCAGGAACACCATGACAGAATTTCTTCAAATTTGGCACAAACATCCACTTGAACTCAACAATGAACTGATTCGAATTTGGTGATCAAAGGTCTAAGATCACTGTGATTACACAAAACATTTTTTTGACCATAACTCAAGAATTCATTTGGTAATTAAGACAAAATGTCACACAAATATCAAATATAATAAAATTATTAAATGATGACAGTTTATATCCAGAAGGTCAAAGGTCAGCTTCACCATGATATCATAATGTTCTGCAAAAACATTTTTCTATCCATTATTTGACATCTCAGGAACAGAAGGAGAAACATTTGGTCAGATACTGAAATGACGACTCTAATCTTGGGTGATTAGCTTCTTTGCAGCAACATCCATATTTAAGGCATCGTCAACTTTCATGGCTAGATATGAGTCTGGCAGACGCTGATGTAAACTGTAACATCAACTTGACTGGTTCAGGGAGTCATAAAACCCAAGGTGGTAATTCTAGCCCTTGAATGTCTCCCAAAAAAAGGTGGGCAATTTTTGCAGCTTTCTGTGTCACCTTTACAAAGATTCAACACTGCAGTTAGGTGGTAAAAATGAAAAAGAAAGAATTATGTCCAGTATGGTGGTGAATATTAGGTTGTTTCTGTAGTAAAATAACAAATTGAAGGTGTTTTTTTTAACAATTAGTAAAGGTTTCTTCTATTGTCTATGCAGACACAAACTCCACAATGCCACTCTGTATCAGTTTTTGGCACTATTTTGTTTCTGTGACAAATTCACCTGTGTGTCTGCTGGTGAACTTGTTTTTTTTCTCCCTCTTTTCTCTTTTGGGGTGAGATATTTTTATCAGCTCCATGGGGTTTCTTTTCTCAACCGCACAGTTTGTACTCCTGCCTCTCTTTCTCTGTGCTCTTGTCAGCTTTTGGCGTCTGTATTTGCAAAAATATTTATATATAAATAAGGCCAGGAGCTGTTTGAAAGCAGTTGTCAATGGGAAACAGCCCGATCTTGTTGCCTCAAAACGCCAAACCTTTCCTTAAACCCATCTGTGTATCCGTCGCCGTGTGCTGCATCATGGTTTGGTGTGTTTGTGCGAGCTCGGGGACAGGAAGTGGACGTGTTGTGGAGATGAAAGGGAATTGAAGCCACGTGGCGGCGGCTACACTGGAGCCTCAGTCCTCTGTGTCTGTCGCTGAGTCTCCCCGTTCATCCATCTGTCCATGTGCCCTCAAAGGGACATTTGTCCCCCCCCACAAGGGTCATTCAGAACACACACACACATACAGCAGGAAAGAAAGAAGCACACCCTCTTCTGACTGGACAAATGGACACTCGGTGACTCTGAGTGAGCCACTTCAGGACCACTTTAATCGTCTCGCACAACGAAAGTAAAGGACTTTGTTTTTAATATAAAGAAGGAAATGTAGACATTTAGAGGACAAAGCTAGACACGGAGCAAAGCTTCTGTTGTGTTTTTATTGTGACGTTTATTACATTCAAGCAAGGAAGTAGTTCATGCACAGAAAAATAATACATGTGCAGATTTTGATTAATTAATCAACCGTGAACATACAGTATTTGTCACTGGCATTTCCACCAGTAGTCCATTGTTTGGTTTCTTTTGTCTGTTTATTTGGACCATGTCAAAAAAATGCATTGTTGTTGTCCTGTGAAAACCTTTTGTTTTTGTTCTTAGGTTTGTGACCAAGCATTTTTCAGATAGTCACATTCAAAATAGATGCATTTCTTCAACCCATATGGGAAAACTATACAATTTGTCTGCACAATTCAAAATCACCAAATTCACAGTAGTGTGGTTTCCACTGGACAAAAAGGACATGTCACTGTCAAATTGTTTCACGTCATCTGCTGCACAAGAAACACTTCTGTTGTAATTGCAGTCTAGTTTTCCAGGGTCCTAAAATACAGTGCAACAGAGCGAAGCTGCTATAAAAATGTAATTGTTCTCAGTGGGGTATAGAATAAAAAACCTCTACACATTTCAGGCACAAGAAATTCTTTCAAGTACAGTACAAGTGTGTTAGCTGACATTATGACATAGTTGCAAAACTTGACATTTGGATATGTATGTATGCATGACAACTTAGTTTTGTTCATGAAAACAAAAACAAAAAGAATTATCCATAGCTGCACATTCTGAGAATTTATCTCAAATTTACCAACATTGCAGACACACGGTTTTCACCGGACAGTGACGACATTTAATATGCAGCAGAGACTGTTTTGCAACACTTTCTGCACAAGACACTACTTTTATATTAATTGAAGTTTGGTGTCTGGAGTCTTAAAAGCTGCACATCAGTATGCACAAAAATGTGGAAAAAATGATACTTTTCTCAATGGAGTTTGGAATTTTTAAAAAAAAAACTATACATTTCAGGCACACGAAATTCCTTCAAACAAGTAGAAATGCATCATTTCATAATGTACAGTTGAAAAACTCAACATTTATCATGGCATTGATGTATTCATGCCATATACAATTGTAATGAAAACACTTAAATTCTGCGGCTGCAAATCGAATTATCTGAACAATTTGACACGAAATTTGCAGATGCATGGTTTTCACTAGACAGCAATGACATAAAATGTGTCCAATTTTTTTAGCAACATCTGCTGCACAATAGACCACTTTTACTTTATAGAGTGTGGTGTTATACACACAAATGTAGTACACATAAATTATAGTACACTAAGAACGGCCATAAAAATGATACTTTCTCACTGTAGTTTGGTAATAAACGCCTCTACACATTTCAGGCACCAGAAACATTCCTGACAGCACAAGTTTGTTATTTGATATGATGAGACAGTTGCAAAATTGATTACAACATTCATAAAAATACTAGAATTTATTCAGATCATCACATCATAAGAATTTATCAGAAGAATTCATTATCACCAAATTTGCTGATGCATGGATTTCACTGGAGAGCAATTTGACACATCACAACATGTGATATGTCAAATTGTTTAGCAAAATTGGAAAAAAAGAGACCAGTTAATTAAAATGTGCTGTTCTGGAAACCTAAAATGCTGTACAAGCAGACTGGACAAAACAGCAATAAAACTATAGATTTCTCCATGGAGTTTGGAATTGAAAACCTCGATATATTTCAAGCACAAGAAATTCCTTCAAATACAGTAAAAATATGTTACTTGACATGAAGACACAATTGCAAAACGTGTCATTTTGATGTAGATGTATTCATGCCAAGTTGAATTAATTCATAAAAACACTAACAAATTCATCGAAATCAGCACATTATGAGAAATTATCCGAAGAAAACAAAATCACCATATTTGCAGTGACAACTGATAATATGTCAAATTGTTTTACAACATCTGTTTCACAAGAGACCATTTTCCTTTATTCAGAGGCTTGTGTTATTGTCCCAAAATGCTGTACAGACAGTATGCGCAAAATGTCAGAAAAATTATATTTTCTCAATGGAGTTTAGTATTAAAAACCTCTACAAATTTCAGGCAAAAGTAACCCCTTCAAATACAGTGCAAGTGTGTTATATCCTTTATAAGTAGTATAATAATAAGTAATAATAAGTATTCATATATACATATACAACTTAAAATCATTCAGAAAAAAACTAAAAATCACCCATATCAACATTTAAGCATTTTTGTCCTATTATGAGCACTGAACATCACATTTTACACAGCATTAGGTCCAAATAAATTGTACATGGTGTAGAAAATTCCCAGTTACATAAACTGATAAGTCCCACCTCAGCTCTGCCAAAATACCTTATGAAACAGTATATCTGAGAGGAGCTGGCGACGGAGTATTTTCAGTAGGAGACGTGACAATGTGACATCATGCTGAGGGGAAATGAGCACGAGCACAGATATATTCCAGAAAAAAAAAAAAAATCTACCGGCTCTATCCCTGAGCTTCACTGACAAAAATGTCTTTAGGTGGTGAGGATTATGGATTAATCTATAATAACTAGTGAAGGAAAAGAGAAAGGAAGAAAAAAAAACAGTCTCCCGAGCCCTGAGTCTACCACAGAAATACTGCCTCATCATCTAATGTTCCCGCTAATATTCCCAAATTATATCGTTTAGACCTGTATCAGCGCCGGAGAATTAATCATCGTTTCTCTGACACTGCCCGTCCCCAGAGTTCATTAAATAAACTATATCTCCCCTTCTAATTTCTACAACTTTTTTTTTCTTTTTTGGTCCCCTTCACCCAAACCCCACCCCTCCGTTCCTTGATAATCTGTTTATCCGTAAGTGTCACATTACATTTGCAAAGCAGCTGGGGGGACCACTGCCATCTTGTATGGAGGGGCTTGAGTGTGATTACCCGGCCTCATATTTGGCGCGCACTCAGACTTGTCAAATCCTTTGATCTGAACTGTCTTCATAATCACTTCAAAAAGTCTTCCAGAGAGCGTGAGGGCTTTACAAATGGGCTTCCCACTATCACAGAGCTACACTCTTATTCTCACTCAGTGTGTGTATGTGTGTGTGCGTGTGTGCGTGTGTTTTCTGTCTCTATAGTTTCGACTTTTGAACATGTGTGTGATTGTCTCTTTTCAAGTCTTTTTTCTGTGTTCATGTTCTTCATTTCTCAGAGTGTCGCTGTGTATTTTTTTTACTTTTGCAGGTAAATGTGCAAAACATATGATCACCTACTATATTATTAATATTATGAAAGGGACATTGTGCAGCTTAATCGTTATGGACTGTTTGAGGCATTATACAAGCTCTTCATTCTTCATTTTTTTGGATAATTAAATAAAGAGTGTTAATGCATATGGCATATATTTTAGCATTACATTTTTTAAACATAAGTTTTAAATACACTGTGCAAACAAAAATGTTACTTTCATACTGTTAAGGCCAAAAAATGTGCCACCAGACTCCACTGACAAAAACAGTCATTTTACTTGCAGAATACTAGAGTTGCTTGTCTGCCACAGGTTAGTGTGTTAGATAAAGCAGAGCATATACAACAAATATAGCTTATAGTTACACTCATATTTATTTTTCTAAGTGGCCGAAAAATGTTTTGTCTACAGTAGAACATTATTTAGTTTCCATGCTAAAAGATTTGGTTAATCAAAGATGCAGGCAAAGCACCACAGTACATAAATTAAGCACAGCAGAAATGTCAGATAGGACCACTGTGTTGAGCTTTTAAATGTTACTGTTGTGGATGAAAATGGCATCAGAAATGAACAAGTTTGCTGAGTTTACTGATCTCTGCAGTTTGCATTAGTTGCCATTTGTTAGCACGATGTCACGGTGATTCAGTCTATAAAGTAGCCACAAATACTTATACATATATAATACATATGTATATAATAGCAAGAGGCCATTCTACATGAGTACTTTTTACTTTCAACTTCTGGTGTTCAAAGCGGCAAAAATACATTTAAAAAAACTCAACACCAATGTCTCTTTCCAGAAATTAAGACCAGGTTACTGAAGGTAATCCACAGAGCCTGTTGTGAGCAGTTTCGTTTTAAAACTATTTTCTACTGAAGAAGCGTGCATCGACTGCTATCTCACCTGGCACCCCTGAGCTCAGCTAAAGAGGAGGACCTCGTTAATGTTTGCATCTAACGCCGTCACGAGCGTCGAGTCCATGAGCAGATGCATGTTTCCTCCTGCCGAAACGGTATGTGGGTGTAGTTGGGTAGAAAGAAAATAGTTCCCACATGAAACTGCTCACAACAGAGTCTGTGGATTATCTTGAGTTACTGGGTTATTATTTCTGATAAGAGACATTGCTGTTGAGGTTTTCAAAATGTATTTTTTGGCGATTTGAGCACCACAAGCCGAGTGCCATTTAGCTCCATTATAATAGAGAGAAGGCAGACATCTCTACGACTGATATCTCCAACACTCAGCAACTCACACCAAAACTATCTAAAATGATAAATACACTACAGGTAAAAGAGAAAATATGTATTCTTGATTTTGGAGTTAACTGTCCCTTTAAATTATATTTTTTTGCTGATGATGCGCTTCTATTCTTTTACATAACTTTTCCTTGAAATTGAGTATTTTGTTGTTTGTCCTCTTTTTTACTCATGTGTGTATCATTTCAATTCAAATAAGATTTGCTGTTGAGACTCCTAACATGTAATGCAGTCAGCGCAGTGTGTTTAGTCACAAGCATACATTATAATGTACAGTATCCACTACATGATAAAGGGATCTGCCTCTCTCTCCGTCTCTCAGGGACATTTGTAGGTCTGGCCTTGTGGGTTGTGTGATGGATTTCATTATCTCAATAGCTGCATGTCTGTGTGTGTGTGTGTGTGTGTGTGTGTACAATTGGGTCCAGAGAAAAAGGCCTGAACTGAAACAGACAATAGTGGCCTTTCAGCATATTTTTCAATATCCTGCCGTGTTGTCTCTCGCTCTCTCAGACCTGAAGCCCCCCCCTCATCCTCTCTTCATGTAGTGGATGGATGGATGGATGGATGGATGGATGGATGGATGGATGGATGGATGGATGGAGGCGGAAGCAGCACCGGTGGCAGCGGCGGCAGCAGGGAGGTGAGGGGGTGTAAAAGAAGCGCCCCCCTCTCTCTCTTCGTTCTGTGCTTCAACAATAGCATTTGCATATTTTTATACTCTCTCTCCCTCTGTCTCTCTCTCTGTCTCTCTCTCAAAGAAAACAGCCTGAAGCGTGAATACTCCAGCAGCGGGCGTGCAGAGGAAAACGGAAGCTGGGGAGACGGCGTGTCCGCTTCTGCTGGGGGAGAGAGAGAGAGACGGTACACACACTCACACACACACACACACACACAGGCTCAGGCCCTTACCTCCAGAGGTTGTGCGTCAGGGGGAGGATGGGGGACAAGGAGGGGAGTCATGGGAGGACAAAAGTTTGGTGTGTGTGTGTGTGTGTGTGTGTGTGTGTGTGTGTGTGTGTGTGTGTGTGTGTGTGTGTGTGTGTGTGTGTTGCCAGGGGACTCTCCTGAAAGAGGAAGAGACAAAGAGAAAAAAACATTAGAATCAGATGCGTGCACTTAAAAACAAAACAGTCACACTAAATTAAATATTACGTTACGACAGAACAAAACCAGTGGAGGACAACAAGTACAAGTACATAAAAGTAATATTTTGAGGTACTTGTGCTTGATTTTAGTGTTTCCATCTCACGCTACGTTATATATCAGCACCACTTCAGTTCAAAGGCCAATGTTGTACTTGTTACTTCACTACATTTGATTGATAAAAGTTAAATGCTACTTGGACAATGATGCATCAGTTATGGTAACATCTATACATTTTCAGACAGCACATTACCTATAAAACATCATACAAAATATACATTATGTACTCTCAGACAGTTGTTTCTACTCAAAGGTTTCGATCAGTGATCACATGAATGGTTTGTCTTGCGGCATGTTTTAAGTGTTGCTTTAAAATGCTGAAACTCGTGACATCTCTGAAGTGTTTGGGAACTGAGCTCCATTTATTCAGCGCTCTGACGAAATACTGATTGTGTGAAAGTCTGTGTTTGTCTGCGTCGAGATCATTTGCTTTTCACGCTTTTAGAGCATTTTGCTACTGCTTCTTTAGTACCTGGGTTTTCAACAGGGGGCGCTCAGAGGTACCGTGAGGGGGCCCACAAATGAGTGCTTGATAAGGGTGTTGTAGGGTGATGAGGGGAGCCAACGCCTTTTTTTTCTTTTACCTCTTTAGTTATTTATTCAATTTACTTTTTCTGTCTTTTCTTTTCTCTCTCTTCTTTCTCAGTTGCAGACACACCTAAACACATATGCACAAGTAACCTCAATAACCAGCCATAGCAAAGTAAAATAACCACTTTGTCCTGCCCTTTTGCATTCACTTATAATAATTAAGATATGTCTGAAAACACACATTAAACATATTAATGGTGAAGATAAATTGTCCTTTTTATAAAAGCCATTTAATATACAGTACACAACATTAATGACAGGCTTAGTGTTACCCATAAATCCTTGAGTAATCATGTAAGCCAGGAAGGTGTGGCACCTTTTATTCACATATTGGCCAGTTAGCTGCATTATTATTCAAAGTAATCAGACGTTCTTGTGAGCCACAGTAGATGGTTTCATAACCTTTCAAGCAAGATACATACTGTCCACGTCATAAACCATAAGTAAAAAGTGCAAACGGGGACTGCTGCTGAGTTACCAGCTCCAGGTCAGTGCAAACAAGATGATTCCCTAAAATTATCCGAGAATTATCGCAAGTGCGATTCAATTTTATATCGTATATATAGTAGGGGACCCCTGTGCTCAGAGGGCCTCGGTCTGAAAAACTACCTCTGCTTTAGTGCTGACGTAATATTTTGAATGCATGACTTTTACTTGTAATGGAGCATTTTAATAGCGTGATATTATGAATGTAACACAAATACAGGGTCTGAATACTTCTGCTACGACTTTGTTTCTTCATAGTTTTGCTCCACCAGACTTTTGAAGTCTGAAATATTGTACTTTTGGCTCCTTATCTGCTGGCTCTAGTGACTAATTATTGACAGTAAATGTTTTCTGTTGGATCAATTGTGTGCCTTGGCATCCATTTTCCTTTTGTAGTAAATTCAACATGCTTTTGTATGTTGACGCACGTTGACCTCAGACAGAGTATCAGAGTATCCAGCTCTGCTCTGATTGTTTCATTCAGAGAGCAGATTGATTCTTAATCAGGCCGACTGCAAACACGGTGAGTGTGTTTGTGTCTGCTCTGCTGCTTAGTCGACGGTATCTGATGAAGATCATTTCTTTGATAGAAACTTTGCTCTGTTGCGTCTCATTTATTGGGCGCTATCGGCAGAGTGTGTAGCTCTGACTGTTCTTCTTGTAACTTTGCAACAGTATAAACAGTGACTTAAATCAGCTCTACATTGACCACTTTGACATGTAACAGTCTAATACTGTGTTTTCATCGCTGTCAAGTTAAAACCATGTTTCTCCACTTTTGCTGATTTTTAGTTTAGACCAGCAGCTGTAAAGCTTGCTCTGTCAGTTGGTTGGCCGGCCCACAAAAAAATTCTGCTACCCTTGTTCTGCCCTGGGAGGCTGAAATTTGGTGTAGAGTTAAACTGTGTGTGTGTGTGTGTGTGTGTGTGTGTGTGTGTGTGTGTGTGTGTGTGTGCTTGAACTTGCTACATAATGAGGATCAAGAATCATATTTTAGCAACAAAGTGAGGACATTTTGGCCGGTCCACTTCAAAGGCCTGCTCGAGGGTTGAGACTTGGTTTTAAGGTGCAGGTTAGAATTTAAGTTTGGCGTTTAGTTGTGATGGTTAAGGTTGGGGTACGGGGTTAGGGAATGGACTGAGGGTCCTCACAAAGATATTTAAGTACATGAATGTGTGTTTGTGTGAGTTTGCGTTCATGGCAATTTTGCGAAAAGGGGGAGTAAGAATGGGATCAGTCCATCGCAAAAAGACACAAATTCCTAATTGGATTCACAAACTTGTGCAATATTTGGTGAAAAGTGAAAAAAAAGAGCAACGCTTGGATGCATGCGCGCTTGTGGTTGCAGCTTCTGTGAATTAGTGCTTGTTGTAGATAAACGAATTGTAATAGTCTTAAGTCACCAAGCTAAAACAATTTTTCTTAGCTCATTGAAAGTTGTAATTTTACAGGTATAATAGTTTACAATATATAAAAATATCACTCCTCATGAGTGCATGTACTTGTATGTAAGATAATTTGAAATATAATTATATTAATTATATATATAATTAATGAGCTAAGAAAAATTGTTTTAGCTTGGTGACTTAAGACTATTACAATTCGTTTATCTACAACAAGCACTAATTCACAGAAGCTGCAACCATAAGCGCGCATGCATTATCCCCATTTTTTTTTTCCCAAAGAAATTTTTGCCAATTTTCTCAGGTTTCAGAGCTTAAGTGCTTGTGAAAGGCATCTAAATACATCACAACAAAACTGCTGTCGATCCAGGCGTTAAAGGGTTAATGCTCTATAGTGTGTTGATAATACTTCTCTACTTTTGTCCAAGTAAAATTCTGAATGCGGGACTTTTACCTGTATCTATTTTACTAAAGTGAAAGTACAAAACAAGATAAAAACATTCACTGAGACTTTAACTCATCATCTGTGACATTTTCATGAGCCTCAGTTTGTCCTGAAATATATTTGTGCAAATATTTGTTGCCGTCCACCGCCTGCCTGCCTGACTTCCTGCAGTCCGGCCTTATAGCAAGTTCATGAAAGCTTTCCCATTCGCCGCTCCGAACACTCTGTGTCTGGCAACTCTTTCCTGGGAACATGATGTGTTTTCAGTTTGTTTGGAGTAAGCAGAAGAAGAAGAACAGCACAGTTAGCATAAGCGGCGATGGCCCTGCTAACTGAGAAAACATACAGCTAAAGAGACTCAGAACGTCAACAACAGAGGATGTATGTAAAGGGACAAAACAGTGCCGCCTACACGGCCTGATGACAGGTGGTTTCTTGGAAAGTGCAGTGCAGGAATACAATAACAAAGCAGTGAGCCAGGAGGGATGTGATAAATGTTTACAATGAATAGATTATTATTTTTTCTAGTTTTCACCAGAGCTGCTTTGTTTTCAGAGCTTAAGAAATTATATTTTCCTGATTCGAATCTTGTTTTTTTGAAGCTTTCGTAGAGAAGTTTCTGTCGTTTTCAGTAAAATAAGAACTGAGCATAAGATTAAGTTATTACTGAGGCTGTTAAATACAAAAATCTGAGTGCACAAAGCCTCACAGAAGCAAAGAGTTACTCTCTAACCTTGAGATCAGCTATTTCTTCAAACATTTTGCGTATAAACAGACATTTAAACATCAGAATATGGATCACAGCTCTGACACAGACTCTTGTGGGTGCAGCTCTTTCAAACACGTACAGTCAGATTACTGGGAGAACAGAGCGGCGTTACGTAACAGCGTCATTCAGAGTTTTAGCTGCAGGAGAACACACAGGTTTGATAAATGTAGGCTAAACAGAGTGTCTGTGAAGACGTGCGTTACTTATTGTTGGGAGGATTTTGTGTTTGTGTGGACTGCTAATCCGAGAGGTCTACGACAAACACAAGCACGCACACCGGGGGAGGGTTGAATTTGAAGCACACAGTCGCCAACCAGAGGCGTAACCGCCGAGAATTGGCCATGCTTTGCTAAGCTTTCGTTTCACACCTACAATATGAAGGTTACAGTCCTGAGAACAAGACGCTGTGCAGAGGAGAGAACAGCGAGCTGCGTGTAATTTCATTTTACATGACACCCTGCATTATCTCAAGTTCAGCCATACAAAGGAGGCGTCCCTGTGGAAGACCTTGATTTGGAGGTTGTGGGGACATAATACACGCACTCTTTTCTCCTATTTTGACAATGAAGACGTCTACATGAATAGTGATACTGTTTTACGTCATCGATGTATTACAGAACAGACCAACAGGGCAAAGGGGTGCCTTGGCCCTCCCTTGCAAAATGTTACTCATATTAAGGATTACTCATTAGGAAGAGATTCAAAATGACTGCAAAGAGATGCAAAAACTGCAAAGAGAAACAAAATAGCTTTAAAGAGGGCAGAGCAACCTCAAAGAGAAACAAAATTATCCCCAAAAGACACAAAATTACCACAAAGAGACACAAAATTACCTCAAATAAACACAAATAACTACAGACAAAAAAGACACAAAATACCCAAAAGACACACAAAATAGCTACAAAAAGGGACAAAGCAATCACAAAAAGACACAAAATGACAAAAAAGACACAGAATCACGCCAGAGACACAAAATTACCTCAAAAGGACACAAAACCCTCAAACACAAAAAGACCACAAAAAAGATACCAAATTACATAGACACAGAATTTCCAAAATAAGTCATTAAATGATCTCAAAGATAAGCAACATTACCTCAGGACACAAGAAGACACTAAATTGCCCCAAAGAGACACAAAATGACCTAAAAAGACACTAAATTACCCCAAAGAGTCACAACATTACCTCAACGAAGCACAAAATGACCGCAAAGAGACACAAAATTACCTCAGACACAAATGACTCCAAAAGACACTAAATTGTCCCAAAGAAGCCGACAAAAATGACAAAAACATACCCCAAAAATACAGAATTACCCCCAGAAATGCACCAAATTAAAAAAGCCCACTGAATTACCCCAGAGAGTCACAACATTACTTCAAAGAGGCACAAAATGTCCTCAAAGAGACACAAAATTACCTGAAAGAGACACTAAATAACTACAAAAGGTGCTTATCAACCCCGAAGTGACATAAAACGACGACAAAGAGATGCCAAACAACAACACAAAATTAGGTCAAACAATTATAAAGTGGGTGTGTCTTCCTATTTAGGAAAGATGGGAGTCTTTCCCATATCTTTGCCCAGGGGCCCGTTGTCTGATAATCTATCCCTCTTCCAAAATATATTAATACCAGTATGCACTGTGCCAGATGTTGCTTTGAAAAGTAACAAAAATGTGATTTGTCCCAAACTGACGATACATGACACGTTGACTGCGACATCACCTTTCCAGCAGTGTGAGAAATACTCCAAAGTCATTTAACTCAAGAGAGAAAAAACCTGTTTGAATCCTCTGATGGACAGATTTAATGTGATCCTGCTCGGCTGAAAACAAAATCCTGCTTTTTGAAGAAAACGCTCGCCAAAAACAGGCAACAAATGGAGACACAGTCAGCATCACTTCCTGGAATGACGAACTGACAGTGCACGACCAAAAAGCCAAAAGCTGGGAGGGATATTTGACTTGACAGTCCATGCTGAGGCAATTTCCCAACACGGTTGAATAACAAAGTTCTATTGTGCTCGATTCTGTGCTGCATTGTTAAATTCCCCTCTCATCATTTATACAAGCTAAAGATTCCCCTTCAAAGTCAAAGAAAAACGCTCTGAAGCGAAAACAGAGGAAAGAGGTTAGTAGTATGACTGAGTCCCCCCTCCAGCCCTGTGTGACATACACTATTTCCTAGCCTGGCTTGCAGTCTGCACCGAGGCCTGCTGGTGAGTAATGTGTGGTGGGTGTGAGCTCAGAGGGTCGGCGGCCAGCATGCAATCCCCTCAAAGCCGCTTTTGTGATGCTGCTGGCTTGAGCGCTCACGCCAGGCCTGGACGGAGAAGGAGGGAGGAGATAGGAGGGGGGAGAAAGGGGCGAGCAGCAGCTCTGTGAAGCAGGGAAGAGAGAGTGGGCCTGTAAGTGTGGCCAATCATACTGCTGTAGAGGCTTTGCAGTTGTCACACATCCAGAAATCACGTCTGGTGTCTCTACTCGAGACTGTAAAGTTAAAGAGTTCAAAGGTCAGGAAGACTTTTATCGACTTCTGTGAGTGCAAAGGGAGTGCAATAGCATATATTATACTTTTGAAATGTAATTAATTCACAAATTAACCAGAAAGTCTGGTTGTATGTCTGCAGAAAGTCCTGCAAGAACTGAAGTTTGAGATAATATATCACAAGTATTTGTAGGTAATAACTTAGCAGGCTAATTTAGCAAAGTAGCGTTAGTGATAGCATGATATTGTTTTCCATAAAATAATGATAATAAAAACAGCAACTCTTATTTGTATAGAACTTTTTAAAACTAACACACTAAAACTGAGGGTGTAAATTTGTTTCAAATTGGGGGGAGCAGCACATACAAAAGAGGGGTTTGGGGTCCTCCGTGAGATCATTTTGAGCATCAAAAACTACATTTTTTGCATTCTGATGAGTGTTCAAAATGATAAATGTCTTTAATTTTGTCAAAAATAAAAGTTAAGTAGTTTCATCTTCTGTTATTCTTGTGATAAACATGCATCCCAGATTAATGTAAGCAGGTCCGTAGGTTGCATGTCAGCATTGTGGATAGGGCAGATATATAATGGTGGAGTCCACTAGAAAAATTTGAGCATCAAATACTTGATTTCCTGCATTCTGGTGATGTTTTTATGTCCAAATCTGTGCATTATCTATATCTATTAATGATGTTATTTGTGCTTTTTTGCATTAGTACTCGTAACAAAGTAGGCAGCAATCCAAGTAATACTTACAAAAAAGTTTCATATTGAAAAACTAATTCAATGTGTCAAAAGTCACATACTGTGCACCACATACTCAATATTTGTGTGATCATTCGGCATGCTCTCAGAAAAACAGAGCCGTTTTGCACCTCCTGGTTGGAGATGCAAAACCATGGTAATACGTGCCAACCTGAACTCTATTGGTAATTTTTAAATAGTTTTAAACAGAAAAAGCATCAAAATAGAGCTTGTTTATCAAAAAAGTGCCAGTGGAGGATTCCCTGCACCCCCCAACAGATGTCCTAGGTAAGCCCCTAATGTCTTAAAATCCTAGAAAGGTCTTAATAACCTAGAAATATTCTAAAATCCCAGAAATATCTTAAAATCTGAGTAATGTCCCAAATTCCTAGAAACGTCATAAAATCCAAGAAGCATCCTAAAATCCTTTAATCCTTAACATGTCAGAAAATCCAAGAATGTCCTAGAAATTTAACACACATGCCAAAATCTTAAATAAATAACCTAGAATTCTTGAAATGTCCAAAAATCTTTTAAAATGTCCTAAAATCCTAGAAAATTGTATGGGACTACTGCAACTGGTCCCTGGCCTCCTGTCATTGTGCAAAAGTGTCCCCCTGCTATGATGCTCTTTTAGCTCAAAAAGCAAATCCAAACGCATAAAAATGAAATACAAAATTAACCCACCCTCACTGATGGAAGCATAACGAGCTGTTCATAGCCACCATACAACTGCAACACGGCCCACAAAGGATGACTTGCATCACCTAAATGCCCTCTGTTGCAGTTCATAGCCGCATGTTTGTAGCTTCTAGTTTACCCATTCTGCGTGTGTGCGGGAGCAGTAAGCTCAGGGAGGGGAAGAGGGAGAGTCATTTGGAAGAAGATGTATGTAAACCCATTTCCAAACAAATGGGCCTGACTGCACGGCAACAGGGAGAGGTGCCATAAGCGTCCGGCGTGCATAATGCCCGCATGAATCAAGACTTCCCCTGCTGCCGAACGTGACCACACAAGCTTGCGTATGAATAGCACATGTCACCCGCGGCCGCATATCATCAACAACAGTCGCCGACCCCAACAGCAAGGCCCCATTCTGAAGTTGGGAGTCAGTGATCATTATTATGGACGCCTTGAAGCTGCAGCTAGCTCCCCACGTTCAGCCAGTCATACATGTTTACTCTGTGGGTGTGATGGAGATATAATACATGCAAAGCCTGCGTTGCCTAATGCAGGGGGCTCAAAGTGTGGCCTGGGTACACACGGCGGCCTTGTGGGGGCTTTATAGGGCCATGCATGTGCAAATTTTAGCTCTTTTTACAACTGCATGTATATTTGTGCAGTAAATATTTTCTAATGCATGTTGTGCAGTTCGAGTTTTGGATTTATTTTTCAAGCTGTTGCAAGCAGCCATTGATTTCCATTATTTTCTATATAATATGAAAGTCAATCACGATACCTTTGACACAAATATTCTGCAAATCGTTTTGATGTGTTTTAGGATGCTGGTAGCATGTACCCAACTTTCCCGGGCAGCCATTGTTATCCATTCATTTCTCTGCAGTCTGAAAATGGAGACTCTTCCAGCTTAGTTTATTTTTTTCTCATAGCGAACATTACTCTGCATAGATTTTTTATGTAGCAGATTGATATGAAAGTCTAATCTGCTCTTGTTTTAAGACTATGCTGATAGGTTTGGAAATCAGTTAAAATCAATGGCTGCTGCGACAGATGAAAAAAACTATAGTCAAATTTGTAGAATCCTGCAGCATGCTTAAAAATGGCAAGCAAAGCTCTAAAGTATACCAGATTTGCAGCAGTAATGTACGATGTACTTTTTCATATCGTATAGAAATGACTGGAAGCCAATGGTTCTCTGGGATTGTTTGAAAAATTATGTTCAAATTTATAAAATTTTGCAGCATGCTTTTTAAAATGACCAGCAAGGATTTAAAATGGTCAGAAAAGCTCTAAATTATTCTGGAATTGCAGTGATAATATACAAAGTGGTATTTCATATCACATAGAAATGACTGAAAAACCAATGGCTGCCTGGAATGGTTGGAGGAATACATCAGGACTCTAAAACACACCATGATAATTACCGCCGCAAACGTAATCTTTTAAGGGTATAATAGCAATGTAAACAGTCAGCCTACATCTGCACAGTAACACCATCTTATCACAAGCGCTGATTTCGGAGTTTACAGCACATGCTTTACTTCCCCCTCCATCCAACCTGCACTGGTCCCATTAGAGCTGTAGATTTTCTGCTCATTTGCTAAGCATCGTGGATCATCACACGGTGTGTGATGGCGAACAGTAGGCGCTGTCTGTCTCTGCATCACACCTGCATCTCGACACATGTATATAATGTACTGTACGAACGCACACACACACACAGGCTGGGTAAACTTGGCAGCTTTGTATACAGAAGTACTGCACTCACACATACACTATAGAGACCAAATGTGCAGCTCTACAAGAGGAATATTCCAATACAACGCTTGTGCACACACTTAGTCCATGTATGCATGCATGCAGGCAGGCTGTCTTTGCCCCGAGAGGCCTGGCTCTGAGTCAGGGCCCTGCTGGTGACTCCAGCTACCCTGCGTGCCCTTAGCATACATGACAGCAGCAGTATGTGTGTGCAAGCATGTCTTCAAACATACATTTGAGCCCCTGTGTGTGCTCAGGGTGGCAGGGTTGCCTCCAGTTGCAATGAGGCCATCATTTATCCCTGATTGGGACGAAGGCAGCCGCGTTGAATTGGCGCTACAATGCCCATAAAGACCGACATTTCCTCCCCATTTCCCTTATGAATATCAAAGCCACCGCCGCTGCAACACATAAGGAAAAATTACAGCCTATTATTTTATTTGCATTACCTGTAATAGGAAGCATATTGGATGCTGTATTTATTGCCTTATCAGCACCGGCTTGGCTGTAAGCATTTGTTGATTTATTAGCTGGCATTGGCCAAACATCACACGTAATTACTTAGCAAATAGCGTAAAGACGGTATCAGGATTTTTTTGTTGTTTTTACTACTTTGTGGGGTTTTGCGATGGATTGACCAGACTTAGTGGAGAGAGAGAGAGCCACTTTTGGTGTTAGAGGTTGACGCTTCTATTACACATGGGGGGTCTTAGAGGCTCGATTTTTTCTGCTGCTGCTGGCTGGGACCCAGACATGCCTACAGCCTGCACTGTAAAATCTGACAAGCTGATTTTACTTAAAAAGAAAATCCAGAAAACCGATTGCCTTGAAAAATGTGAGTTAATGTAACTTTTATTCTTACTTTATGCGTACATTTATTCAAATTGTTAAGTTTACTTTAAATTTAGTCATATTTGCTTAATTTTGTGAAGTTTTTGCAACTTAAAAATGACAGTTTTTAGCAACATTATTAAACTAATTTAACTGTGCTCTTTATTCCACTGGTTGTAAACTAGTGACTCATATTTGTGTTTTCTTAAACTTGTGAACAAATCAGAACCTGCAGATCTCATAACTTCATGGTTGGGACATTTTCTGTCATGATTAAGTTAAGTCAGACTAACTTGGTTTATTGAAGTTGCAACAACTTCACAAAATTAAGTAAATACGGCTACATTTTAAGTAATGTTAACTATAACAATAACAATTTGTTATAGTGTAAAGATAAATCAATATTGATAGTTCTTTTTACTCTCATTTTTCAAAGCAATCAGGTTCCAAAATGATTTTGAGTAAGATCAACTTGTCAGGTTTTACAGTGCGGACGGGGAATCAGAGAAAGGCTGTTTTTTGTTCAGATCCAGAGTCACTCCTATCGGGGATGTGGTTAGTGTTGTTTTTTTCTCTACCTGAGCGCCCGCTTCCATCCAATTATGTTGTTTGTCTTCTCAAAGGCCTCAATACCTCTAGCTTTGCTCCCCTTCGCTAACACACACTGTTCCACAAAGTTAGATAGAACTAGATCCATTAAGTTGGTGAAATGAGCAAAAAAAAAAAAGAGAGCGAGAGAGAGGGTTACCCTAGATGCGCCCGTTCTTCTGTTATCCAATTTTACTGGGATTTGGAGTGATTTGCGCCTGGCTCCCCGAGGGAAATAAATACTTTGATTAATGTAATCCTGGGCAGGGAGGTGCCACAAACCCCCCCGCTCTGTATCCTCAGGGAACGCCACTGTTTAACAAACAAAAACAAAAAGCAGCGACTATGGAGAGACATGCACAGTGGCTACAAACCAGGCTGCTGAGGACTTCTATAGATTTGATTTCCTGCGGATTTAGTTTATTTATTAATTACTCAGCTTAATAACACAATATCATTCTTGATTAGCATGTGTAATACAGTCTAATAGAATAGAAAAATACCAGCGTGTCCGTCCTCTGATTTGCATACACAATAACGGCGTGGTTTGTTTTGATGCTGCTGCTGGAGGTGGGGGTGTTCAGGCATGTGTGTCCATGCTGATGTGGTTTACATCTGTATGTGTGTGAGGAGGGATGAAGGTGGGGGTGGGGTGAAGCTGGAGACTGACAGACAAAGTCCCCCACCACCACCCCTTCCTCACCCCAAACACACACACACACACACACACACACACCTCTTTCCTCTCTCTCTCCTCCGCCACTCTGACTCAGAAAGCTGCACTTCATCTTATCTCTGCCGATCTGTCCCCCGTCACTCACCTCCTCACCAGCCGGCACTCGTGGCTTTTTTTTTTCTGTGTGCGTGTGCAGTACAAGCACCTGCATTTAGATCCGTCCATACAGATGAATCTTTTTTTTTTCCCCTATACATCTTTTTTTTTTCACCAAAAACTAAATCCACTGCAACTTTTGACCTTTATTCTAAAATTAATTCACGCCTCAAATTTATTTCTAAAGCCACAATGTGACTCGTTTTAGTCTGTTGCTCATTCTCTTTGCCCCCAAAACAAAAACTTCATTAATTTTGTCTAATTGAAATACTGTGCCTATGCTGGAAATTTTAATTTTATTGGTAGAGAGACAATTTTATTAATTTAATTTAATGCCAGAATGGGGGCTTAAGTTTTGTTTTGAGATTGGGGGGGAACACAGGGTGGTTTCTGGGGTTGCATCTAACACTTAAAACATGACAAACATGAAATGCACATGCTCTAAATGTTGAACGACACGTGTCACCGGCTCATGTCCCCTGTGCCACCCCCACCCCCCGAAATCTACACCTATGTGCCAAAACACACAGACACAACATATGTAATGGGTGTGTTTTGCCTTTTTTTGCATCAATTTATGATGGAAATGTCTTAATATCGTCAACATAAGAGGGCGGCATGTTTCATGTTTTTACTGAGGAGACAAATGCACGTGTTCTAAATATTGACGGGGCACGTGTCCCCTGTGTCCCCCCTGAAATGTACACCTATGTGCCAAATCACACATAATAGACACAACGTATGTAACAGGCATGTTTTACCTTTTTGCATCAATTTATGATGGAAGTTTCATAATATCAACAAAATAAACGTCTGCCAGTTGTTATTGTGAGGAAAAAATGCACGTTTTAAATATTGAGGGACACGTGTCCCCTATGTCCCGCTGAAATTTGTGCCAAAACACACATAAAGGACAAGTACTTTAAACTGCACACCAGACAAGTATTTCAAGCCCAAATTATGACATCCACATTGATTTCCAATCTCAAATCAATACTGTTCTGATCCGTGCCTCCGTGAGCCATGACTCCTGGTGAAATGAGCACCACTGGAGAGTCCTCTGATGACACTAAACATACAATCTTTACCTGCATGTTAGCCTATTTACAAGCAGTGTGCCCACAGTGTCGCGTGGCTAATGCAGGGCAATTACTAACTCCACGTGGAGGAATCAGAGGTGTATATAACTCTATACTGGCCTTTATTAATAGAATATTAATAAAAAGCCTTTGTCTCGTTTGAATGGCTTGAGAAGAAAAAAAAATCCCATTCATGTCTGAAATTGAAGGCATGTTTAATGCTTACACTGATATTCAGTGTAGCCCATTTAATTAACGGTATAGTAGCTACATTATCATTTAAGTGCTCCAAGTTGGATTCGGCTTTAAATCAACGTTTGGCCTGACGTGAGACACACTCAACGTATGTCGTCTCGGATTAGTGACTGGACCAAGGGGGAGAAAATAAATTATGTAGCCCATAGGCAACTTAAATAGGCCGTAATTAAAACGGCGGGAATTGCATCAATTTAATCTGAATATTGTAACCAGGAAAAGTGGAAGCTACAGGCACCCACAGCCGGGTTTACCCACCTTTGGAGGACTGACATAAATCTGCATGTCAGGTGTCATAAATTAATGGCGACTGTGGAATCAAAGTGATGAGCCTATGAGGATGTTTTACGACGGAGAGGGAGATTAATGTTGTGGGTGAATTGATTTTAGTGGTGTTTTTGTCCCGGACTGCATGTTTATATTACATTTTTTATTAAATCATATTTTCTAAAACTAGATCTGTGCACGATTTTGGAAGCATGCATGCAGCTTTTGCAAGTTAATGCACTGTAAAATCTGACAAGTTGATTTTAAATATAGGAAACCAATTGCCTTGAAAAATATAAGTATATATAGTTATTAATCTTCATGTATCTTTACTTTATAATTTTTAAGTTCAACAAAAAAGCAGTTATATTAACTTGATTTATGAAACTAGAAACTTAAAAAATGACAAGTTTAATCAAATCAATCTTTCTAAGTTTTAGCAACTTCAGTTCACCAAGATTACTGTACTATATATCTGTTTACTTAAAATGTAGTTACCAATACTTTATTTGTTGAGTTGTTGCAGATTAAACATGAAAAGCTCAATAACATCAATCTAAGTTTTAGCAACTTCAGTAAACCAAATTTAATGTGCTATATATCTGTTTACTTAACATTTAGAATTCTTTATTAGATTTTGTGTTAGTTGCTGTTGCAGCTGAAAAATGACAAGTTTAATTAGAACAATTTTAAAGTTTTAGCAAAGTCCAGGTTAACTGTGTTATATATCTGTATTCTGCTGGTTGCAGACTAGTCAGTCATATTTTAATCATAATGGTCTTTGTCATGATCAAGTGAAGTCCGACTAACTTGATTTACTGAAGTTGTAAACACTTAAAAAGCACAAGGCAATTCCTCTAGTCATTTTAAGTTGCAACAACTCCACAAAATTATATAAATACAGCTACATTTTGACTCAACTTAACAATTAGACAAAGTGAACATCAATTAAGATTAATGGTTCTATTTACTTTACTTTTTCAGTCGGTTTCCAAGATTATTTTATGTAAAATCAACCAGATTTTACAGTGTGCAACCATCTTGATGCATTAGACAATCTGCTCCTGCAGGAATAAATAAATGGCCTCCTGCTACCAATAATCATTGTACAGCATGACAGAATGGGTGCATAACGCAGAGTAATAACGCACAGTGCTGCTTTGATGCTTTGTTGCTGCTGCTGGTTGTGGTGGTGCTGCTGATGATGACGATGATGAAGAATAACAGTAACACACTAAATAGCCGGTCAAGCATGCGGAGAAATTGCAATGCACTAATTCCCGGGATGATTCATGAGTCCTGCCCAGCCCCTCGTTTGCTAATAATTCTTAAAGTCGCCGGTTCGTCATACGTTTTCCACACAGACCTGCTGGCTGAGACTTATGGCTTATAGGCGACTGCAGATGGCGACTGGCTTAAAACAGCGCGCGGGGCCTATCTAATCACAGACTATTTGCATATCAACTAGGGCTGTCACTGATAGCACGCTTGCACTGATCAATACGAGCAGTTTTCAGCTCTTGATGCTGATTCCTGCAGAAATATGTGAAAAATAACAACACGTGCGGGTCTTGCCTGCAATGAAATTGGGTGGGATATCTTTTAAAAATTGGATAATTAAATTAAGGTGATTTAATTGCCTCTGGGATTGAGGGATGAACCAGAATATAGTCGGAGCCCTCGTTTGTGTATGTTGCATTTGGCCTTTTTTTCCAGGAATATGCAAGATGCATCATATTTATTAAGCAGTGCATGTGCTGCCTCGGTGTGTGTGTGTGTGTGTGTGTGTGTGTGTGTGTGTGAGAGAGACATTGTTTCTCGACAGTGACCCTTTCAGTCATTTTCCTGCTGCAGCCCAGTGATATCTTAATTGCCAATCGTGTCATCCAACCATCAGTTCATGTCTGTTCTGGATGGCCATAAAATAACACAACCTATACACTGCAAAAAAATAATAATAATATAATTAAAAAATTTTTATATGTGTATTTAAAAGTGATATGCATTTGAATGAGTTTCATTCAGTATTTCAGCCTTAAAATGTCACTTTTAAATTGTAAAATAAAATGTGCACAGTGCAAAAATGCTATTTTCGCTTGGAAATGAAATTAAAATAAATTACCCAAAAATGTTATTGAATTAAAATAAAGATTTAATTCTGCAGTGGGAGCACGTGCAGTCAGCTCATCGTTTTTGAAAATGAATAGTTAAATATTATTAAAACGTTAATTTATTTAAAATGTGCCATAAATTGTGCATGTTTTGCAGTGTAAGCTATATGATGTTTGCATCATGCGTGAGCGCGACACCTGGTGGCAGTTATGATTTTTTTATTATCTATGAGCCAACAAGACTCCCAAAATCTGTCACCTCAACCCATGACTCGAGCAACAGCTGCCTGCAGGAGGGTCACGTAGGAGATAAATCCAGTTTGTCTTCTACATTAAAATCACAATAATTTGTGAGTTTATTCAAAGTAATGCGTTACATTACTTTTCCGTTACGCAGCACAAAATTATTGATTATGATGTGACTTTAAACATCGCGATAGCTTGGTTGCCTCAGCAATCAAGTCATGTTTTGGCTCAAAGATCCCAAAACTATCTGCTATGCTAAATACGATTTTCACACATTAAATGGCGATGAAAACAGACATAATGACAATTGTTGGATAATTTAACGTAAAGTTACAACTAGAATAATGAATTGTTGTTTCTTGGTGCTACAAATGGAGTAATTTCGTTACTGTAACGCGTTACCGCCCAGCACCGAAATGCTGCTGGCCTGGGACACCGAGTCCCTTTTCATCTCGACTCCAGTGCACAAACATACAGCTTAATGCGACTAGTGTTTCCCCCTTTTATTGGGCTCACCATGGCTACCAAGTGCTGGGCTCAGAAATGCACTCCCCATCAATGAAGGAGAAAAAGGAGTTAACCCGTGAGAAAAAAAAACCCGAAAAAGTGCACCGAACACCAAACGACTTCTTCTCCCCTCTGCACAAATTCGGGTTAATGTGTGATAGATCCTCAGTGCCGGACCGAAAGTTGTGACAGACACCGGAATGATTATCGTCTGCCACTAAATAATTACTTGTGAGCAGATCTCTTTTGCATCTGCGCTTCCTTTAAAAAAAAAAAAAAATCTGTCCTTTTAGTTTGAGTTTCCGTGACATTTTCTTTCTCCTCGAGCTGTTCCGAACCCCCCCACCCAAAAAAAACAGCAAATGAACAAAACCGGTCAGCATCCATTAACATCTCGGGCTATTTATAATCTGTGTCTGTCTTGATGGGAGCACATAAACTTTAAACAAACTTTGCAGCGGCCAGATCGATTTATATTAAACGATTTCGTATTGCACTTGCCTACGCGATCTCTCTGGAGGATTCAACCGAGGGGTCTCTCTCTCTTTCACTCCCTCTCTCTCTCCCTCTCTCTCTCTCTCTCTCCCTGCTTAAAATGTGATTGATTGCACTTTTCTCCGGTGGACATTCACTACAAAACAGCACAGCTTATCCATCTGCCCGCGATTTATAGAAAAAGCGAAAAAAGGGGGAGCCGGGGCGCTAAAGCAAACAACGGGCGCGCACGTATTGATTTTTTACGCATTCTAGGTAAAATACGAAAAAAAAGGACTCGCATTTGCTATTTTTTGAATATAAAAGACTGCGCAAGAGTGAAATAAAGCAGCGAGGAGACTATAAGGAAGCCACAGTGGAGCAATGCGCGATAAACTCCAACGTTCCTCATGCGTAAAAAAGAAATCCGCATAGATAATTGTTGACTTACCTTGTGTCCAAGCAAAGGGGAAATAGCTTCACATTGTTCACACGCAGCCTGTAAATGGTTATCTCCCTTTCCTACGACTCGGTGCGCCCTAAGATTTTCTTTCCTCTGCCTCAACTGAGCAGGAGCACTCCTCGGCTCCCGCTATTATTTTCACTAAAATATATGAAAATTTATGCAAATGAAAATCAGCACTAACTGTTCGTCTCTTGTTATACTTGGGGATGATTTTTTTTCCTCTCCCCCCTTTTCTTTCTTTTTTTTCCGCATACAAAATAAATGAACTCCCCCAGCAGGGAACTTGGGGACCTTTTATAATAAGCAAATAAATAATAAACATATATCAGAGAGGTTGTTTTTTTTTTTTTATCGCTGCGCGGTGATTTTCGGGAGCATTTCTGCAACGCTTTTGACTCCTCTTTTATATATATTACATTATTATTTTCATTTTAAGGGGTTATCTTGGAGCCCTCTTCTCTACACTTGGTGTCACGTTTCTGCTGGCCGCCTGAGACGCCCTTTCAAAGCGTGCAGTGTGGATTGAACAGCAGTAATTTAGACAGAAATCCTCACTGTATATTAATGAATAGAGGGCCCCATGGTTCTGGCCCCTAGCCTGCCTATTCAATGTAAACAAATCCACGAGGCTCCCTCGGTTTTGAGCCCAGTCCAAATTAAATCTACTGGGATGAGAAGGAGGAGGAGGGGGGTGCTGGCATGGCTGCACAAGTCTTCCTCTGCCTTATATTTGCCCTTAAATCCCTTTTGCAATAAAATCCATGCGTCATGTTTGATTTGGGGAGCTTATGAGGTGGCATTTGGGGGGTTACACATGACACAGAGGTCTAACCTTTATACAAAATACAGTTAATCCTGTTAGAGAATCACCTGCCACAGGCCTGGTCAGGTGGACTCAACAGGCAACCAGTGGGAGCCATATCTGGCACTTACTGCCAAACATGGTCCAAAGGCGCACAAACAAAGGCCCCATTCATATCTGGGGTCATCTTAAAGGATGCATTTTAAGGGATATCTTTGGATATTTTTCCTATCCTTAAGGAGACGTTTCCAGCACACGCACAAATCCCCCAAGGACTGCTCAATTTGCCCTTGTTTTGGTTGCCACTTTCTCTTTCTCTGTGCTTCACTGAGGTTGCCTGTGCGCGACGTTTCTGCATGGAAGCATCCCCGCAACCTTTGTGCGTTAACTCCTGAGGAGCCGGGGCTGCACTGGCTCATGGCTGCAGTGACTCTATTGCACTGTGTTATGTTTTGGTTGTGTGTGTCACTGTGTTGTTTTTTTTTTTACTTTTTATCTGCCTATAAACAATTAACCTGAGATAGTAAATTACAGTGTATAGCAAGATAAGAATGTACCATATAGTGAGCCATTTTTTTAAATTCTAAGGCTCTCCTGTATTTTTCCTGGGTGGCCCAGAGGGAATTAAACCCCTAACCGTGGTAGTATGGATGCATTATTCTGTTACACAATCAGGTCAGGCTACCAGATAATTATAATTGTTACTAATAGATCTTGAAATGTCAGCTGCAGATTTGAACAGCCTTGTACTCACAGGTGTAGATTTCAGGAGGGGACACAGGTGAAGCCCCCCTGAATATTTAGAACATAAAGTGGCAAAGGACTTTTATGTTTAAAGTTTAAGACATTTACACCATACATCAATGCAGAAAAGCCACAAATTGATGCTAAAAATGCCAGAATTCAGGGAATTTAGTGTTTGATGCTTAAAATTAAAAGATAAAACTACTTAAATGCAAATATATAAAAGGTATTCGAAACTTTCTGGTGGACCTCACAGTTTCATACATGACCCCCCCCCCCCAAAGTTTAAATGTATCCTACACCCCCACTTGTATTATTCCTGGATGCAGTGTTTGTTACGAGAATGCATTATATAAAAGGCACAAAATGGTGACTAATAAAATCAGCAGATCTCAGGAAATTTAGTGTTTGATGCTCAAACACTGAATTTGAATCTGCCATTTTCTATGTGTCCCCTTAAATGTTCAAACAAAACCTACATCCATATGCGGTATTAGTCCTGGATGTGTGTTTGTTGCAAGGATAACAGTATAAATCAATGCAATTATGCAAAGGCACAAATTTGTGCATTAAACTTCCAAAGATGCAGGAAATTATGTATGATAAGCTTGAAAATGTTATGGCGGACTCCGCCACTTCACATATTTCCCCCCAGTATTGAAATTAAACTTGCGCCCCTGCTTGTTAGTTAGAAGAATAAAAGGCACACATTTGTGTATAAATCTGGGCAGAATGCACAAAAGTATGTGTAGTACTGCGTTAAAAATCACCAAAATGCAGGAAATTATGTGTTTGATGCTCGACATTTTCTGGCGGACCACACCAATTCATATTTTTGTCCCCTAATGTTGATGCGTGACCTATGGTCCTGCTTGCATGCATTTTTATTATAAGAATAACAGCAGGTCAAACAACCTAAATATAATCACTAAATAGAGTTTATCCATGTATTTGAGCTGACACATCTTTTTAACATGTTTTTATAATAAAATATATGCTCATGAATAAATAAAAGGGAAAGCATATAGTGAAGCTTTTCAAAATAAAAGATCACGATTTGATGCTCACAACCTAGAGGTCACAGTTTATCGCCCCACTGTTTGTGTACTAATACCTCAGTACTATTTACTACCAAGTTGTGTGCCCCGTTTTTGTTTGGACTGCAATTAAAAATCAACCAATCGGAACAGCCGGAAGGAGGGCTCGTGCGCCCTGGAGCAAGGGCTGGCGAGGGCTGCCAATCACACGACGGGTAGCCAATGAGCGGGGACGCACGGGGTAAACATCCGTGCGTCGTCGGACTGGGAGGGGGGCGGGACTCGACTTGCCTGTCAGGGGGAGAGAGAGAGCGAGAGAGAGAGAAAGAGAGATATAGAGAGAGAGGTGGAGAGAGAGAACAAGCGAATGAGAGAAGAGGCTCGCGAGCAGCGCCGTACACTGTTATACTGGATTGTACTTCATCGGGAGTTTGCGGTTTGGCAGGTTTATATACATCAAAACAGAACAAAGAGATAGGCTCTACAGTGCTATAAAAGAAGAGAGAGAAAAGAATAAAGCGAAGGAGAAATCTCGGCGACTGAATTACAAAAGAACTGAGGACACTCTGCTAATGTTTTTCTCATCCAAAGGGGACATAAACTGGGACTTTGTACATTGTGGAGAATTTGCAAGGCTTTTTGTCTTTTGCGAGCATCAAAAGTTTGTATGGGACAACGCTTTTTTGCAAATATTTGAATTTTAATGCTCGCAATTTCAGTGCAAAACTTTCTGCACATGGTTTCAAAGGGCTTTTGAAAATTCTGGATTTTTTTTTTATTCGCCGATAGAATGTTGTAAATACATGCGGATTTTATTCAGTTTTTTTGCCAGCGTGTTTCCAGGCTTTTTTGCGTTTTTACGCATGGTATCGCCAAAAACCTACTCGTACTTTTAAAGTTTGAATAATTCATGAGATACAATTTGCCTGCTCGAAAGAAGTGACTGTAAAAAAGGGAGGGGGGTTATCCACAAACATATTCATAAGGGTTGACGGAATGGCCACCGCGGCTTCCAATCCTTATCTGCCCAGCAATAGCATCTTATCGTCCGGCTCAATCGTGCACTCTGACTCCGGAGGTGGTGGCATGCAGCCGGGCAGTGCTGCGGTTACCTCCGGGTCTGGGGTCTACAGGGGGGACCCCTCAGTCAAGATGGTACAGAGTGACTTTATGCAAGGCGCGATGGCAGCGAGCAACGGGGGACACATGCTGAGCCATGCCCACCAGTGGGTGACATCCCTCCCGCACGCCGCAGCGGCCGCAGCTGCAGCCGCGGTCGCTGCAGCTGAAGCCGGATCGCCGTGGTCGTCGAGCCCGGTCGGGATGACGGGCAGCCCGCAGCAGCAGGATGTGAAAAACTCCGGCAGAGACGATCTGCACACGGGCACCGCGCTGCACCACAGGCCCCCTCACTTAGCGCCACATCAGACTCACGCCGGGGCTTGGGGGAGTACGACTGCGGCGCACATTAACTCCATATCTGGGGGGCAGCAGCAGCAGCAGTCGCTCATCTACTCCCAACCGGGGGGGTTCACTGTGAACGGGATGCTGAGCCCCGGCAGCCAGAGCTTGGTGCACCCGGGTTTGGTGCGAGGGGACACCCCAGATCTGGACCACGGCAGCCACCACCACCACCATCACCACCAGCACCCGCATCACCAGCACCACGGCGGCGTTAACAGCCACGACCCGCACTCGGATGACGACACGCCGACCTCGGACGACCTGGAGCAGTTCGCCAAGCAGTTCAAGCAGCGGAGGATCAAGCTTGGTTTTACGCAGGCGGACGTCGGCTTGGCTTTGGGCACCCTGTACGGGAACGTTTTCTCTCAGACCACCATCTGCAGATTCGAGGCTCTGCAGCTCAGCTTCAAGAACATGTGCAAGCTCAAGCCTTTGTTAAACAAGTGGCTCGAGGAGGCCGACTCGTCCACCGGCAGCCCTACCAGCATCGACAAGATCGCGGCGCAGGGTAGGAAGCGAAAGAAGCGCACGTCCATCGAAGTGAGCGTCAAGGGGGCTTTGGAGAGCCACTTCCTAAAATGCCCCAAACCCTCGGCGCAGGAGATCAGCAGCCTGGCGGACAACTTGCAGCTGGAGAAAGAGGTGGTTAGAGTGTGGTTTTGCAATAGGAGACAGAAGGAAAAACGGATGACGCCCCCAGGAGTGGCACAGACGCCGGAGGATGTGTACTCTCAGGTCGGCAATGTGAGTGCAGAAACACCGCCCCCCTCCATGGACTGCAAAAGAATGTTCAGTGAAACATAGAAACAGCACAGAATATTTTATATGAAATTGATAAAAAAAAAAAAACTATCGCCCAAGATAGAATTTTTTGATACTGTGATTGTGAGGGAATATGAATGAGACTGCAAATGTGTTATCTATTTTTCATCAGAAAAAAACAAAAATCCCCTTTTTCTTCCCAATTTTCCCCACTTCAAAAAAACGCACCTTCTTCCAGGCCCTGAAATGTCTAAAAGGTTCCTTCTGCTTTTTTCTTTCAGGGGCATTTTTTAGTAGATTACTTAAAAGATGCAAGTGAAGCGAGCGACCAGAGGGTGACAACTACAAGTTCATTCCACCAGGTAATTTTGGCGCATTAAGAAGAGGAAGTATTGTTTTTATTTCTCTTTCCCCTCCTTACTCCAAAAAATATCCCCCCTCATTATCCTGTGTTTGATTGAAGAAACAAAGGAGCAGGCATTTTGTATATTTAGAGGACTGAACCGCCTTCCCTCTATAACAATAACAAGAAAAAGGGGGGGAAACTGCAACAATATGAACAAGAGTGACATCCACGAAGCTTCCATCATGATTTACAGCTTTTGATTTCTGACATGGACTGCATGGAGGATAAGGGATTTTTTTTTATTGAGGCCCAGAAGGACTGTCCCCGCCTGATCTCACCATTTTTGGGTTTTTTATTATTATTTAAAGGACACCGTGAGTGGATTTTCCCTCTTTCTTTCCCCCCAAAAAGACATTTGAAAAAGACTTCAAACTGCACTTATTTGAGGAAAAAAAATCTGTTGCCAAGTGTGACTGAGTGGGTGCTGTGGATATTATTGCTGCCCTTTCTAAGCAGTATTCTTTGGTAGGTTTTAATAAACAAAACTCTGTAAAGCCGGCAATATAGATCACTAGATCAGATACTGATCTGAGTTATTTACTTTATATTTTTCATCAGAATGACTTGTTTTAATATTTTATTCGGAATACATATGAATTATTCCAAACGGTAATTTATTTCCCCTCCTTCCAGGAACTTGTGTAAAATGCTTTCCCCTTTTTTCTTAATTTCCTCTTATATTTTTTTTTCTTGTTGCCCTTATTTGTTTTTAATTTTTTTTGTATTATCGTTTTTAAAGGAGCACAAATCATCATAAGCTGACCGTTGTTAGGTAATAAGGGTATATTTTGATGTGATAATTTGATTGTAATTTAATTTCCAGTAGTGGTTCCGTACGAGCTGATTGAGACACAATAAATTTGTTAGAATGAAATGCAATCATGTTGTGTTTTGAGATTCATATTCTTACCGTATTTGGGGCTTTTATTTTAAAAGGGGTGTTATCGTTTGCATGCAGAATGAAGAAAATGGTGCGTGCTTATAATTACCTCTATTAAAATAATGCACAACAAGGAAAGAATCTATGTATAAAAATTACGTTTTGTATTTACTAGAATATTAAAAAATTCGCATTATTGTGGCATTTACGGTATTAAAATCGTATGAATTATTCCCTGAGCTTAAATAAATGTCCACCAGCGCTCTTATCTCCATCCCATAACTGTGTATTACCATTTAAATGAAACATCGCGGTCAGTTGAAGGCCCTGCACAATGCCTCGTCTGTTTGTTTACATCTGCTGCCTCTTGAGGCCTTGGGCAAAACGCACGAGCCCTAACCCCAGCCCGCAAAACATGCATGCACCAGTTTCTGTGTGCGTAAAAATATTCGAGAGAAATTAAAACGGCTAACGTGGGTTGAGCCTGACTGCATGTTATGTAATATTTAGCTTACAGATCCTGCATCTCTTAATACTGATAATTAATAGATTCGTGCGCTCGTCAGTGCAACAAAAGCTGCAAAATAATTGATTTGCACTCGAAATTGAATTTGCAGCTGCAAGATTACGCACGCAAAGCTCCAATGCGATGCGATGCTCCCTAAAAACACTCCAGGTAGAGAGCTCCATAACTCGGTGAGCTGACATGTTGTGTTAGGATGCGGGGCACTGGGTCAGAGAGCTTATTGATTCTGTCTGTCCAGAGCTGAGCAGCCCCACAGGCTCAGCCTCCAACTGCAGTTTACTGAGGATGAAACGGTGAAGTGCTGTTTGACATGTCGGAGTGGTGCAGATTAATATCTGGGTTGTTGTTTCAGGACTTTTGACAGGCTTAGTGCCGGGTAGTTTGCAGGACAGGTGGGGGGGAATAATATTCCCTCTAACGCGCTTGTGCAGTTTGTTATTTTTTTCCATATAATAACTCTAAATGATAGTCAATACTTTTACTTTATTTTTTTAACAGGACTATTTTTCGTCACGGCTGCAAGAGGCAAATGTCTTCAAACTTTATTTTTTTCTTTTTTTTCTCGCTCGCCTATTCAGCAAAACTCACAAAACGTGTCCTCTCGCTGCAGGATTTGAATTTCGCGGATGATTTCCCATACTAGTTGCTTAGCAACTGAATTCAATGATATAGAGAAGTGGGCATCATTTTTCTTTGTCTCCATTAGTAAAAGTGGCAGCAAAAGACACGCTATGTGTGCAGTGCAAAACTTTATATTTTAGGATATAGATGCAAATGTGTTGATGGCTTGACAGAACGTTTTAGACTAAAGAGAAAAAATTATTATGAAGCTGTTTAAAAATTTTAAAAAGCGGGAGGTTGGACTGTTTTTGGATATACACTGTTTATTGATGACCCCCTCCCTGCAGTGCTCTAAAACTTTGTATTTTAGAATTTAGACGCAAATGTGCTGATGGCATTTGAAAGAACGTTTTAGACTAAGAAGAAAAATAATTTGGAAGCTATTAAAAAATTAAAAAATAAAAGCATAAGGTTGGACTGTTTATGGAAATCCACTGTGTGTGGATTACCCCCTCCCTGCAGACCTCCAAAACTTTATATTTTAGATTATAGATGCAAATGTGTTGATGGCATTGAGGGGGCGTTTTAGTCTAAAAAGAAAATCAATTATGAGGCTGTTTAAAACAACATAAGGTTAGACTGTTTGTTTGTGGGTGCTTACAATTGTGGATAACCCCCCTCCCTGCAGCGCTCCAAAACTTTATGTTTGGAACTGAAATACAAATGTGTTAATAGTGTTTGAAAAGGCGTTTTAGTCGAAAAACAAAATTAATGATGAAGCTTTTTGATCTTTTTTTTTTTTTTTTTTTAAAAAAAAAGCCTAATGTTGGACTGTTTGTGGATATGCACTTTTTGTTAATAGTGTCCCTCCCTGCAGTGCTCCAAAAGTTCATATTTTAGTATTTAGGCACAAATATGTTAATGGTGTCTGCAGTAATGTTTTCGTCAAAAGATAAATAAATAAATAAATAAATAAATAAATCTTATGAAAGTATTTTAATCAACCTCAGGCTAGACTGTGGGTATCCACTGTTTGTTGGTATCCAGTGTGGATAAACCCCTCCCTGCAGTGCTCCAAAATGTCATATTTTAGAATTTAGACACAAATATGTTTAAGGCGTTTAAAGGATGTAGTAGTCTGAAAAGAAAATTATTTATGAGGCCAGTTAAAGGAAATAAGCTTGGACTGTTTGTGGATTTTTACTGTGGATTACCCCCTCCCTACAATGCTGCAAAACTGTATATTTTAGAATATAGACGCTACTGTGTTGATGGCGTTTTAAAGGACGTTTACGCCTAAATAGAATTTTAATAGACTTTTTTAATCGGAAATAAGCTTGGATTGTTTTTTATATCCAGTGTTTACGGATACCCCCCCCCCATGTTGTACTCAGAAACTTTATATTTTAGAATTTTGACACAAACGTGTTTATGTTGCTTGCAGGGGACGTTTTCGTCCAAAATAATAATAATTATGGGTTGGATTGTTTGTGGATAACCACATTTTGTGGATTCCCCCTTTCTTCAGTGCTCCAAAACTTCATATTTTAAATAATTGTATTTAAATGTGTTGATGGTGTTTGCAAGGACGTTTCTGCCTGTAATGCTATTTGGGGTGTTCATTATATTATGCTACAATAATTAGCACATTTGCTTTTTAAAAATAAAAGCATGTGTGCAGTGAGGCTCCACTTTGGCCTCACCTTTGCTCATTAACATGCACTTCCTGTACTCCTCTGCATAAAATCCAATGCAAAGTCACATGACGTGCTGAGATAAGCCCCAACGCGCAAGAGAGGAAGAGGTTCTTCGCTGCTCTCTTAAGTTGCCCCAAAAATCCCATGCAGCGAACCTTTGCGTTTTTACGCACAAAATACCTCTCAGAGCAGCCAGCTCTTGTGCACGGCTTTTGCAGAAATATCACAATCTAGTGAGAGATTTTTTTTAGGCGACACAAAAAGAGTTTCAAATCTCATAATGGGTTTTGGTGCGCCTATTCTCCAACAGCTTTGCCTTTTTCATGGGTCTTCAAAACCATGTTGGCAGCAGTATGGGTGTGCGTGCGTGTGTGCGCGCGCCGTGCGTTCAGGCCCTAGGAGAACTCCGCTTTCCCCCCTTGCTATTGATTTAGGACGCCAGTGGCCCAACAGGCTCGTCGCGCCCATTCGCGCTAATTAAAGCTGCTCGTTGTCACACCACTCTGCTCTTTAAAACAAGACTTGAGCAGGATAGAGAGGGGATTTGTCCCTTAAAAGGCAAACTTTTAATGCACAATAATTATTAATAATATTTCACGTGTGGCTGTGAGCAGCCAGTGCCCTTCAATCACTCACTGACATGTTAAACATCTAATAATCTCTAGCCTATATATCGACATAAACAAATAATAGCGTAATAAAAAAATACACGTCTGTTTTGTTGTAAATGAATATAGATTTAGGCCTAAATTAAACGTAAAAAATATTGAACTTTTATACTTTGTTTTATCATTTTACTCTTGTAAACATCATAATAAGTCTCATTATAAGGCTACAACTTCAGAGTTGTGTTTGCACATTTAACACACACTTTACATCACTTTTAATTCTATGTACACACAAGGGCGTTAGTATTGTTTCAACATTTAGGGGACACACACACATGAAACGGGTTGGTTTTGGGACCTTTTGCCAGAAATTTTTAAGCATCAAGCACTCAATTTCCTGTATTTTGGTGATGCACAAATTTGTGCATTTTCTGCACCAGTTTACGTTTTAAAAAAAATTTAATCGAAACAAAAGTCCTCTTTAAATTTTGTGTTTTTATTTTGGGGAAAAATGTTTTTAATATAAAGGGGGAGGTGTCCCCTGCGTCCCCCTTGAAATGTACGCCTGTGTACACGCGTTTAATTATACTTATTATCTTTGGTATATCGCTTTTTATACGCTGCTTGAATCCAGGCTGTTTATTCTCTTATATAATAGATGCTTCTGCTTCACAACACACTCAGCTTTTACTTGCAGTCGTAATGTACTTCCACTATAAAAATCTAAATGCATAGGTCGGTGTCTAACCTGGTGCAAATGTGCACGCACACAATGCTTTCCCCCCTCTCTCATACTGTATTTACTCCACGTGTCGAGCCCATGAATATGGATTATTCTGAGCTGCTCTCCGCAGGGAGCCTTCCTCTTCCACGTCCACATGGATTTATCTCTGCTGCAGAAAAGACGCGCAGGAAAAATATCCCTCTGTCTGCTTGTGACTGCTGACTTTTGATCATTATTATTACTGTTGTTTTTTGCAGTAAGTACGGTGGCTTTATTTCTTTGATGCGCCCCCTTGTTTGTGGTGTCGTCATGCGGGGTGACTGCAGACGCCTGCAAAAAATATTATTATTATTATTATTATTATTATTATTATTATTATTATTATTATTATTATTAAAACCATAAACTGCAGGAAAAAAACACGTTTTTAGATTGTATTTAATTTATTTAGATTTAATTAAAATAATTTATTGCTGTCAGCAAATTCACTTGTGACACCTTGGAGTCAATGTATGAATACATATAAATACATTTTAAAAAACTACATGCAATTTTTAATTTATTATGACTATTATTATTATTATTATTCAAGTTTTATATACATTAAAAATACGTCATGGCAATGCATTTACCATACACATTTTCTCTCTTTCGACATTAAAATACCAAATAACAAATAAAAAATAAAATATAAAAATAAATGAAAATAAAAAAGTAAAACGCAGTATCATAATAGGCCTACATGTAAATACAGCTTATCAGGTCGTTTTTGTGGCAGCAGCAGCAGAAAGAAGAGCAGAGGAGAGAAAGAAGAGGAGGACGTTTTAAAATATGACGTGACTCTCGGGGGTTCCTCTCTATAAATTGTGAAGGTCATGGTTTTGTGAGCAGGCAGGATGGATAGGTAGAGGAGGGAGGGGGTGGTGAAACGGAGTGTTAGGCAGCTCAGCCACACAGAGGTAATGTGCTTTAGCATCTCATCTGCCTGTCTGCATTTCAAACGCACATAAAGCTGCTGGAGTTTTTTTTTTCTTTTCTTCTTCCCCTCTTTTCTCTATTATTTTGTTTTTAAAAATGCGGATTTCACGCGTTTAATTCAACAACTTGACGGATTCTGGTAGATCGCATTTCAGCATGTTTTTTAACCGGCAGTCTTTTATAAATCATTAATTTGTTTTATTTAGATATTTAAAGTAAAGTGAGAATAAACCTTACTGCAAAACGCCTTTAAAATGCGCATGTGCGCAGGCACAAAAAGACGCAGAAACACAAAATATTACGATATGTTCGTGTTGTTCTCATAATGTTCTAGTTTTAATCTATTTCCAAAAGGTGTTATGTTCTACTTTTTAATGAGGTTTCGCCTGTTTATGCCTGTAATAATCCTATCATATTAACATTATTCTTCTAATTTATCCATTATATTCCATGCGTTTCTGTAAACTTGAAATTACTTAAACCATAAACTACAGCATATTAATAATAATATTCCTATAATATTACTTTTTGGAACTTTCTAAGTTTATTTTGTCTTAATACCGTCTTATCCCCACTCTCTATATATTATTTACCATGGAATTAATTACTATTGATTTTTAAATTTTTTTTCAAGCACACTTTTGTATTATAAGTTGTCCTTTCTGAGGGAAGTTATTTCTGCGGCCAAAAAACTTCCCTGAAAAGCGTCGTCCTGCACGGATAAATAAAAAATTGAATAAAATAAATCCTATTTGTCAGTGTGAGGGGTTCAGCAGCTTGTGTGCGCCTCTGCTTGGTCACTTATTTGTCTCAGTCGTGTTTGAATTTATCTTTTAGGGAAGATTTGGAGGAAAAGTTGCAGCAGGAGATGAAAAACATTCATGCATCGCTACAGAGCATGCATATTCAGTGTGATCGATATTTTCATCATTTACTTTTTGCAAAAAAACTTCTCTTTGACCTCAATGAGCAGGAAATAGTTTGTTTGTTGCAGTGCGTGACAAAAGCAGCATAAATTATTTAATTAGAAAAACATTTAAAAACGTTTTATTTACACTTTATTCACCATCAAAAACCGAAATATTAAAACATTAATCCCTTCACTATTTTATAAATAGTATTTGCACAATCAAACACTGCTAAAATCCAAATCTATTCACTGTGCTTCTTGTTGAATCGCTCAGGAGTGACTCTGTCCTCTGCAGTTTCTCTGACCTTACAGCGCCACCCAGTGGCCGTTTGTGCCAAAGCCTCAATTCAAACGCCGCTGTCATTATCTGCAGCAGAATCAACAGCTTTAATCAAAGGTGATTAATAAAGATGACATTTAATGTAGTTTGGATTGTGAAGAGTGAGATTGTGCACAAGTTTGAGCCCATTTTACAGTTATTTAAGGCTTTTTTGTAAGCGCTTGTGTGCAGAGAAGTACAGGAAGTCTGAACAAAATTCTGTCCTGTATGCAATTAGTAAAGTCTGTTTATCATTTATTATTATTTAAAAGTGCATTTTTACATTGTTTGCATACAGTTCCGTCTTTAGTGGGATGAATAGCACCTTTATGTAATTGTATTCCACTTGTTGCTCAGTTTCTTATGTGTGTGCACTCTTTTCAGCTTTGTGACAATTTCCAATCATCAATTTTTCCCCTCAGCCTATTTCTGTCTTGGATTTTGCACCAGAATTCATAAAATATGCATTTGGCAAAAGTGTTAACAGTGTATTGTGGTTACCAATGAGTTTTTTTTAATGGGTTCTTCATCCAAAGAAGTGGGAGAAAACTTTCAACCCACTTAATCCAGCCACATATGTGAAAAATTCCAAATCTCCAAATTTGGTAATACGTAGTTTTCACTGGACAGCGAGGAAATGCTGCTATGTCTGTGAAAATCATTTTGTCCTCTAACCCAGGGAAACTCAACTAACTTTAGCTGGGGGGCACTTGTGCAAAATGACAGGAGGCCAGGGGCCACATAATTGAACATACATTGATAACATTTATATATTATTATATAACTGAAGAATTGCCTTCTTGTTTTCAACCTTTCTATGTTTGCTGTTCTATCGCATCTTGAACAAGTGGCAAATCCTGTCGCCCAGCAGGACAGGTGTGCATAGGACAGGGGTGTTTCTAGGATTTGAGAACATTTGGGGCTTCTCACAGGATCCCCTGACACCCCGGCACTTTTTTTTCAATAAACAAGCTCTATTTTGATTTATTAAATGTACTCTGGCACCTTATTTACATTCAAAGTGCAAAAAAATCTCTGTGTGAATTGGTTTATTTTCATTGCAAATTAGACGGTGTTTGTCTGGTCACCTAACATCCTGCCGCAAATGATATTTGGCTGTAACTCGAGTGTCACTACTCGAGTCTTTGGCTCAGACTAAGTTTTAAGGATAACTCTGGCGGCGACTTGCTGACTTTTGCTGCTGTGATATAAGACAGACAAATCAGATTTTTGTGCTCAAATCACATGCATCATAGGAACTTTATGACAGGAAAAATATTAAACTTTTCTGTCTATCTGTGTTGTAGAAAACCACACATTTGAAGACAAACAGGTGTTTTCCTTATTTACTGTCCTGGTTTGTTGCTGTAAGTGAGGTCAAATCTCAGCAAGGTGTTCTTGTTCATGTTGGTATAGATAGAAAGTTTATTATTTCCCTTCAAGTAGGAAATTATTTTTTACACTAGGGGCACAAATAGGTAACAGATACAGAGTTGTGCAAAAATTAGCCAATAAGGATTAAAACTGGCATTCTACACACGACAGATTGGATTTCTTGTAAAGTCAAGAGGCACTTACTTATTTACTTTTTATTCTTTTTTTTTAATTTAGTTTATTTCCCTTTTCCTTATTTTTGTATGTGCAGTGACCAGAGGATGGTTGCATTAAAAGATGGTGTCTTTTAAGTTCTAATCCCATGTGAGTGTGCAAAGGCTTGACACCAAAATAAATTAAGATAAAATGAAAATATATGCGCTTTGGGGAGCCTCCATATCCCATAGCATGAAAGTAGCACTTTTAAAGATATTTGCACCATGAATTGATGCAGGAAAGTCACAAATTGGTGCATAAACATTTACCAGAATGCAGAAAATTAAGGGTTTGATGCTCAGAAGTTTTTGGCGGTGGACCACCAAACCCCTCGAGTCCCCACCAAAACATACAGCCTTGCCTCCATTACATTAGTTTTTCTGCACAAAGTCAGTGTGGCTGCACAGTAAAAAACATGCAACTCAAAATCCACTTTATAAGCTAAATAAATTTAGGACTAACATGGTTTTCCAAGGCGGCAGCATGCTAAGGGGCTTGCCTAATTTTCCAAAGTCACAAATCTCATCCACACTATTTCTGAAGTCGTGCTTCCACCTTAATTGGTTTCCTGCAGAACTCTGTTGTGCAGCCTGTTTTATTCAGCCTCTCTCTCTCACTGTATCTTGTTTCAGCCAGTCAATCTGCCGGGTTGAACACGTGCTCCACCCGTGCTGATGATCCCCCATAAAAGACAGCCCGACCCTGCTTTATTGGTTGCCATGGGAACCAGGAAGCTAGTTAGTGATCTTTCACATCTTCCCCTGTTGTTAATGTGTGTGACATGTAGAGACGGCTTTTCAGTCAGAGCACACGTGTTTGGAAGAGCATTGTAGCAAAGACGTGATAATATTTGAGGATTATTGGGTGTAAAGGCGACTTTGTTGATGCTGATGGTATTCAGAATCACCCCGAGGCTGGTATTGTGAGTGAGTGTGTTGTGCAAATCTTTCATCAGGGACGCTCAACTTGCTTTGCGTGGGGGCCACTTTTGCAAAGTGACACGAGGGCAGGGGGCAGCAGCAGCCCCATACATGTTTCTCAGATTTTTGGACATTTCTTGGATTAATGGACAGTTTGAGGATTTTAGGACGTTTCTAGGATTTTAGGATATATCTCAGATTTCAGAACTTTTCATGGATTTTAGGACATTTCTAAGATTTTAGGACATTTCTTAGATTTGAGGACATTTCTAGGATTTTAAAGACAATTAGGGGCTTGGCTCAAACATAAGAAAACGGTTGTGAGTCAGATTTGGCCAGTGGGCCATAAGTTGAGTATCACTGTCTTACATGCTGTAGAAGAAGAAATGATATCATACAGTGAAATAAAATTCTTCAAAGAAAAGCAAAAATATGTCAAAAGAGGCATCATATTCTTAAACTTCTATCTGAGTAGTTGGTTCACTTGTAGATTGAACATCTACGTCTGTCTTCAAGCTGGCATTTTTAGATATATTTCATAATGAAAACTTTCTGAAAAAGATGCATTCAGTGGACAAACACCCCCTTTCTCAGGACCTTGTGACTTGTGTCCATAAAGTTATCTTTGAACAAATTGCCTTGTGATGTAACACTTCTTGGTCGCTACCCATAATTCCCCTCCACCGAGAACTGAACCCAGCCTCACCCCGCACACAGCCGAGCCTGAGTCTTACAGCGAGAGGCTTCCAAAGTCTCGTGTCAAAAAGCTGGTCAGCATTTCAAAGGACTCCCGAATATTCGTGGAGACTGACGCCCACAGCCGCCGACGGGCCGCTGCCAACAATCGCTGTTTATGTTGGCTTCGAGAAGGATCATACAGAGAGAGGAATTCAGAAGTTGCCAAGTAATGACTCTGTAACCTCGAAAAGTAGAAAAGAAGAAGCAATTCTCCGAAGAAGTGCCAGGACTTTTCTGCTTACGAGCACAAGCATCACATGGAGGAGGACTTCTGTCTGAAACAGAGATGCATTTTGAGGCTGACAGGATTTTGAGAGTTATGCTTTTGAGGACATTTTCGGTCTCATTTTGATGTAACTGAGAACAATAACACCAGAATCTATTTTGGCTTTCTGGAAAAGTCCATACATCACATTCATGTGCAGTGGTGGAAGAAGTATTCAGATCCTTTACATAAGTAAAAGTACAGCTTGTGAAAATAATCTGTTACAAGTAAAAGTCATTGAAAATGTTACTTAAGTAAAAGTGTAATCAGAGAAATGTACTTCTAAAAAATAAAATAACATCACACAATGCAGAAAAATCTTCCAAAAGATCAAAAAAGAACACACACCGCCAAAAAATTAGCTATTAAAAAAAAATTCCCCCAAAAAAAAACCCCCCCCCAAAAAAACTCAATATTGTTTCAAGGAAGAATAACAAAAAAAATTCATAAAAATCTAAATTCGAAACAACATTGAAAATAATACCCCCAAAACTCAAACGTATTTCAAAAATATAGAAAAAGACTTAAATGTTCATCAGAATGGTTGGCAATTCATTTTCTGTGATTCAGCTGATTGATTAATCAACTTACAGTTGCATTTGTACTTGTACAAACTGTTAAGTAGTTCAGTTTATAACAGATATCATATTGTATAAACCTTTCTTATGTTTTGAGCCAAAAATCTTAATCTGTAAACTAACTAAAGCTGTCAGATAAATGTAGTGAAGTCAAAAGTACAATACTTTCCTCTGATATACTGTGGAGTCAAAGTATAAAATGGCATGAAAATACAATACTCAAGTAAAGTACAAGTACCTAGATTTCATACTTAGGTGTAGTACTTGAGTAAATGTACTTAGGTATGTTCCACCACTGTTCATGTGTGAGCGCTGGTGATTTTATGTGTCTGTGTGAGCGTCCCGGGTGGTGACGGATCTCAGCAGCAGACGGATCGATGGCCGGGGACACATTCAGGGGTCGGCCGGTCCTCAGGGGTCCGCCGGTGACATCTCCTGCTGCAGCTCGCCGTCCGGCCAGCAGCTCGGGTCAGCTATCCCAGCAGGGCCGTTCGCTCTGGCAGCAGTTACCAAGGTGACAGCATGTCAGCACAGCCCTGCAGCGCCGCTGAGGGCGAGGGGGGGAGGCAGAGGGGGGCGAGCTGGGAGCCCGATGCATCACCAGCTCTGATGGGTTTGTCAATACTGCTTAGATCCAGGGGGAGCCGGCCCGGCGTGACACACACTGCTGGGCCCCTCCAGAGAGCTAGCGCACACACATACCTGCAAACACACACAAGAAATATATGAAAAAAACATTTGCTTTCAGTCATAAAGAGACACATCCACACAAACAAATACACTGTTTTTTTGTCATGTAGGTGGACATTTTTGTGATGTTTTGTCCCTAAATGTGCAATTAGTCCCCAATATGTGACCTTGTGAGAACAGATTTTAGTCCCTATAGATAATACAAGTACCCCTGCAAAAGGCATACTGCACAATACATGCACATAAACATTCGCAGAGGCATACTGGATGAGGAACATATAAATTTCAGCTTAAAAACAATCTCCACATACCTGCACGTGCATACCCAGGGCGCAAGATATGCGCAAATATTACATGCATTCACTAAAACATTTATTGGTTGACCTTATGGGGACCTTTTGTCCACAAATAGACAGTCAGTGTCCGCAATGTAGTGTGTTGACAATTGTCCCCACAAAGTCATCTATAGGTACACACGCAAACACACATTAGCATGCACATAAAAATTCCCATAGGTGTCCTGCATGTGCATATTTAGTTGTGGTTTTCTTTGCACATTGAGATTTGAGCAAAAGAAACATGAAAAACAAGTCCCTCATTAGCATGAACACACACACACACACACACAGAGCCATACACATCTGACAGACTGATTGTTTGAGGAGACTGCATGGATGCGTGGATTAAGCTGTTGGTGCAGGAGTCGAGAGCGAGCCGGCAGATAAAAAATGACTGTGGCGTGTGCTGCAGGACCGGAGAGGAAAAGAAAGGGAAAAAGAGCGAGGTGAAGGGAGAGAGAGCACGCTCGGGCCGTCTGACTCTGTATCTCATTAACCAAAGCGAGAGGAGGATTGGAAAAGCAACATCAGCCGCGTTTGGCTCAGAGGGGCTGGCAGTGTAACCATTTCTAGGCCGTGGATTTAATAGATTACTAATGATCGGCCACAGGTATTTCCAAGTTAGACATTAGTCGCGGATGCCCAAAATGAGATCATTTGCTAATCCGTACATTTTCACCTCTGTGATTCTTAAAAACCTGCTTTGATATGTGAATAAGAGCACTGTATACATGTTTTTAGAGTTCACATGGTTTAATCTCGTGCTGCTATCTTGGCATGGTGCAGTGTAAGTACAGGAGTTGAAGGTGTGAGGATATACAGAGAGCTCATGATTCCTTTTAGGCTCTATATCCAATCTGACCAATCCTCTTAGCGAGAGAGTTGAGCTCTGCCTCCCCAGAGAAGTCTCTTTTTCATTCAACCTATTATGTCAATGTTTAATGCCTAAGGAGGGAGAAGAGAGAGGTAAAAACAGAGCTTGTTTGCAGCTAATGCTAGGCTGTCACTTTCTCTCATGGTTGTTTTGAAACTACAACAACGTCTGCATCTGCTGCAATCTCCTCTGATTTAAACAATTTCACTTGTGGCAACGGATGGATTACTGAAGTGGTCCACCGGGTACAGGCCCAGGGGCCCAAAGCGTCAGGGGCCTTGCTTTGCCTTCACCTGCAAAATGTCACTCAAATTAACACATACCGACCAGGAAGAGGCACAAAAAGACGTCAAACAGATGCAAAACCAAAAAGAGACACAGAGTAATTGCAATAGCGACGAAACGACCACAACGAAACACAAAATAACTATAAAAAAGGGGCAAAACAACTAAAAATAGACAAAAAATGACTACAAATAGACACAAAATAACTAAAAAAAAGGGTAAAACATCCAAAAACAGACTTAGAATGACTACACAGACACACAAAACAACCAAAAAGATGCAAAATTGCTTCAAAGAAACCCAGCATAAATACCAATATTACTAAATAGAGACTCAAAACAACTGGAAAAAGCCCAAATCACCTAAAAGAGTCAGAATGCAACCATAAAGACACACAGAAGACAAAGAGACACAAAGTATAAACAGAGACACAAAATGACTAAAAAGAGACACTTAACAACCCAAAAGGCACAAAATGAAGTCAAAGACACCAAAAAACACAAGAAGGGGTAAAAAAAAACCCCCAAAACAATAAAGTGGAATAAAATGACTAGAATAAAGATACAAAATGGCCACAGAGGACATAAAATTACCCAAAAGAGACACAAAATGACTAAAATGAGAAACTAAATGCCCCTTGTGTGAATCTCAGACACACGAAATGACCAAAAAAGACAAAAAAATATCTCAAAGAGATACAAAATAACTTAAAAGAGACACTAAACAATTAAATAAAGACAACAAATGCCATTAAAGAGACACAAAATAACTACAAAAAGCAGCACAACAACCAAAAAGACACACAAAACAAATAAAAGAGACACGAAATGAGAAAAACACCACATTCATCTCATTTACCAAAAGAGACAAAAAAACAAATGACAACATAACTACACAAACAAATCACCACAAAATGTGTGTGTGTGTGTGTGTGAGTTTTCAGTCCTATGACGGAGAGGTGGTGGGGCCTTTTACATGTCTCTGCCTGGGGACTCATTGTCTCACAATCCGCCCGTGCACTAGACGCGTAAATGCTCGTCTCTGCAGCAGCAGAACACGACTCTTACACATTAGCAAACACAGAGGTTGCTTGCACTCAAACACGGGCGCCATCCGAATGGCTTCCGCTGCCGTTTAAAAGCTTTGCTCGCTGAAATAAAAGTAATTAATTGGTGTTATACACCAAGGACATAATTATCTTTTCCAGTAACTGGCACATATTTAATTACCAGTAATTGTTCCCCGAGCCTTGTTCAAAAGTGTTGCGCGCCAGACAGTTCTGATATATTATACACTAATCCTGCACTTGATACTCAGTCAATTAGGAAATGTGTGTCAAAGAGCAATCATGTAAACAGCACAGTGGTGCACACACACATCCTTCTGAGACATGACGCTGATGTGGGCCTTTGTCAGTGTCCACACACACACACACACACACACACACACACACACACACACACACGTGTCTCGCTGCTCTGCACTTCCTCCTCAGGGTACAAATCCCTACCTATCCCATTCCTTCCCAAGGTGTTAATGCCTGCCAGATTGGAGGAAAGTAATTTGAGATCATTTCGCAACAAAAGGCCGCAGATACTGATTAACACGGGGGGCTACTTTCTAGCCAAGTGGCGCGGTCCCATTTAAAGAGCGTCAGGAGCTAAATTTACTCCCCTGTGCCTTGGGGTGTGTGGGGCCAGAAGCTGCAGTGGGGCCCTTGAACATGAGAACAGGGTTTAATAAGTAAACAGAAGAGGCAGAGAACAGTGCTTCTGATCAGGGCTTATTTGCCCAGCCGAGCCCCTGGTACGCGCTACTAGCTGATTAGCCCTGCCGATTGTACCTTGTAATTGCAGTGCCTTGACCCCCTCTAGGCAAATATTAGATTTTAGTGGTTTAACCTTTCCAGTCGTCAGAGCGGGGTAAATTGCCCAGCCAGATGTTAAGGAGCCCAGCGGTAGTCTGCAGCCCTTCTGATCAGCGGGGGAAGGAAAAGAAAAAAAAGCTTGCAGATTGAACCTTTTCTTTTTAATATTGTCTCAATTTCCGCCGGCCTTTCAAGCTGATTTCTCGCAGTGGTTTCCTTCCCAGAGAAATACTCCACTCCTCATCCCCTCCTCTGATGTCAGGTTACAAGCGAGACATATTTAAAATCAGTCCAGTCACAGTCATTAGTGGGGGACAAATGATCAATGAAAAGATCAATGGTAGATATTAACCAAGCAACTAGTCCCTCAGTTCAATCACTCCAGCAATTTGTCACCTGGAGAGGTGCAGCACATCCACTTTCTCGTAATGGTACTGGAGTAAATGCTACTTATTTACATGTAAAGAATCTGACCCACTAAAATGCACCCAATGTTATGCAGAAAAAATAGAAGAAAATGTTGCAACTGTTCTGTTCTGTTTAAGACTATTAAATTTCAAGAAAAGTCATTTGCAACCAACTGGCTAATATAAGTATTATTATAGATGACTTTCCTTGTTTAAATTACTACATTCAGGCAAAGTTTTTTGCAACCGACTGCCAACACTTGTGTGGTTAGATTGTGAACACACCCATTTTCTCCAAATTATCATGGAGAAAATGCCACTTATTTACAATCACAGAATCCACAAAAAGTTGTGTCGTTCTTCAAAACAACAGAATGTAATGATTTGCAAGTGCTTTTGGACCTAAATTTAACTGGATGCAGTCCAAAGACAAGATATTTAATGTTAAAACTCATGAACTTTGTTGTTTTTTTCTAAATATATTCTCATTTTGTATTTGATGCCTGCAACAGGTTCCAAAAACATTGGGGCAGGGACATGTTTACCACTATAATACATCACCTTTTCTCTTAGAAACACTCAGTAAGCATTTGGGAACTAACAACGCTAATTGCTGAAGTTTTCAGCAATGAAATTCTTGTTCATTCTTGCTTGATATGCGACTTTGGTTGCTCTACAGTCCAGGGTCTCCGTTGCTTCCTCTTGATGGCAGCATTTGTTGCTCCAAAACTGGTATATACCTTTAAGCATTCATGGTCCCTTCACAGATGTGCCAGTAACCCATGATGCCATGGGCACTAACATACCCCCCTACCATCACAGATGCTGGTTTTTGAGCTTTGAGCTGCTAACAATCTGAATGTACCTTTTTTCCTCTTTAGCCCGGAAGACACGACATCCCTGATTTCCAAAAACAATTTGAAACATGGACTAGTCAGACCACAGCACACTTTCCCACTTTTGTCTGTCCATCGCAGATGAGCTCGGGCCTTGAGAAGTTGAGGACAGTTGTGGATGTTGTTAATATCTGGCTTTCACTTTGCACAGTAGTCTGTATTTGCATTTGTAGATGCAGTGATGATGCAGTGCAGCCTGAGGGTTCAAAGGTCATGGGAATCCAATATTAGTTTTCAGCTTTGTTCCTTTCTGTTCAGAGATTACTCCAGATTCGCTGAATCTTTTCATGGTATTATGGATTGTAGATGCTCAAATCTCAATTTTTTTTTTTTTGGAATTATGCTTTGAAAAACATTTTTCTTAAACTATTGGACTATTCGCCCACCCAGTTTTTCACAAAGTGACCATCCTTCCTCATAAACAACTGAGCCTTTCAGGGATTCTCCTGTCATACAGACACAATAATGATATTGAACCTGTTACCAATCAATCTCTTAACCCATGAAATGTTCCAAATAGGTGTTTTTAAACATTTAATAACTTTCTCAATCTTTTGTTGCCCCTGTCCCAATGTTTTTGCAGACATACAATTCAGAATAAGTGTATATTTTACAAAAAAACAAAACAAAGTAGGCTACTTTGTACTGTATTCAATAGAATATACGTCAGATTTGAAATTTGAAAATCATTGCATTCTGTTTTTATTTATGTTTTACACAACGTCCCAACTGTTTGGGAATTAGGATGTAGAAGATATTGCCAGTACACCCAATATTTATGCAGTTTGTCACTGTGCAAAAATAGAAGAAAATAGCAACTGTCTCTGTTATTATTAGACTCATTTCCTCATCTAAATTATTACATTTTAAGCAAAGTTGTTTGCTTGCCAGGACTTGTGAGGTTAGATTTTCAATGCTCCCACTTTCTCCACAAGCCAGTGAACTTTATTTTTTCCTTTAGTCGTCCAGCACAGAGGGAAGATTCCCTTCGAAGTACACTGCAGAGGATAGAGAACAACAAATTGCAGACAAAGCAGCAGGGTGTAGATGTCGTCAAAACCGCCTCGCATTCCAGCTCCAAGCCCGATGTGAGGTCAAACGAGCAGCAATTATGCAATCCCATTCCTCGTATAAAAAGCATTATTTTCCGCCAAATCCCCCCTCTGTAATAAGGCAGTGATTGATGTGCGACTGCATGCGAGAGCTCGCTCGAAGCGTCAGTCCAGATGAAAATGGAAACAATATGAAAACGCTCTCTGAAGGATGGAATTTCCCTGACTTTTTAGATCCAGACCGGCATTTAAAAAATTCACCCAGATATGTAAATCTGCCTCCACCGCAAGACGAACAGCTGTGCCTGGTTTCTGTCGTTCATTGCAAACCTGGAGGTGTCGGAGCAGCCAAAACAGAACTTGGAGGAGGTCATAGACACAGCAGGGCATACTAACATAACCTTCAGTCCTGTTTTACAGTAAAGTTTACAGCTAGGATACTCAGCTTGCTTTGCTTGGGGGCCACTTTAGGAAAATTACAGGAGGCCAAGGGTCAGTCACAGCTGCTCAATACTTGTGCTCGGATTTTAGGATATTTCTAGGATTTTAGGACAATTCTATAATTTTAACACTTTTCTAGGACTTTAGGATGTTTCTCAAATTAGGATATTTTTCTGATTTAAGGCTGTTTCTAGGATTTTAGCACTTTTCTAGGATTTTTGGACATTCCTCATATTTTAGGATGTGTCCTGGACTTTTGGACTTTTCTTATTTTTGAGATGTTTCTATTATTTTAGGACTTTACTACAATTTTAAGACATCGCTAAGATTTTATGACATTTCTAGGATTTAAGAACATTGCTTTTAGTATTTTAGCACATTAGGATTTTTGAACATACAGCACGTTTCTGGGATTTTAGGACATTTTTCAGATTTTAGGACATTTCTCCCACTTTTGAACATTTAAAGGATTTCAGAACATTTCTAAGATTTTCAGACTTTTTTCTTTAAGGATTTCACCTTTTTTTTTATTGCGAATTAGAAAATGGTAGGGGGCCACCTGGCACCCTATCGGGGGCCAAATTTTGCCCACTGGTTTATCGTCTTATGTGTGGTATAACCTCAGACTACAGTGACATGTAGTATATGTGCCTGTTCCCATGGTGTGCGTTCATGTTTTCACACATGCTCGTTTGAGTCTTTGGGCCTTTAGGGAACCCCCGCCGCCTCTGCAAACTGAGACCATTATGGGAAACACTTTCGGACAGCACAGGACGAGACGAGGATGGTGGAGGGGCGGCGGAAGTTTTTCTTGGGTCATTCCCAGCCGTTTCCAGAGATCTCAGGTTTCTCCCCGTCCAGTGTCGGATCCTGATCCTCTTCCTCCCCGACAGGCCGGGGCAGGGCTGGCAGCTGCGTCTCCAGGCCCCGGCTCACCCCGTGTGTAATAGTTTCCTTCCTCCCCGAGCCTCTCACCTGAAAAAAGAGTCACATGGAAGAAGGGGAGGCAAATAGTCATCTTTTCATCCCAGAGATGGACCGAAGTAACCCTTTCAGCTGGAGAGGAAACCCAATACTGCCTCCAGCTCGCTGTCTGAGAGGACAGAAAGGAGAGGGCAAGGGGAGAAGGGGGGCAAGCAAAGTGGTTCCATGTGAGGGATGGAAGTGGAGTCTGGGAAAGACAGGGATCAACACCCTGAATACCCCTCCCTTTTACTCCCCCTCCTTCCCTACTCAAAAACCACCTTACTGAGTCCCATCACTCTGATCACCAGCATCGCTCCGAAGACGTCTGTTTTATTCTGGTTAATGCTTTCCAGAACTATTCTGTAGACGTTTCTTGTCACTCCATTTTGTTCCATTCATATGCTTGAGAAGTATAAACCTATTAAGTCCCTTCAGTTTCATTTCTTCTGCACGGTTTGACTCGACTTAACTCCGTTTTGGTACCAGGTGGTAGCCTTTCTCTGTTTCGTTTTCCGATGCAGATAGCACCCCTTCAGTGTGGACGAGATTCTTAGCTGATTGTCGTAACAGTGCAGCGTGAAAATGCTGTGACATCATCTTCATTACGTGACACGCACTAAACCCTTTCATCAGCAACCAAACAGAAGAATTTGCTCTTCGTCAACTGTATAGTTTAGATTTGCAGCCTTCCTTTTTTGAAAGCTTGGTCGAGCACTCTTGGAACTCATCGACTATCAGTCTGATGATGATAAGCCTCTGGGCCAATATTTCGGGCAAATCCAGTGTAGCCATTGGATATCCAAGCCAAGACCTTTTTCATGCACCAATCATCTCAACTAATCTCCATAAACAGATATCGGCACGAGAATGCAGAGAAATTTAAGCTAATTTGTCATCAGATGACAGTTGACAGGTTCTGAGATTGCATTTTGTCTAATGCATCCTGCCTCTACACACAGACTGTTTACTTGGAGTTCAAATGTGATTGTTAAATACAATTCAGAGCACAAACAGACTACAAATGGCAACCAGAGCACTAACAAAATCTTGTCCTGTTGTCTCCAGATTTTGCATAAATACGAGATTATCAGTCGTGCAAATAAAAAAATTGTGGTCGTTATTGGTAGCCATTTAAAAATGGGAGATTTGTGCAGGATGTCCCATGTTGCATACAATGATGGTCCTCTCTGACCAACTGGTGGTCTGCAATAAAGTGTTTTAACTCCACCTTCCAGTTTCAATTCAGCTCTCTTGTAACCTCGATCAAAGTGGTTAATAAAAAAGTTACCAGGTCCTGTACACAACTTTAGCTAATGGAAAACCAAAAAAGAGCAGTCAAGTTGAGTAGAGCCATGCCGCACCATGCAGTGAAGATGCAGCATCACATCTCAAGGAAACAGCCATCTAGCACTGCTTTGAATCAGAATTTACCCAAAGTTCAGCCACCTTTATATTTAAATTTAACACTTCTTAAATCTCAACTTTTCTTTTAAATATCTACAATTCCTGGAGAAATGCACAAATCTGCTGAAGAAGATTGTGCAAGATTATCAAGAGCTCCAGAAAAACGACTAAACCCTTGTTTTGTCAGCCACTTTGCAGGTATAAGAGTGACAGCTGTCAAAAGCCAACATGGTCAACACAAGAAAAATGGGCAAACACAGCTACTTAACTGGACCTTGTGGTGAGAACGTGTGTCTATTTATATTTTATTTTTGATTTATTTTGACCGAAATGTGTTTTATTTTCATTTGCACTGTTTTGTTAAATTCTGTGTTTTGTCTGCTTTGTGTCATTCTATTTTATTTTATTCCACCATGTTCTATTCACGTTTGTTCTTTGGTGATCTATGCGGTTTTCTTTTATACTTTGCACCTTGCTTCCTTTCCCAATTCTATTAAATTTTCACACATCCTGTTCTATTCTGCTTTATTTTTTCCTTTCCTTGTTTTCCCTCTGCACATAAGAGATTATGTGATCTTTCTTTAGTATCGTCTTTGTGTAGCCTACTGTTTCTGTTATGCTTTCTGTTCTATTTTCCTCTAATGCTGTGCTCCTATTTATGCTATTTAAGATTGTGCAATTGTATTAGCTTCAGTCACAGTCATCTCTGCTCTAATCTACCTGACTGGTGTCTGTTTTAGTATGAAACCCTCTCAGACTGCCTCCTCCTGAACCTGCTGGTGCAACAGAAGCAGCAGCAGCAGCTCCAGTCTGTTCAGGTAGCTCTCTCCCCTGTGGAGCCGCTCTGAGGAGGAGGCCTAATATCTGCAGACATCTATGGCCACCGCCCAATCTGTTGCACGCTCCGTTCATTTCACGCACTGCCAGAAGTGCTTTGTAATTATCCTGATATTGATGAAGGCTGATTCCAGCAGGTAATCGCTGGCAGTTCAGCTGTTTTTACGCATCTCAGCAAAATGTCTCTATCCATTACCAGTGGCAAATTAATTTCCACTCAATGACCATACTTGTTGATAATCTACGAATTGGCGTGTGTGCTTCAGTGTGTGTACGTGTGTGTGTGTGTGTGTGTGTGTGTGTGAAGGGGGAATGAGTAATCCCTGACAGAGCTGTGAACCATGACATATACTGCAACTTGGTTTACCTCACACAAAGATAACTGTGGGTGTTAGCTTGACATTACACAGTGGAGCGTAACACACTGCTGCAAGTGCTTCAGTATTACTGTATATGCATGTTCTGTTTTTACAGTAATAGTAGCAGTGGCAGCACTCAAAATTACAGAAACGGTAACGGGAATAACAAGGGGAATGGGACTATGAATGGAAAAAGGAATAGAAATCAGAATAGAGGTGGTATAGGCAAAAAAAGGAAAAACAAATTGGAAAGGGATATGATTTGGCAAAGGAGCAGGAAAAGAAATGGGAATAGTCATGGAGATAGAAATTGGAATAGAATGACTATATGTGACTTAAAAAAGGAATAGAAATAGTAGTGCAAATGAGAGAGGGAATGGGATAGGAAAGGTAATAAAAATTTGAATGGGGATATGAATTGTCCTAAAATGGGAGAAATTGTTGTACTGTTCTAAGATGTTGAATAGGAGAAACAGTAGAAATGAGAATAGTAATGGGGACGATTTGAAATATAAAGATTGGACATAAGATAAGAATAGAGACGGAAATAAGAAGAGGAATAGGACTAAGAATGGAAATTGAAATTGTAGTAGGAAGTAGCATTGGAGAAAAGAAACAGGAATAGTAATAGGGAAACATATGGGAATGTAAAGGGGAAAAGAAAGGGAATGGGGCTAGGAATAAAAAATAGAAATCAGAATAGAGATGGGAACAGGAATAGGGAAAGAAACAGAAATAGAAACTGTTATAGCATAGGAGTGGCAAATGTAACAGTAACAGTTGGGTAACATGCACATCATTCACACATTTTATGAAATCTGAGAAATGTACATCCAGAATGACATGAAATTAGTTTTGAATTTGCACTTTTCACAAACTTATGAAGGCACAAACGTTATAAACTATTCAGTGGATGTTGTGTTTTACAGTATTGCAGCAGTGGCATTTGCAGAATGGGTGGCACCAGTAGAAAATTGACCTGCAGAGGGAATGGATCCCCTAAAACTGACCGAGGTAGGGCTGCACTTAATCACTGACTGAGCTGAGCCACACAGGAACAAAACTATTACCTTTGGGAAATTCAGCAGAGAAATGGTGTAACACATGCATCACAGACTAAATACGTTACAAATAAATTAAAAGCCCATTTTCTCTTATGTTGATGCATCGTTAGACCTTCGTTTTCAGGATACTTATCAATGAAAATATGATTATTAATCTTTAAATTATGACTTCTCGTCTTTCTTTTTGCAGATTGATGCCTGCACATCTGTTTATGCTGCGTACTGCAAGATCAACATGTGCCCTCCGAAGATATGCAGCTAAGTATACTTAAGATGTGTGATTCATGGCATAAATGACCACTTATGATTAAATACACCATTCCTACATCCCGCTGTGATGCATTGTGGAGTATTGGAGATCCCTTCCACCACGGCACTAAGGGTAAATAAATACGCTTTAAAAGAGTAAATGAGCTTGAGCAAAGTGGCCCTTTGAGTCCCCATGTTTGTGGAGCAGCCATAATGGATTCTTTAGAGCCGTGAACGGTTTATAGGCATGACAGCCATGTTTCGGCACGATGGGCTTATCCCTACGCAAGGCGCTAAGGATATTAGGGAATCAGCGTAAAGCAGCATGGAAATGATGACTGGAGCAAAGCCTCAGCTCGCTGGTATTATAAGCCCTCAATTCTCCTGCACTCCATCCTTGGGAGAGAGGGGGAAGGAGCGGACTTGGCTCAGCTCCACGGTGTGATATCCTCCATTATTTCGTACTCCATCTCTGTTTTGGGCATACAATTAAAAGGATGTCAGTCAATCTGGGGACGGGGCAAATTGAGAGGAGGTCAGTGTCGCCTATTGTGGTGTTTCCTTTTCAAGATTCGTGTTGTCCATATGGGGATCTGTTGGAACAGTTGGATGAGAGCCAGCGCTCCTAATGCCTGGCACTGAGCTACAATTGAAGCATTAATGGCACATGCTGAACATAAAAACAAACGCCCATAAGGTTTCCTAAGTGAAATCCTTTTACTTTCACGTCATAACACAGTGCAAAGTCATTATTTTCACAACAAATGTCAATGCTTGGTTCTCATTAAAGGGTTAGTTCAAATTTATAAAGTGGGGTTGTGTGGGGTACTTATCCATAGACGGTACATTACATACAGTAGATGTCAGTCAGCACACCTTCAGTTTGGAGAAGCAGGTGTGAGTCTGACACAGAGCCAAAAAATGTACTGCTGTGGATGGGGGCGAGCAGCAGATTTTAGCCACCTAAAAAATTGGTTTGATTTCTTTTAAAAACATGGGTGGAATAGGTAATAAGCAAACTGAAAAGATGTCACACAAATTGCAAGAAATTAGCTGAAAATTATTTTTCTACAAAAGCTAGGGAAAAATTTACAGAGAATTATAATAACTGTATATTTAAAATTAGTTATTTTCAGGTCATTTTCATGTTGTTGTGGTTGTTGTTTTTGTTTTAACTGTTTAACTGTTTTTGTGGTTGTTAGTTTGGGGGTTTTTGTGCTAATTGTATTTTTTTTACTCATTTCTAGCTAAGTGTTTTTTTCTTAATTTGCTCATGGCCTGCTTCCCATGTTTTTTAAAGAAAATGCAGTCATTATATTGCTCTCTTTAAAGCCAGACTTTGTGAAAATAGTGATTTAACATCACTGAACACAGGAGCTGCTGGTCCACTGCTGCATTGATGACTTAATTTGTTTGTGTTATTGTGTGACTTTGGCATTTAAAAGCATTTCTTCGTATCCAGCAAAGTCACACAAGCACACAAAAATAATTAAAGCATTGGCAGACCAGCAGCTGCTGGGCTCAGCGAGTCTACGACGAAAGCAAAAATCTGAAAACTGAAGTCGTTAACAGCTTTCAAGTCATCCCGGTGTTTGCTGCCATGTGCTTTTGTTGCCGAAACATAACCACATGCAGCATAATCCCACTGTGTGTCTTTTTTCTTTTACATCACAGTAGCGCCATCCCAGATCATCAACAGCAGATGCAGAAGGATGCCTAGAGTGTAACACGTAGACGCAGAAGTCCACAGAAAGCGGCGATATGTCTGAACTATTTCTTTAACAAGATGTATCCTTTCATTAACTTGAAAAATGACCAAATTGCACTCATCACAGTGTCAGGTTGTGAGTTCCAGGGTTTACCCGAGTCTGCAGTGAGCTCACCAAACGAATATCTCCACCCAGTCCACCCACGGTGGCTCGGCTGTCAGAGACGGGCCACAGCAGAAGGATGATTAATGTCCCACCTCTCACCCCCCACTGTAAATTAGAGACCATGGGTCGAAACTATTTTTCTTGGTGAGCACCACGCTTGTGGCTAAAAAACGGGGCAAACACTGTTTATCATCTGCCTGACGACAACCCTCCTCGGGGCAAATTAACCACGCGGCCATATCGACTGGCACGGGCCGGGAGTCAGTGCCCCTTCACTTTGATTAATCTCCCCGTGTTCCTGTTCCAACTCTATCAAAGTAATCTAAGTGAAGACACACTGCATTGATCTGTAAACACAGCATAGGTGCTGTGCCGAAAACGCACACACACACACACACACACACACACACACACACTGAGGGAGAAAGAAGTCACAATTACTGGAGCTTCTCCTCCAGTTATAATTAACCAAATGGAGTCCTATTTGCATGTGTTGTAATTGGCAAACATATCTTTTTAATTGGAGATGATGAACTAAAACTCAAAATGACTAATCTGAGATACAGCGGCAGCTTTTAACTTGAAATTCAGTTTATAACTGAAAACTTTACAACCCTAACCTCACAATAACTCAGTTTCATAGAGACCAAAGATACATTTGCAAGAAAGAGGGTGGTTTTTTGGCATTGTTTGTACTAAATGATTCAAACATGATTAAAAAGTCATATAGTTTGTACAGATCCCATTCAAAATTACATTAATTCTGCAGGCATGTTGTTCTATTTAACTCACTTGAATAACTTTTCTCATACCTTAAAAAGTGCAGAGCACATAAACATATCTTAAGACACAGGACAAAATAACACTGGTGTTTTAAAAAAAAAAAATCTAGAGGGAGAAAATGAAACATGAACATTAAAATTAAATATTTTCCTATTTCATGCAAGCAGCATTAACTCAGAGGTCAGAAAAAAACAAAATGTACTGAGGCCCTGGGAGGCAAGTGTGAAAAAAATGGTGATCTATTTTCTAAATGTGATCTTAATTGTAAATTAATTGTAATTGTATTTTTTTCTCCTGTGTTTATGACTTACGGCCAGGTGAAAAAAAGGGTTTTGTCAGGATGATTTTTCTAATTTCCTTTTTTTTTTTTTTTACATCTATGAAAATATGCTAAAAGAAAGGTTTTGCAATGTAAAAAAGTAGTTTTCCATCAAGTATTGTTGTTGTTGTAATACCTAATTTGGCCACAAGAGGCAGAAATGCAATATTTTGTGATAGCACAATATGTACCTACGGCTGCTGCTGGCAATTTGGGTGCTCTAAGAGTAATGACCCCCAACTCAAGACAATATTTGGTTAATTGCATTTATCATTATTATTATTAGTAGTAGTAGTAGTAGTTGTTGTTGTACTAAATTTATATTCAAATTAAATTGCCATATCGTAGTTTTACATATAACAGACACTTGACATGCAGACAGAGACTAAACCTGAGCACTCTCCTGTGTGTATGTGTGTGTGTGTGTGTGTGTGTGTGTGTGTGTGAGAGAGAGAGAGAGAGAAAGAGACAGCAGAGGGTAAGAGAAGGTGGAATGTGGAGTATTGCATGCAATGCTTTCGTAAGTTATTAATAACTTACCACCAAACCCCCGTCCCTGTACCGAATGACGCAGAGGAGAGACAGACATAACACGTCACTGTGGTTCAGCCTTTCTTGCTTTCTGTGGTTGTAATATAACTTTTGACCTGTATTCTATTTTTGTCCTCGTAGCAATCCACAGAATGACGACAGAGAAGTGAAATTTTAGTCAGCAAGCGAGAGAGAGATAGAGACAGGAGGGACAATGTATAACTATAATTCAGCTTTTAGTCCTATTAAGAGCATGAGATAATGATGCATTTCAACCTCTGGTGGCTAAATGGGTATTACAACAACAAACACTTAAAAAAAACAGTACAAACAAAACTTTTTTTTCAAGTAGGCAACTTTTTTAACCTGGTCATAAGTCCAAAAATTTAAATCCGACTTAGAAAATGCACCAGAATTGTATTTCTCACTGGCCTCTCTGGGCTTCTGCAATAATGGCATGAAGGAACAAATACACATGCTCTTCAAGGAATCCACACAAAATGTTGGGTTAATCCATCTCTGCGCTGCCCAGCACTGACTGCACCACATATGCAAAAAAATAATCTGTTTTATGTGTAGCCTTGCCATCGTGTTTGGCAGACGGTGACTGAGCATTTTTTGTTGTGTTATTTCTGATAACTCATGTGGAGCCGCTGCTTTAAATCCTGTGGCGTGACATTTACAGTACCCCTCTTATTGTCAGTGACTCTGCATGCAAGACAGATGGTGCTCACATGCAGTTCGCATTAAATCGGACAGGGCATCAGAGCCTTACAAGTGTAATATTGTTGGGTCTTTTAGGTCAAAGTGGTTCCAGATAGTTCTGTGATTGTGAGAAATTGCTTGTATCCAAAAAATGGCCTCTGATGTAGTGATTATGTGGTGTTGAAGTCTGAAACTTTGGGAGAAATAAGGATCTTTTTTCTGCAAATTTCTGATGGTAACATAGTGAAACTGACAGGTGAATTTAGTTATTTTTTAACCTGTTCACCAGTCAACTTACGGCCAGATGAGGCCCCAACTGTTTTCAAATTCAAAGTAAGAATAAAGTTATTGACACTGGGAATTGATTTGTTTTCTTGGTATACATAAGGTGCCAGAGTGCATAAAATAGTATCAAAATAGAACTTCTTTATTTAAAAAAAGTGCCATTGGAGGATCCCCTGCATCCCCAGAGATCATAGCTAAGACCATGATGTCCTAAAATCCTAGAAACATCCCAAATCTGACAAATGTCCTTAATATCCTTAAAAAAACAAAATTCTAGATATGTCCAAAATCCAAGAAATATGCTTAAGTCCTCAAACATCCTAAAATCCAAGAAATGTCTCAAAATCCAAGAAAGGTCTTAAACGTCTTAAAGTCTGAGAAATATCCTAAGATCTTAGAAATGTCTTAAAACTCCACAAATGTCCTAAAATCCCGGAAACATGTATGGGGCTGCTGCGACTGGCCCCTTGCCTTCTGTTGTTTTTCAATAGTGGCCCCCAAGCAAAGCAAGTTGAGTGTCCCTGCTCTACACAAGCAAGTCTGAAGTATTTCTGTATTTAAGATTCGGGCGATGGCTGTTGTTAATTTATAACCTAAAAAAAAAAGGCCATGAGGAACAGTTTTCGTGTGCAGGATCACTGCAGATTTAGCTTTTAGCTTCGTCATGTGGCCAGCATGTTTTAAATTTCCACAATGATGCTGAACAACACATGATTTCAATGAGCTGTGACATTGTGAGTTGATGTGGACTGATGGCTGCGAGAAAAAAAAGACGCTGTGTAATCGAAGCAGTCGCTACACTCAATTGTTTTAAAATGTTGTGTCCTTGTTGGAATTTACACTTTTTTATTTGACTCATTTGTCATTTCAGGCAGATTATGCAACGTTGCGGTTTGCTGGCGTGTGGTTTGGATTATCCAGTTCATTCTCTTCTTTTTCTTTCTTTCCTTTTTTTCCCTGTTTGTGTGCTTTGATCATTCTTTTTTGGCCATAATAATTATTTTTTTACACTCTGAAAACATACATTTCTACATCCCCTTTCCATTTTTTGGTATTTTTTTAAGTGTAATATTTTACTACAGTTTTTATTAGTGACTTTGATGAATTTTTACTGTCTATATGCATGATAAATTTTATTTTAAACATAGGCTACTGTTATGATACGAGGATCTTTGCCATATAGTGACATACAGGAAGTGGCTGTGTAAAATGCAGTTGTTTATGATGGCTCAGGGTTTGGCATTTTCTTTACTCATCAATTCAATGCAACTCAACTTTATTTTTATAGTACCATTCATACAAACATGCAACTCAAAGTGCTTCACATAGCAAAAGTAAAAGAACACAGGCACATTTTGAAGGATAACATAAACAATAAAGTTTTGCAATACGAGTAAATTACAATGATAAAACAATAAATACGTTTAAAAATAATTTAAAAAAAAACAGACAACTAAAGGTCTATAAAATTAAATTAAATTAAAGAGAAATAAACAGATGGGATAAAATAAGAAAAAGAAACAATGATTAAAACATTAAATGAAGACTTAAATGTTTCTCAAAATTTTAAAGTTAATGAACAAACATTTATATTTGTGCTGCCTTTCCAGGGAATAGGCTAAATGAATAAATAAAGCTGCAAAAACATTTTATTTTAGTGTAATTTTATTTAAATCTCTGACATAAAGGGCTAATGACATTTCGGATAAAATGATTAAAAAGAAGAAATTAGGTTATAATTGTTGATTTGTATTCTGTGTCACGTGTCTGTGACGTGTATCAACATCCGCCGTGACGTCACCGCTGCCAGCCATCATGGCGGCGTCCTGTGTGCGAACCGTGGGATCGATTTTCGTAAAATGTGGGAATTGCAGCTCGAGAATAAACACAGTCACGTCGCAGTTAAGCCGACAGGTGAAGTGCGATTTTGTCTTTAATAAACTAACAATCAGTATTTTTTAAACAAACTCGAACGGATGAAAGTGATCTAGTTTTCACGCACAGCGACGTCCTTGAGTTAGCATCCTGTAGCAGCTTCTGTTAGCCGAAACCTCCTTACCGGATATATGAAATTAAACTTAACCAACGTTGCGTTTATTTTTATCGTGATTTGATCGAGTTTGAGATATTCACTTTAACTAAATGAGTCGTTAGCTAGAGTTCGGCTGTGTGCACTTTAAGATATTGAGCATATTTTTTGTTACATATCTCATAATAGCATCACCCTGTCTCCTTAGGTCCTGAGCAGGCAGATATGTGTGAGCTCTGTCCTGAACAGAAAGAACCTGGCGGCTGCAGGTCCGGAAAAGTTCACTATGGAGTTTATCGAGAAGCAGGTGGAGGAGTTTAACATCGGGAAAAGACACCTGGCAAACATGATGGGAGAAGACCCCGAAAACTTCACCCAGGAGGACATAGATGTGAGTTTAAATGTCTTTCATTGAGCTGTTCTGTCTTCAGTTTGAGTGAGTGCTCATGAAACGTTTCTGAAGTCAACAGAAGACCTAAAAAGGCAAGTTTGATGTGAAAGTGGTGACGTTTGTGAAACATTGATATTTGGGTCAGGATGCATGTTTTGGGTGAGGGTATTTTGCAGAGGGCAGCATACCAACAGTACATCTGCGAAGGGTATTTGAGAGCATTTAAATATAATTAATAACTATATTGTGAAAAGCAAGACTCGTTTTGGGGAATAGACGGAGAAGCATGTGGTTTATTTTCATATATGTCAGGCAAATATGAATAACTCTACTGAAATTGTAGGATTTGTTCTGCATTCATAGTGCCGTCCTTCATTTTCATGTACTGGCTGCACGAAAAAAAATCTGAGATGTATTAGTTCAAACAGCCTCAGATCATTTAATCATCCGTCAGTCAATTCCAACTTCTCTGACTAATATTTTAATGTAGTAAAGTCCTCATTGATTCTAAGTGTTAAAATTCGCTAATTGAATATGATTTTAATAGCACACACAGGATCAAATTTTTCTCACTTTCCAGAATTACCAGCCCTACCTTTAAAGACAAAATCTAAACACATAAAAAACATAGTGCAAAACAAAATTCAGTTTCATAGATAAAATCACCAAAATGCAGTTCTGAAAAGATGAGACTTTTAAAGTGATTTAACAGATGAGACAGGTTTGCAGTCAGTCACTTCATGCAGGTTTCTCCAAAATCCAGCAGCTCTGACTGCAAACACATTTTAGACTAAATCCAGACTTTGGAAAAGCAAAGCACCTGAGGCATTAGGGTGCAGTATGGGATAAAGGGTAATAAGAGGTGTGATAAACACCTTGATGTGAGGCCTTCGCACAACAGGTAGCCGAATAACAGTCAAAATCCTGGCAGATTGAGATGAGCTGGAGGCAGGAGAAGGATTGTTTTATTACTGATGCCATTTAAAAAAGAGCCTGTAACAAACCTACGTAACCACTGCTCTCTGAAATCTATTAAAACACACCGTTGAGCTTCACTGTTAACCTTGAACGCAGACCCTGCCAGGCCTGCTACTGGAAATGCTCACCAAAAGTGTATCAATCCACCACTGAAAACAGTCCCACACAAACTGTTTACACCCCTTTGAGTCATATTTGCTAAAAGCTACAGTGACCGGCCGATTTAGGAAATTCCTGAGTCTTTTAATGCCATCTGTCTGTCCGTCATTAATGCAAAATCTCCCGCGGGCGTCGTGTCGATGGAGTTTCCTCAGACTCGGCTCAGACATCCATCCGCACTCAAGAATGAACTAATTAAAGTTTGCTGGTTGAAGGTCGAAGTCAATTCTAGTTTTAAAAGTGAAATTAAATATTTGTGGATTTGTGGACTGTTTTAAAAATGAACATGAACCAATTGGGATTCGTTGACAATAAGAAATGTTCCAGTTTTCTGGTCATATTATGTTACTGTGAGAGATTTGCTCACGTTATCGCTGCATTAGAAATCTGACAGAGGCCGTCTATGAAACATGGATAGAAAATGATATTATTTACTTTCCTTATTGCACATTAGAGGACTTTGTTCCACATTCAGTCTCAGACAAACATGATTATTCAACATTTATCCTCCTCTGGCGAGTTTAAAAGCCACACGCAGTTTAAGCATTTCAAACACCGATTGGGTCGCATGTTTCAGGCTTTTAAAGCTCTTATGGTCTCTTCACATCATCATCATCATCATCATCATCATCATGATTAACATCGCTGCTCCACCAGCGGCAGCCAGGTGGGGCCACCTCTGGCTAATCCGCTGCATCAGGGATATTAGCAACGCCCGCAAACACACACACCCACATGCTTATTCCACATTTTGGCAATACATTAGCTCTCACTGCTCCGACCATTTAGCTTGATTTCCCGCTCCCCCTTTCGCGGTCCCCAGTGTCCCTCACGAATAATGAAGAGAGCTGTTGGCGCCGGGCTGTGAAAGCCAAAGCGACGGCGAGCAGCCCGAACTTAGATGTGTGGAGGGAAAGGGGAAAATTTGGGAGGACTGGAGAGGTGCGGAGAGAGGCACCTGATAAATCCCACCGCCCTGGTTTGGAGTCCAGACTCCTCAGGTGTGACGGTGATAAAGACTCGGGAAAAATCAGGAGGATTTTTACAGGCAGGGGGAGAAATTACCGCTGATCACAGACTCCTAAAGGCCCGGAAACATTTGTTACGACTGATAAATATTTTAATTTTTTTTTTGTAACTATACCGGGCTGTCAGTTCTAATTTCCCTTTAAGCTTTTAAAATATTTCTCAAAAAATTCCTTTTTTTTAAGGGACTAATAATACCCGACTATTAGTTTGAGCCGAGGTTGTTGTTGATGTGACAAAACAAGACTTTTTAAGACTTTTGCTGAAGATTGTGATGATATTTTGTAAAGTAAGTGAGCAGATTTCTTCATATTTGGCACAAAAGTCCGCTTGGACTCAGTGATGGACTGAGAAGGTTTTGGTGGTCGAAGGTCAAACTCACTGTGACCTTTTTTGTCTGATTTATTTTGGATGCTTCAGCTGAAAAATGCTTTGAGGGAATTTCTTCAAATATGGCACAAACTTGTCGTTTTTTGCCCTTAACTCTAGAATTCATGCACCAATTATGACAAAATTTTACTCAAATGTCTGACACGATGAAGTGATGAAGTGATGACATTTTATACCCAAAAGGTCAAAGGTCAGCTCCACTGAGACATCATATTGCTCTGCAAAAACAAAAGAAAGGGAGACTTTGTTTCGGATACTGAATTGGTGAAACTGAGCTGTTTTAAAGAGCTCCTGTGCCGCCGGGTTAAAGACGTGTGTGAAGCATCATGATTTTGGGCGACTGTCATGGCTGCGTGTGAGTCTGGACAGACATGGATGTGCACTCTCGCTGCAGCTTCGTTAATTCTAGTTTTCCGTGTCTGCTGGCTTTTTGAAGCTTTGAATCCGACCTCATTTCCTCACGAGAGCCAGTTTTGATTTTTGTCACCGGGCTCGTTTAAAATTTATCACGATTGATTTCACCGTGTCGATGAAATTTGTAAAATTGGACGCCCTCCTGCGACGTGACGCTGCTTGACGGTTGGACTCTTTCTTCCTCTGTCACTCCGTCTTCGCCCCTCGGGGATCTCTGCCATACCGCGCTGAGGCTCAGGGGACACGCAGGTGTGTCTTCATCTGTTCCCTGCCTGTCTTTCCCCTTTTCCTCTTTTCTTCTTACCCTTTAACTTCTCTTCCTGTCTCTCACACCTTCACACACACACACACACACTTCTCTCGACCAGCCTTTTTCTTCCTGCTTTCCGTCGTTTTGACAACCTTAAAGGCAGCAACCTGCTCCCTCCGCGCTGCACCTGCTGCCTCACTAATTGAACCGACAGAGAGGAGGGAAGAGAGGAAGAGGAGAGATGGTGGGATGGAGGAAGAGAGAGATGAACAGACTGTCTTGATGAGTGTGGCGGGGCCAACACACTTTCTGTCTCTTCTCTCACACACACATTTACAGTGCCATCTGTAGCCCTGCTAATAACACGGACACACACACACACACACACACACACACACACACACACACACACGGAGAAGACGATGAACTTGGAGTGAACTGTTGGACGTCCACAGTGTCCTCTGCTCACTGTCAGCCCGGCCAGAAACTTGTGCCTTTTTCTGCTTGTTTTCTCCTCTAACTCGAACACACACACACACACACACACACACACACACACACACACACACACACACGCACACACTCATCACGCTCGCCTTTCCTTGAACCCGCAAGCAGCTTGCGCCTCTTCTTCTGTCACTTTCACTGTCGTCCGTTGGTGTGACCTCCGTTGTTCGGACATGTCAGCGTTGTCATGATGTGCCACTTCTCTCAAACTGCCATTTTTCTTCCTGTTATTAATTAATTTATTTATTTTTTGTCTTTTCTCATCAACAGAGGAGTATCGCCTACCTCTTCCCCTCCAGTCTGTTTGAGAAGAAAGCCCGGCCCCTCATGAAGGTACGTCCGTGTGGGTTAGACTCGTACAAACCTAATTTTTCAGTCACGTTTATGGCTGTACATTTTTAGTTTTTATGAGATATTTCACTTTTTATCGTTTGGTGTAACTGCCGTGACATTTGGTGAGTTTCTTCCCTGTCGCTTTTCATTTTCACTCACTTCTATAATAAAACAAGAAAATGATATCGAACAGCACGCTGATAAAATGGTTAAATAATGAGAAAAACATTATATTACACACATTAGTATTTATCGACTTTTCTCTTTTTGTTGCCTTTTTCTCGTGTGAACCGACTACTTTTACCAGATTATCGGCCGATATTTGGCATTTTGCTGATTATCTGTTTGACCAATATATTTTAATGATTACCGATAAAATGAATTAATTAAAAAGTGCAAGAAAATGTCAGCATAGGCGGGACTTTTATTTGTAAAACCACAGGGAGCTATTTTTATTTCATTTTTCAATTGACTTAATAAAAAAAAGTTCCTTGAAAATTGCTCTGTATGATAAAAGTCTCAGTTTTGATTAAACATTTGCTTAACGCATTTAAACAAAGTTTTGCATCAGAGTTTGTTATATCCCAAATTCTAAATATTAATAGAAAGATTTTCATTTTAATGGTGAAAGCATATCGGTTCCAAAAATCAGTTATCGGTCTCATTAACTACTAATATTTGGTATCGGCCCTGAAAAAACAATACTGGTCCACCCCGAGTGAAAATCCTGCTATCAGGTAAAAATCACACCTTGATTGACGTTAAATCCACATTTATAGTACACCGTATCCAACAATGAGGTGGTAATGCTTCATTTAAATACTTTTAAATACATTGTCTGCATATGAGCCCCTCTCTCTAAAATGCTAGATATCTTAAATATTGGAAAGCATTTTTTCCTCCTCGTATTCTCTGAGTTGAAAGATGTCTGTGGCCTCGCAGGCAGCAAGTTGACAATTAGTGGTTTAAAAGAAGAGCTTGAAAAAGTAGCTTGATAAGTTCAATTACAGCCTAAATTTATAATTTTATTTACTCTGCAAATATAAAAATTACAATAAATTAAAGCCCGTAAATGCTGGGCGTTAAATAGGTCACAGATTGTTAAATATTGGGAGCTGCTGACCTGAGAAATGAGCCTGTAAGTGATTTCAGTCACATAAGTTTCACTCTTTACTCGTTCACTGTTTAACGGGAGATGATGGTTTTGATTTCATGATCAAACAAAGAGAGTGATTTTTTTTTTCTCTGATTTCACCTAAAATTTGTTTCATCTGCAGCATCCAGAGGAAGTATTTCCACGGCAGAGAGGTGTGTAATCTGTGAGCGTCGTGATGTTTTTTAATTGTTATTATTATAAATATTTCAATGCTCCTGAGTAATAAGTGATTGCGTGTCCCGTCCTCACAGCGGTCCAGTGGGGAGCGGACGGGCGGCCGTTCCACTTCCTGTTCTACACGGGCAAACAGTCCTTCTACTCCATGATGTTTGTAAGTACTGCAGACCTGAAGGAAGCAGCACTGTCAGGTTTTAATGTCAGTGAGGTGGAGGTAAATCTTCATCCTCCTCCTCCTCCTCCCTTCCTCTCCTCCTCCTGCCCCCTCGGGTCATATCCTATTCAGACAGAGTGAGTTGAGAGAAGGCTGCCGCGTCCCTGAGGGGCGCCAACGTCAGATCCTCTTCTTCACACGGAGAGCTGCGGCTGAATAGAGTCGGGGTGAAAGAGAGGTGGGAGATTAGAGGGAGGGAGGCGTCAAAGGTAGTCCGGTTTAAAGGGGGATTCACTGAGGAGTACCTGCGTCTACGTGCGCTCCAGAGACGGGAACAGTGAGCTGAAAATGTAAATTTAATAATAAGGCATGACCAATAATTTTAGACCAATTTAAGAAGACCTCAAACCTCGCTAAACTACCTGCATTGCTTGATATAATTGCTAGAATTTTTTTATTTTATTTTAATTTTTTTTTAAATCTCTACTTTTGCCTGACTCATACTGAAATTTTTAGGATGATACTTATATTTAAGAAATTAAAAATCCAGTAAGAAACTGTGCACTGATAGTAAACTAATATAAACATATAACACAAATAAATCTTGAATTTTTCTTTTGCTTTCAAGGTGCTAATAAAGCAAGATATTTTATGGTTGAGGCCCAAATGCACTGAGAGCGTTTTTGATTTTTGAGCGTGAAATCAGGACCCGGCGACTGAAGTCAGTGGCCCCTTTTTTGACACAAAATTTGCGCTTTAGGGTCACTAGAAAGTCCCTTCTTTTTAACTAAACACGGGCAGCATCATGCGTGTGCCTGATGATGCATGTGTGATTTTAGACAGCATGCCGGCATCATGGAAGCAAAAGAAGCGTTTAATACAACACTGCAGCCTCTAGTGTGACATTAAACATACGTCGGCAGTGCCTTCTAAAAAAAAACAAAAAAAGAAAAAACGGCAAAACATGGCAATAATCAGTTACAGTCTTTATATGGCAGCTGATCTCGTCTCAAGTTTCGATGACCGTTGAAAACCAAACGAGTATGTTTTTCGCCTCGCCGTATTTACAATTTTGCAGCACGATGTGTTTTTCCAAATTCCTCTTGCATTTGTGCTGCTTGCGATCTGGCACCTCGTTACGACCGTTTATAAATTCCCAACCTCACCTGAGTGATGCGTCCATAAATGTCCCGAACACAACAAAATAAAAAGTCAAGAAAATACAGGCAGAGTCTCTGAAGATTAATAATCCCACCGCACACTTCTCGAGGGTCATATGAGATGATTGGGAGAGATTATTTTATATGAGTCTAAATATTGTGTTTTTATTTAGCAAAATCTTGTTTATTATATCTTTAAAACAAAAAGAACCAACAGGGGGCACCAAAATTGGCTTTTTACTATGATGATGATGATGAGAAGGACATTTAAGTAAACATGTAAATGATAAATAAGGAAACATAAGAAATAAAAAATAAATTAAAGCTCCCATATAGATACAAAATAAGCCTGTTTTTATGTACTGACAGAGACGGGTTCAAAATCGCGTTTGAGGTGTGGCACGTCTGGCTTGTCAGGCTTTGTCCCGCCACAGGGAGCGACTCCTCCGTGGGGATTTGGGGAGGAGGCGGGGTGGGGGCAGAGCAGGAGGAGGAGGAGGAGGAGGAGGAAAAGGAGGAGGAGGGAGGTGCAACACCATCCACCTCTGAGCAGACCTCCTCCTTTTTCTCCCTCTTCCTCCACCTTTTGTTGCTTTCACACACTCAACTCTTCCCTTCCTGTCTGCCGCTGACCTTGCTCAAAGACGTTTCGCAGATAAGAGGCGTGCGTCTGTATCGAAAACACACCCAGAGAGGTGTGATCTGTGAATATTGGGCCACAATTCACACACACACACACACACACACACACACACACACACACACACCGCATTGTGCCCTGCAGCCGCAATCTGCACCCCCTGCTGTTGGTTTAAATAGGTATGTCAGACATGTCTGAGGGCTCGTGCTGCCTGTCTGCATGATTGCAGGCTCAATCACTCCCTTTTACCCTTGTGTTTTTCGTCTCCTGTTCCTCCTTGTGTCCGTTTCACACACACACACACACACAAACACACATTAGGGGTGTTACCAGGAGGGGGCAGTGGCGTGTAAAGCAGCCTCGCCGCTCGGCTGCTCTCCTCTGGCTGTTGTTGGGCGCAGCCAGCGTGGCACATTAACCTGCTCACTGCTCCACTGAGCCCTTTATATCCGGCACCCCGGGGAGCCGGAAACACACCTTCATTTTAACCCCGTCTATATCTGCATAGAAAATAAATACAGGGTACGTACAGTCATGAAACCATGAAACCAAAAGTTTTTGAATTTGCAAATAGCAAGTTCCAGGCTTGGAAGAGTTTTGGAAAAGTAACTATACCCTGAAAATTTTGGAAAAGTCAAAAAATTGTTTAAAGATGAAAAAAATGCCCTTTTGTCCTTTAAAAATCACTTTTTTTTTTTTACAGAAAATAAAATTACCAATTGTTTATCTTTAGAAACTGTCAAAAATTCTATAGAAATAAAAAACATCAAAAAGTTTGAAAAAAATCACAGAAAAAAAACTGCCTTTTTTTAAGAAAAAAGAATGGCTGGATTTTTTCCTTTAAAAATGAACTTTTTTTTTTTATCTTAAAAAAAACGCAAAAAAATGACACTACGCCTCCCTTAAACCAAAATAAAACAACATATGTCCTTCCCCAGAGCTTAAAATGTTATTTTACATACATATTGCACCAGCCCCTTTTTTTGTCATAAATAAAAAACAGTCCCTAAGTTATATTTAAATATTCAGGTCTAATCCTGTTCTGAATCCGTTATTATTTAAAATAATATTTATTTTAAAAGCTACTGTAAAGTAATTAAAAAGAACTGATAAGTCGTGTCAGTGGCGGTTTCAGATTATGTGTGATCTTTATTTTTGCCTCAAAATCATGAACGCTGAAACACACAGTGCTCCGTCCTCTCGGAGCTGAAGCCTTGAGCTTGTTGTACATGTGAAGACGTCTCACTCACAGAAAGCCGTCCGTCTCCGTATCAACCTCGACTTAAACCTATCCAGATACCGACACCTCCATGTCAATTATTCCTCGCCATTGTGGCTCCCAGTGTTTGCAAACCCCCTCCTCTTCTTCTGCTTCTTTTTTCTGATTTTCTATTACACTTTTTTTTTTTTTTACATAGAAAAAATTGGTTTTGCTTGATGTTTGCTTTTTTTGTATGCCCCCCTCCTTCCTCCGTACCCGAGTGTCGCTGGTCGGAGTGGCAGCGGATTAGGCACACTCTATCAAGAAGGAATTAAACAAACATCTGGTGAATAATTGACGGGGAAATGAGTTCTCACCCCGGCACTGGGGGGGTTGAGGTAGGGGTGTCTGCCTCCGGGACGTGACCGGCATGCCCACCCCCCTCTCCCTCCGTCCGTCATCTGTCTCTCTGCGCCCATCGCCGTGACACGCTCCCCCTCGGGTTATTCCCAACGCGAGAGTGATCTAATGACGAGAGAGCCCCGAAACGCTGCTGTCATTTATTTCGTTTGGTGCTTTTGCTTCCAGCTTCGCTTCAGGCCAAATGCAGAAACAGGTGTTTGGGTCAATTTAGTCCAGAAACTGTGAAGTGTGAATGAATGAACTTTTTATTATTGTGTCACGGGTGCACAAGACGCCACAAATTCATAGAAGCCAGATCCGGATAATGCCCTGTATTCCAGCAACACTATAAAAGTGTAAAAATGAAATAAAATTCATTATTCGCCAGCTGTAGAATACAAAAAAAAAAAACAGATTATATAGTTCATCTTACCCTTTTCATGCTTCAAGGCCCAGACGCACCAAACTGACATCAAAGAACTCGTGGTGACAAAGACGACCGTTGCGTCGCTTCATGTTGCGTATGTCTCGGCCAAAATGTAGCACAATGAACACACCGCAGGAACTACAAACAATGATCAACTGGCAAATGCATTCATTATAAGAGGAAGTAACTCTCCATACAAGCAGCCGGCGGCAGTCTGTAACCATCAAAATTCAAAAACGCAAACCGGAAGACTGTCTTTTTGCTTATTTGCCAAATGCAAGGAACCTTATTTTAGCCATCTAACTAAAAACCCACTGACTTTGCAGCAAGGCGACTAAAAGTGCAAATATGCAAACTCATATCCCGGTTTTTGGAGTCACGGTGGGACCACGTTCATTTCAGTGACGTATGAAGCAAAAAAAAAAGTCTGACTCTTCAGACGTAGATTCACCTGGAGCTTCTGCACTCTGGGGCCCACAGAGCAAGCAGCGACTGACTTCCTGTTCAGCCTTCTGCTTTTCCAGACTTTCCAAATGTCATCGGACTGAATGGTTCAAATCCTGTCAAGTCATTTTGCGTTGGTCTAAAAAATGTATCCACTGCAGACGTCTCTTTCCACGTAAGGCCAGGTTTAGATGAGAGCTACTAAAAACAGAGGTGCGTTCTGTTGCGTTTAAAAAAAAAACATTCCTATAACATCGTGAGAATGACGCTTGTGTGCACAGATCTGCAAAAACAACCAGAAATGCTGTCTTATGCATGCCCGGCGGCGTCATTTTGTAATGACGCACCGTAGAAAAACACCACGTGCATGAATTCAGCCGTGACGTCATCATTCGTCGCGTTTTCAAAAGATTACACTCTGGAACCCGCTTTCAAAAGTTTACGTTGTCAGGCTCCCGAAACACTGATGTCTTGTGAACGAAAGGCCAAACTACAACGAAGTTGTAATTCCACGCATTTGACGACTTTGTCTTATCAGTTTCAAAGCCTGCCGTTGTTTCTGGCGGCTTTTAGAAAGGACCTGCTCCCCATGTGGAGTTAAGCGGCTCGTTCTAAGCTTATATATAATAAAAACATGAATTTTATATTCAGTGCCTGCTAATATATCCCCTTAAATCCCGCACACTGGTCCTGTTAAACATAATTTGTTTAGGCATATTCCAGTAGGTCTGATTTCTCGTTTGTTTAAATCGATCCAACAAACTGCCGTCGCTCTCAGCGCCTCATCCCGTCGTCCCAAATCTAACTGCGACGCGCCACAAAGAGCCACACTTGAGGGCTTTCCACCAGGCACGATGCCAATTTAGACAAGGCCATCGCCGGCCCCATGGATGGCTAACTCGCTCTGCATGGCGGCTCCTGCTGTGTGCAGAGAGGGAGCTTGAGGACAAGGAAAACTGTCCCGGTGTTTCACCCCCAATTCAGTTTTTCTACCAACCGGGAATCTGTAATGCGTCATCCTGAATGTATGTTTTTCCTGCATTTTTCAGGAATTGTACGGCAAAATCCAGAAAATATCCAGGTTCCAAGATCGTCTGAGAGTCAAGGGACTCTTTTCCCAGGACGTCAAGCCGATGTAAGTAGAGGACAGGTTGACATTTTTGACAGGTACAATGTTTTTATTCAGTATTTTCAGGATGTTTCAGTGACTCTTGAGCCAATTATGATGAAAGATCAATTATCAGGAGACATATAGACACAGTTTTAAGGTCTGATCCCAGTGAAACCTCTGTATCGACTGTAAACAGCTCTGACTCGTTCAGCATTGACATAATTGATTTTGGACTCTCCAGAAAGTGAAAATGTCTCCGTGTCTGTCTCCATCAGGTCTCTCAGCACAAGCAGGTGGCTCACAAAGGAGGAGCTGGAAACGCTGCTGGTCGAGACGATCTCCACTCACGATGTAAGAACTTTTCTATCATCCTCCTCTCCTCCGTCTCCTTGCTTTTTTTTTTAAATGATGATTTTCCACCGTACACTCAGGGTTCATACGGTCATAAAAAAAAAACATGGAAAAGTTGCTGAATTTGAAAATAACAATTTACAGGCCTTGAAAAGTTTTAGAAAACTAAATATACCCCTAAAAAATTTTGAAAAAATTAGTTTAGTTTTTTAGTTCTGTTGTCACAGTTATGGTGTTATTTTTGGTGATTTTAAAAAATAAATATATCACCAAACTTTCTAAGAAAAACCAATCGCCCATACATTTAAAGAAATTAAAAATAATAAATTTATAAATAAAAAAAACATACATACATAAATAAAAAAAAATATATAAACTAAAAATAAAATAATAATAATAAAGAAAAAAAATGTTAAAAACTTTTAAAGAGAAGAAAAATGCAAAAAATATTTTATATATATAAAATATAGTTTTAAAAAATTCAAATTACAAAAAATATTTTTTTTTTAAATCACCAAAAAGTGTTAAAGATATGAAAGTGTCCAAAAAAAATCACCCCAGAATTTTAAAGAAAACATGTTTTCTTCATAAATTGTCGAAAATTTTTAAAGCCAAAAAAAAAGGCCGTGTTCTTTTAAAGAAAACATGCCTGCTGGTTTGGGAAGAAAATAATCTGCATTTATAGATGCTGTAATATAGTTATGAAAAAGCACTGAGTGTTGATGGTCGTTTCACAGAATGTACGGCCTTTAAAATTTGCCTAAAGGTCACGCACGCCTGTATGTTGTTTCCTTCAGTACAATCGCTTCCTCCAGCTGATGGGGCGCCTGCTGTCCATGCCCTACGCCCATACAGAGGAGGCGTTTGTCATGGGTTACCGACGGGAACTGGAAGCCCAGACCACGAAGCAAATGGTGCCGACGCTGGAGCGAGATGACAGGGGCGTGGCCTTTAGCACTGCAGAAGGTAGATTAATTTAACACTGAATTTGGTAGCATTTTCTGGAGAGAAGAGCTGGATGCAAACACATTCTCCTTTTGTATTATTTCATTGCTTTGAGGTGCACATGAAACAAATCAGCTGTTACTTTGGGAGCTGCGGCCGTCATTTCTGGCAGTTATACTAACAGTTTTTCACCGTTTTATTCCTGAGGTCTGCAACGTGGCAACCTAAAACTACATGTTTTGAACAAACTGCATGTTAAAATCTGCTCTCAACATGGTGTCAAGCCAAAATAAATCAAGTCTAAAGAGCACAGAGTAAATCGAGGTTATTCTGTTTTTTAAGCTGCGACCTCCTGACCTCCTCAAACTTATCACTGCCAAACCCCACTGACAAAAATAGTGATTTTAGCTCACTGAACATTGGAGCTGCCGGTCTACTGCTGCCTCCATCAGTTACTTTGTTTGTGTTATTGTGTGATTTCTGTGAATCCAAACTAACTTTTTAAAATTTTTAAGTCACGCAGTAAACACAAACAAACTTACTGATCGAGGCAGCGGTAGACCAGCAGCTCCCGTAAAATGACTGTTTTTCTCAATGGAGTCTGGTGCATTTGAAGGGAGCAAAATAAATCATGTTGTTTAAGCGAAAATGCATGTTTGTGAAGTACAGAGCATATGACTGGATAAATGAGACCTGGATTGTATTGCACAAGTTGTGTGAGAATTTGTAAACATATTTTATATAATTTCTGTTTTTAAATGTGGACCCCATGAGTTCAATTTAATACAAATTTTCTCCGGTTTTGGGATTCTTCGTTCACCTTGAAGGCATCCAAGAAAAACAAGCTTTTCTTTACAAATTCAACATAAAACAGACTGAGAAACTACTATACAAATGATTATTTTTGTGGCAAAGTAAAAATAAAGGTGTTTTCCCCTCAGGTCGAAGGAAGTCGGCGAAGTCCTCTGTGGTTCTCCGAGACTGCGGCTCTGGCCGCGTCACCGTCAACAACAGGACTACCTGTACTACTTCCCCATACTACAAGACAGGTAAGAGAGCAGCGTGAACGAAAAAAAAACGTTTTTTTCCACATGGCAGGCTGCTTCATTCACAGATACCACTTTCCTTAAAATGCAAGACGTGATGTGTTTTACCCCCCTCACTCAAAAAAAAAAAATTAAAAAGCAGCTTTTTCACTCTTCACAGCATCGCCTCGTTTTTTTTTTTATCTCCTTGTAGTAAGTTAATTACACAGTTGAGTGATTGTGTGTCAGTGTGTGTGTGTGTGTCAGTGTGTGTGTGTGTGTGTGTGTGTGTGTGTGTGTGTGTGTGTGTGTGTGTGTGTGTGTGAATGTCCAGAGCTGGTGTTGTCATGCAGTGTGAGGACGGGCTGTAATTGGAGCAGAGAGGTGACAATTGACTTTGTCAGCAGCCATAGGCCATTCAGGCTGAGACGCCATCCAGAACACAGACACTTTCTTTTCTCACACACACACACGCACACACACACACACACACACACACACACACACACACACACAGCATTATCCTTTTCCTGCTGAGTCAGAAGTTACTCTGTAATATGTGGTGGGGAGATTGTAAAAGAAAGCTTTTCACAGTGCCGGATCCTCTCTGCTTGTCTGGAAAGTCACCCAACCGGACATTAAATTAGCTAAGCCTCCGCCGTTGATACCGCTATCTGTTAAATAGCACACACTCCCGCTCTGCCCATTCAACCGCCGTCATTCTCTTTTTTTTTATTATCTCCTGGTCATTTTCTTCTTCCCGCTTTTTACTCGGGCTCTCAGAGAGCAGCTGATGTTCCCGCTTCAGTTCATGGGCATGCTGGGACGCTTCGACCTGGAGTGCACTGTGAGCGGCAGCGGGCGGTCCGGCCAGGCGGGGGCGCTGCGGCTCGCCATCTCTCGCGCTCTGCTCAGCTTCCTGTCTGAGGGACAGATGGAGACCATGAGACAAGGTGGGTGGTCACTTTTTACAGCGTTTCACGTGTTTGCGCAGAAGTGACTCCTTTAACCCTTTCACACCTGGATCGGTTTTCTTGTGCTGCAGTGAGATGCCTAAAATTAGCATTTGATCCTCTCAGACCTAATAAAATTGTTTTGATTTTGTTCAAAAATATGAGAAATGATCAGTAACTTTGCAAGGCATGTCACGCAACCTGCAATAAGTTAGTAAAAAGTGACAAGATGGATATTATCAGAAAAAAAGGAAAAGATTTCCATATTTATATGATTCTTTTAATTATATATTTCAAATTATTTTACAGGGAAAAATTTTTTTTAGCACTTTCTTGAGGTCATTTTCAAATTTAATGTATTTATTGATTGATTTTTTTTCCCCGGGTAATTTTCTTGTGACTCCTGTCTAATTTCTTGCTGATTTTTTGGCTAATGTTTGCGACGCGTTTGTCGCATTCTTCCCATGTTTTTGCAGGTCTGAAAGGGTTAAAAGGTTGCTCACTTCCTAAAGATTATTTTAAATGTGTGCCTTTGTGCAAGTTAAATATATTTCTTTTTGAACTATTTCGCCAATTTGTTTTTTTTTTTTTTGTCTCTGTTTTGTTTTTTCATTTTTGCGTTTTGATTGTTTTTTTAATAGCGACTTTGTAAATTAAGTCCTACTTAAATTATTTTATTATAATTACAGATTTCCATGAATGAAGGCTTCATTGCAAGTATTCAGGGTTCCCATGGTCATGAAAACATGAAAAAAAATATTGGAATTTCACAATTAAAAATTTCCAGGCCTCGAAAAGTAATGAAAAAAGTCAAATCCTTGAACATACTGGAAAAAGTTGAAATTCTAACAAAAATCTTCCGTGGATTACCTTTAATGCATTAAAACAAATTCATCTTCTGTAGCTAGTGTCAGTGCAGCGCAGCTCTAATATTGATCTATGCGTGGTAATGTTTTATTTCTCTCCTCCTGTTTGCCTGCGAGCTGAAATTATGTGTGAAAAGAGTTTGAATTTGTTTGAAAAATGCCAGACAAGAAATTAATTTCTTTATTATTGGCCCTTGAAAAGTCATGAAAAAATCTTTTTATTTCCAGCTGGTCTGCTGACCCCCGACCCGAGAGTGAGGGAGAGGAAGAAGCCGGGTCAGGAGGGAGCGCGCAGAAAATTCACCTGGAAGAAACGCTGAGGAGGAGACTCACCTGAACTCCAACTCCAAACGTTCAGACTGACTTCTGGTGTTTTGTTTTTTGTTGAACCGACTCCTCGTCCTGTTTCCCGGAGCTCGTGTCATTGTGTCGTTTATTTAAGCTCTTGGTGCATCCTCACACACGCAGCCATGTTTCAAGATGCAGCTCAGACTGAAGAAGCTGTAGTGACACTTTTCAGCCACCAGATGGGAGTGTGTATCAAAGAATAAATGAGAGATGAATCTGTTTATCGATATATCAAACAATAAATACATTTTTTCATGTAAAAATGCACAGTCTCTTTGTATTATTTACCAGTATTTATTTCCTCACGATCACTCACAAATGTAACCATTTTAAATGTTTTCTTCACATTTTCTTGTCAGCATTTCAGTTTTAAATTTTTATTTCATTAATGAGTAAATTGTCTGTTAAATTTACCGTTAAAGTCCTGTCTTTTCGGTGCTAAACTTTCCTAACGTGTTGATAACACAAATTATATTTGATTATTTGATTCAGGGTGTTTGCATGCCCGTAAAGCTTGAAAGTTACTAAACTTTAATTCTGTAAATTTTAGGCCTTAAAAGCAATTAAACAGTCTTTACTGCCACAAACATTTTATTTCATTTCAAAAGGTCAAAATGAGTAAAGTGTGAATGTAAATGTTTCTGATGTGACCCCTGAACCTAAAGCTTTGTTTTTTTTTATACTTACCTGCAGGCAAATGTTGATAAACTTAACTCACTTTAATATATATTTTTTGAAACACTTAAATTGAACTGCCGTGATACGTTAACCTGACAACGAAAGCAACACACAAAATGTAAAAATAAAAATAAATAAATAAAAGTGGCTTTTTTAAAAATATTTTTTGCCATGTTTCCTTTTTCCTTTAGCCAGATTTCGGCCCTGCTTAGTTTGGACTCTGATATTGATCTAATGTTAACTTTAAATGCAAATGAAACACCAAAACCCATTTTAATGAAATGTTTCATGTTGTAAGATTTATGAGTAATTTTTTCTCTCTTTTTTCTTTTTTTTACGTAGAGTTTGTGTACTTGGTGACCACAGTAATAGTTGTGACAGGAGAGTCCCGTGGGATCTAAGATAAGAAGAAATCAAGGTACATTTTTGTTGACCTAAATATTTTTATATCATACTTTTTTACTACATTACTTTTTGTGTGTATTTGATGGTAATGCAAAAAAAATAAAAAATAGCAAGCCAACATATTAGTTTTTTTTAATGTAAAACTAATATAATTTCTATCAGTCATTTCCATCTCTTTGTTTATTTTTGTGATGAAAAAGACGTGATAATGCAAATAACAATCACATTGTTATTTTACTGAAACTATTGTATCAAAAAGATTCAATATTTGTTCAATTTTCTGAAAAATTCCAACCAAATCGGACTGTAGTTAAAAAATAACCCATATATACTAAACATTATATTACCTGTAATGTTTGAAGAAAAAATAAGTTTTGTCCAAAAATCAGTCTCACATTTGGGTAAAAATTATTTTTTGTAAATTTGGTTTAAAATCGTTGAATTTCAGTGGCGTCATGTTACAAAGCAATAAACCTTTACATATCCTTAATAAAAATCGTTTTCCTTCACTACTTTTCCCCAAAAAATTTTAGTCACGTACTTGGTACAAGATAGGAAAGAAAGGAAAGAAAGAAGGGAAGAGGGAGAGAACTTTACTACATCTACTATGACAAAATTACTCTCGATACTTCAGTACAGTAAATATCAGTTACTTTAAGACTTTTATATTACAGAATATATAGTAACATTATGATATTTGACTTTAACTTCTTCCAAAATCAAGTCTGGCTTTCAGGTACTCCATCTATCGCTGAAAATACATATAATAATGGAAATGACAATGCCAGTGTTTAATCACTAAAAATATTGTATCAATACATTTTTCTAAATATTCATTAGAATTTCTAAAAAAAAAATTAAAAAAATAAACAGTTAAAGAATGACCCGTATATTCTCAACTTACTCAAATTTACCTGTAATACTTGAATTAAAAACAAGATTATTTGTCCAGAAATTGTCGTAAATTTACTTTTATTTTATTTTTGTTTGAATAAGTCTTGAAAACCATTAAATTTCAGATACCTGTAGACACCCTGTAATGTCATGACCAGTTTCAGCCACTCGATGTCGCCAATTACGCATAAATGAGGAGCAGGTGCGCCTCTGCCGATCCCAGAATAATCAGAACAATTCAGTCATCAGCTGAATGAATATTGATTGATAAGTAAACGACAGTTGGTGCAGTGCATTTGTTCGAGATAAAAGCATATATTTTTAAATAATCTGTCTTAAAATGTAGGTTAAATGTTGGATTTTGGCTGATTATTTTTGTGCGACAGGTGCAGCGTGTACCTGGAGTCAGCTGTGTGGGTGCTGGAGGCGGAGGCTCGGTGTGTGTGTGTGTGTGTGTGTGTGTGTGTGTGTGTGTGCGTGTGTGCGTGCGTGCGTGCAGGAGGGGTGGAGTCATGCAGTCTCCCATTGGGTGAGCGTCCAGACAGGCTTACCCGCCGCCGGAATACGGGAAGCAGCGTGAGGGCTTCGGGTGAGCCGCAGCAGCTTGGCCCTACCTGTCCTCCATTTCTCAACCACGTTGGAGCCTCAGACAGCCTCGTTTTTACGTGTTCTGCTCCAATGGAGGCGGCGGTGCTGAACCACGCGATAATGACGGAGGTGGACTGCAACAGCAACACCCTGAACGCAGAGCTGGAGGTGAAGAAGCTGCAGGAGCTGGTCCGGAAGCTGGAGCGGCAGAACGAGCAGCTGCGCACCCGGGCGACGAGCTGCTCCGGCGGCCCGCTTGTGCTGCCTGTGTCCCCGGCGTGCGTGATCAGCGGCGCCGGCGGGTACTGCCTGCCCAGCCCGCTGCCCACCCTGCTCTGCCAGACGTCCTTGGGGTCATTGGAGGAGCCTTTCGACTATTTCCAGCCGCACTCCGGCGGGGGTGGAGCGGCTGCGGGGGAGGCGGAGGACGGTTCCGAGCCGTCGGTTCTGGATGAGCTGGAACTTTTGGATTTTGATTCTCTGTGCTGCTCGGACGACTCTGATGAAACATGGTAACTATTTTAATTTTCAACCATTTGTTGCTTTTGTGCAGAAGCTGTAAGTCATGACTCCTGCATGCACATTTAGATGCTTAATTCAGATTTCTTTTTCATTGTGTCTGGATGTGTCCAGCCTCCTGCAGGACAAAGACACACAGACACACACACCCACACACACACACACACACACTTTGGAAGTGAATTAGCAGAGATGAGATGCCACATGTTTTTAGGCCTGTCAGCAATGCTGCACCAAGCTGCCATTCTTCCTCTGTGCATGAGACACATCTAAAAATGCTATTTTGCTGCATGCTTTTGCCTTATTGCCTTGATCTACCTATCTCTAAGTTTAACCCCCAAAATGCCCCAAAACATCAATTTGAAAGAGGTAGTGTGGCTTCTTTCCTTAAATGTATTCCAAAAGCCTGCAGAAAAACTCTCTAAATTGTCATTTATTGCCTTCTTCCTCTTAAAAAGCGCAATGTTGTTGCTAAATAACCAAAATAAGGAACTGAAATGTTGCCAAATATGCTGCAACTTGCAGGCTGAAGTGACAATGTCATGCGAATAACAGGGAGATGCTTAGTGTGAATAGTATCAGTTTTCTCTGTATAATAGGACTACAGGTGTTTTCATTAGTCGTCTATTGATTCAGCTTTTCAGGCATTAAGGTTTCACTATAGGTCACAGTTCGGTATTCACGTTGCTAATTTTTTCGGTTAATGATGGGAAAACTCTAACGTATAGAGTCAGTGTTGATGTTGACAATGATAAACATTTGAAATAGAAAAGAGCACAGGTGGATTTTGATGCAATGGGCCCCTGGGCACAGCTATGCAAAGGGCCCCACCACCTGTACTACACAGGAGCAACACACAGCGCTGTGGTTTGTTGTGTCTCTTGATGATTGTGACATAATTTAGTCATCTTATGTCTCTTGTCAATTGTTGTCAAGTGGTTGTTTTGTGTCTTCATTTAGTTGTCTTGTGTCTCCTTGTAGTGGTTTTGTGAGTCTTTGTAGTCGTTTTGCGCATCTTTGTGGTTATTCATTGTCCCTTTGTGGTTGTTTTTGTCTCGTTTTAGTTTTTTTGTCTCTCCTTGGGTTGTTTTGTGTCTTCTTTGTTGCTACTTTTTGACATTTGACATTTTGCCCTGGGGCCCGTGACACTTTGGTCCTGTGTCTGTTCAGTCAGAATTTACTGATTAGTTTTGTAATTTTTTGTATATTATAAATATACAGGAAATAACATGAATGTTTATGTGCTGAGATTTACAGATTCAGAGTCCAGTTTCCCGTTTATTGTCTAAATATGTAGCAACAGTCCTGCAGTAAAGTCCTGCATTTATACAGTCACAATGTCATTCTGTTTTCGACGTTTTCAACTTCATGGTCATTTTGAACACTCTAGTTTGTCGTACTCTTAAAAATATATTGCATAACACTGAGAGGTGTTTCTAATATTTTGTCCACCCCATATATATCGGTGATGATAGACTACATGGTAGAACGAGAGGAGATCAAAGTTATCTTTGAGGAGTAAAGATGCGGCTGATTCTGCACTGCAGCACATTTGCATTCATCTTTTATTTGGCGTCTTCACGTCTCAGGCGTGTCCCCTCCTCGCGTCTAGGAATAGTCGCCGAGGTGTGTTTGTGTGTCCCCTTCAGGTCTCACCTGATGTCTGCGACAGTTTTAATCTATAATTCAGCTCCCTCCCTGCGTGTTGCCTGCAGAGCAAAATCGCGTAGGAGTTCAGGGCTGTCAGAATAATCAGATCCACTCTGTTTGAACGGCGTCGCTCCTCTTCCTCATACCTGAAAAGCTCAGCATCACCTCGAAGCCGGAGGAGAGATGTTGTGACTCAGGAGGAGATGAGTCGGTAGAAATAACATGTGCTGTATAATGCAAAACAAAAAATCACAGTGATACTGCATCGAAAAACTGCATAGAAATGGCACCTGTTACTTAGCGACGACTTTCCGTTTTTGGTAAGTTTCCTGTGATTGTGTGAAACAGAAGACTTTATGTTCAGTGATGCGTTATTTTAAACAATAAGATATTAAAGCTGAAATCTTTCAAATATTAGACACACTTGTTCAGTATCTCTTTGTAGTAGTTTTGTGTCTTTTGTTTTTTGTGTCTCGTGGGTTTTTTTTTTGCATCACTTTGTGTCTCATTTTGTGTGTGTGTCTCCTTATGGTTCTTTGTTGTCTTTATACTCATGATGTGTCTCTCTGGCGTCATTTTGTGTGTCCCTGTAGTTGTTTGGTGTCTCTTTGTGGCTATTTTGTGTCTACTTTTGGTTGTTTTGTGTCCTGTGTAGTTGTCTCATGTCTCCTTATGGCGGTTTTGTGTCTCTGTGTCGTCATTTTGTGTCTCCTTGATGATGTTTTGTTCTTTTTTTGGTTGTTTTGTGTCTCCTTGTGTTTTTTGTGTGTGTTATTGTAGTCATTTCATGTCACCTTGTGGATTTTGTGTAGTGTTTTTGTCTCCTTGTGATTGTTTTGTGGTTTTTTTTGACTGTCCCGTGGCAGTTTAGACATCTGTCTCCTGTGTCTCTTTCCAGGTTGTATGTGCCGTCCAAGTCCAGAGAGACAGACACCTCCGTCTCACCGCTGCAGTGGTGCCGGCAGGCTCTGGACTCTCCCAAATCAGAGGTGGAGGCCGCCAGGAGATCACTGTCCCTCCGACTGGAACAAGGTACAGACTGTTTGTGTGGAAAGAAAATGAGCGTGATTGTCCCCCGAGGGTGAGGCTGTGCTGAACTCAGAAGAGCCGACTGTGCAAGTGAAGAATCTGTCGTCAGAAAGTGTTAAATTACAAGTTACTGTGCATCGTCACGTCTGAGTCAAGCTAAAAGAGTGAAATCACACCTTTTGATTTGTTACCAAACGGCTCAGAGCGCTGCTGCAGCTGAAGCAGCGCTCTGAGCACAGATGCTTTTTCGATCTTTAGCTGAAGCGTTTCTGGACGGGTTCTGTCTCTTTTTAGGGAGCTTTCGAAAGTGCAAACAAAAACAAGTGATGCTTAGTTCCATTTTCTCCTGGTTGCACGTTTCTCACTGTGAGATGCCAAATACAGTCAGTGTGAAACAGCACTGAGCTCACTGAGGTTCGCTTCAGAGTGCTTAATAACTAACATTAGTGGAGAACTTTTTTTTGGTGTCAGCAGTTTGATTTAAAGAGCACAAATTTCCTTCTCGGTTTAGCAGCATCGGCAGATCATGAGCTTGTTGTCGTTTTGCTCTCTATGGTCGTTATTCATCTCTATTGTCGTGTTTGTCTCTGTGGTCATTATGTGCGTCTTTTAAGTTGTTTTTTGTCATTTTGAGTGTATTTGTAGTTGCCTTGTGTAGTTGTTTACGTCTCTTTATCGTGGTTATTTGTCCTTTTGGTCATTTTTTAGTGTCTTTACAGTCATTTTAGTCTTTTTGGTAGTTGCTATGCATCTCCTAAGCTATTTCGAGTGTCTTCGTATTTGTTTACGTCCTTTTGGTCGTCTTTTTATGTCCCTTTGTGGTAGTTCGCTCATTTTTGCAGTCATTTTGAGTCTATTGTCTCTGCAGTTGTTTTGCATCTCTTTCTCGTTGTTTTCTGTCTCTTAGTGGTAATTTTGAGTCCATCTGTTGTTGTTTATGTCTCTTTCTCATGATTTTGTATCATTTTGTGGTCGTTTTGCCCCTTTTTGTAGTCATTTTGTGTCTCTTTCCAGCTGTTTTGCATGTTTGTAGGTGTTTTTCATCTCTTGCTTGTAGTTTTTTTATCTTCGTCTTCATTTTGTATTTGCTTTGCTTTTAGTTATTTTGTGTCTCTTTGTGGTTGTTTTGCTTCTTTTTGTAGTTGTTATGGGTCTCTTTGTGTACCTTTGCAGCTGTTTTGCATCTCTTTATAGTCGTTTAGTGTCTCTTTGTGGCACCGTTGGCTGCTGAGCCTGTGCCTGATTGGTGGGTTTAGGAATCTGTCAACGTTTAGCACACGCTGATATCACCGTGGACCCGCCACGAGAATGCATCTGAATTGCATTCTCGAGAATCTTTTTGGCTTTAAGGAGTACAGTTAAATTTCTGTGTTTAAGTGTGTGTGTGTGTGTGTGTGTGTGTGTGTGTGTGTGTGTGGTGATTGGGTGGGGGGGGGGGGGGGGGAAGGAGTCCCTCGCTGTCTAGTGAACGATGCTGGAAACGTCTCCCTGGAGTTCAGCTGGAGTTCAGTCTCGGGGTGTTTCTAATTTCAGATTTGTCACTTTTCCTGCATTACAGAGTATTTCATGTTTGAAAATCTCTTTCACATTTTATCTTAATGATTTTAGGCCTCATCTAGTCTCTAGAAGTGGCTGTTTAAAGGTTGTTTTTCTGTAATTTCCCTTTTTTATTGCTGCTCTTCAGTCTTGTGTTTCTTCTTTTGTTTTCGTAAGAAGCCTGTTCCTCAGCGGCCGTGCTGAAGCCAGGGCTGAGACAGCAGATTAGTTTGCAGGATGCTTCTCTCCTTCAGGCTATTTTAAACTGATGTACACACAGCTTTAACACATTTCGCTCCCTGACTCACGCACAACACAAATCTTTGCCAGGAAGAACTGTTGAATTGTTTCCCGTCGAGACTTTATAGCTCGATGCCCTCGCTGACGTGAGTGGGAGGCCGTCTGGCGCCAAAGTCATCAATTAAGAGTTTCAGAGAGATGTGATCAAATAAAGTGAGACTGGAAGAAAATGAAAAGTGTCAAGATTGCTAGTGTTTATTTATATTTATATTTATTCATGTTGGTTGGCTTGTTGGTCCATGTTGAGCCTGTCTCAATGTTGTCAAACTTAGATTAGTCCTTTTTTTGGAGGTTTTTTTGCCATCATTTGAACACAGAAAAACAGTGTTGGAAGTAGTTTTTAGGTGTTCAACATGATAACAGGATGCAAAACGCCCATAAATGTCAGAGGCAGTGTCAGATACTTACTCGCCATTATCACAACATTGATTTCGGGGTCCAGTATACGCTGTGTGATTTTGGGCTGTCCCAGATGAAAGATGACCATCGTGACAGAGATGTGGCACAGTGAGAGAGGCTCAAGAATGGCAGTGCCTTCTTCTCGCTTCAGCTGTTTTCAGAAATTATTCTGTTAGTTTTTTCGACAGAATAACAAAATTGTCATGAGAGAGCAGATACAACTGGCAGCGTATTTATCCGCTCAGGTGCGTTTCAAGATTGGTCCAGGAGAGTCAGAGCGACTTTTTCAGCAGTTACAGTGGTTATACTGGAACACATACATACGCATACATATACGCGTAAGCATACACATATATGTAATTAATTAAAGCAATAAAAAAGAGTTCTCATTAAAGCCAGGAACTGAGGAAACTAAATAAATAAAATACTAGTAAAATAGTAGTTGATAAAATGGTAACTAAAAGGATAACAGGACAAAATAATAGATAAAAATGTTAAAAAATAATTCAGTAGTATAGCATATAGTAAAACAAACTAAAATGTGTACAGTAGTCAAAAGATTAATAGGTAAGGTTCAATTAAAAGCCAGACTAAAATGACTACATATAAATAAATAAATGCGCTCATATTCCCATGGATGTATGAAGAGAACCGGTTTGTTTGTCTCCATACTTTAGGGCTGCCACTTACAAACACTTATATTGTTATTAATACTTTAATCTGACCATTTTGATTTTTTCTTGAGTATTCAATAAAACTTTTGATGCAGAAACTTTCAGAAAATAGTCAAAAGTTTATTAAACTTGTGAAAAGTGGCCAATGTAAATGTAACTGTCCTCAGGTTAAAGTTAGATCACCTTCACTTCTCTGTCACTAATAGGACTCAGCAGGACACTGGACCTTACAGACGATAATCCGTCCGCGCCTTGTAGCATTAAGCAGATCAGGCCGCGGTCACCTGACCCGCATGTCTGACGTGATTAATTACATCATGCACCACTGAAGAAGAGGACAACATTTGAGCAGGAAGTACCCCTGCTGAGCTGTCATGGTTACATCAACAGTGATGTCGAGTCTGTCTCTTGGTGTGTGTTCATGGTTGTCATGGTTACTGCATGGAGCGACTTTTTAAAAATAGATTTTCACGTCTTGAGCTAATCGACAGCTGACCAGGAAAAAAAAGAGTTTGCTTTTTTTTTTTTTTAACAATCTGGATGTCGGTCTGTTAGAGAAGTCCTCGTTGAATATATGAGTTCCTTTTGTAGGTTGCAGTGTGTGTGTGTGTGTGTGTGTGTGTGTGTGCCACAGCTCCCACGGTCTCAGCTGAACAGGCAGCTTAGCACCCAGAGGCCTCTAATGAGAGGAGACTCACCTGCGTGGGCGCCTCTGTGCGAGGACGCTTTAGCACTCTGTGAAAATAAAACCATTATCTGGAGACTTTTCAAGGAAATGCAGTTTTTTCTTGGACTTCTCTTTTGTAGGCGACCTCTTTATAAAAGCTTCTACATTTACTGCTGTCACTGTGTCGTCTGGGGTCGTGAAAACGTGTATTACACACACTCGTATCACACTGCGCACCAAATGCACTTTTCAAAATATTTTATATGAAGTCTCGACAGATTTTCCATATCGTTTAAATTAGCTAAACATTCTGATATGATATTGTGAATTTGTAAAATCATAATAAGCTGTCTGTGCTCTAACACAGCAAAGTCTTTCTGGCGCTCCTCTCCCCAGCTCACACTACGTTTTTTTCCCTTAATATTCCTGCAACAAATCACTTCCCACGAAATAACTGAACAAGACGTCTCCTCGAGCGAGATTTGCTCACAATAACAAACTGCACAAATACTGGACCAAATTTTAAAATGCTTGTCCCTTAGTATAATTTTTTTCTGCAGCTTTAACAGCCTCTTTTCAGTTTCTCCCACAGAGTTCGGATGGGTTATTTCACACCAAACAGCCAAAACCATGCTTGTATGGACCTAATATTATACATAGTGGCATGCAAAACATTGCAGGGTGTCCACATACTTGTGGCCAGCTTTGACCTGGATATCTGGGTCTCAGTGTTGACCACAATCCTGCGAAGTTGCAGCCGCTGTGCAGCGTGTTGCATCAGAGGCGCTGCACTCCTGCGCATCAGAGTGAGCGTCGGGCGGAGGAATCCTCCCACCAGCTCGGCCCCTGTTGCCTGTCTCCGCCTCTGGTTCTGAGTACAGCGAGAAATGGAGAGCTGTTGCCATGGAAACGGTTTACATGAAAGCGAAGCGCCCCTTCCTTTTGTCCGTAGCTTCTTGTGGCTCATATTCACACTGAAAGGTAATAAAGAGAAATCCTCTGTCTGAATCTTTATCCCCAAGATATTCACATCAGCGCTGCTTCAGCCACAACTTTCTCCTCTACAGCTATGAATAGTAACCCAAGTGTGTGTGTATGTGTGTCTGTCTGTGCATCTCTGTGCGTCTCTGTGCGTCTCTGTGCGTCTCTGTGCATCTCTGTGTGTCTGGGCACCAGGTACAGCTGCAGTGTGTGGGCAGCTCTGTTGTGTTGAATGCAGCTTTGTCCCTTTGTGCTGAGCGCGTGTGGAGCTGTTGAATAGAGCCGTACGTGACAGTCACAGAGCGGTGAGGTAACGGCTGCACAGTGCCGGCTCTCTCTGCAGAGACGCCCGTTTGTTTTTGTATTTGCATTTTGGTTGTGTTTGTAAGAGCCAGTTTTGACTTTCAATCAGTCAAACCACAAGCGATTTACCAAAGATGCTAAAATTACTAGAATCTCAATCAAACAGAATAAACTGAATTGGTTTGTTTTATTATTTTTCTGTATTTAACCAGGTTTGAGATTAAAAATCTTTTTTCCAGAGAGACCTGGCCAAGACAAAACAATGCTTTTGTCTTATTGATTGCTATGTGATATACACTACTGATTTTCATGATACGTTTTGTTATTGATCTCCTCTTTACTTGTTTCTCCTCCCACTCCTCAGTCTCCAGGTGGCGCAGCTCCCTGTCCAGCCCCTCTCCCACCTCCTCCCCCGGCCCTCCTCTGAGTCGAGTGGCCGGTGTGTCACCTATAAGTGCTTCCCCTTCAGCCAAACCCTGCTCCCCGTCATCTGACAGACACGGTAACTCCAGACTACAACGTTGAACTTTTTATCTCGACAGCAGCTCTGAAAAACTCAAATCTCTCTCTCTACCCTCCCTCCTTTAGCTCCATCCCTGTCCTCCCCGCTCCACCCGGTCCTCCATCGGACGTTGAGTCCTGTAGGGAAGGATCTCTCCCCCCTAGCTGAGAGGACTCCCACGTTCCTCCCTGCGAGCCGCAGTAAGCCTAACCGCAGCTTCTTCCTCCCTGCTGCCTCGTACAGAACAGAACATCAAACTGAATACGTACAGTAATCAGAATAATAATATGCAGGTGCTCGGTATAGAACTGGGTCAACCACAAGCTCTTAAGATATCATGGAGGTTGAGGGAGTAAGAGAATATATTTCCGCTGCAGCTTTGAGCTACGGTTCAAAAATCAAACTGTGCTGCAGCCTTTTTGTGCATTATTCGTGATGGAAAGAAATAATGTTCCAGACTCGGCAGAGGGGGAAGCTGCAGGGAACGAGAGAGGCTCAGTGTTTGTGTAGGGACTGCCACAGGGGCGCACTGTGGCTTCTTACCCTAGGGCTCAATTCCATGACGATGATAGTTCAAACAGCATTAAAAAGCCATGGCCTGCTCTTTAGCTTTCTCTTATTAGATATGCTGTTCCAAATCTAAAACTCACTTTAATCTGTCTGCCCCATTTGTGTGTCACTGAAGTGATATAATGTTTTCAAGGCCATGGCCAGAAATATAAAAATACTGAGTCCAAATTTCAACAACAAAACTCTGTGCAAAAGGCAATAAGCTGCTTGGCAAGAGATGCCCTGCAAACTGCAAGAGAGGTGGCAAAAAAAAATACCTAAAAGTTATTTTTTAATTAAAAAAAAAAGAGTGAGAGAAAAATAGGGGCAAAAACACTATAATATTTATAATTTGTTTTTATTATTGAAAAGGTTGTTGTGCTAATTTTTTGGTCATTTTCTTGTATTTTATTCTTTGCCCCATTATTATTATTATTTATTTATTCTCTATGTTTTTATTGTATTTTTAATTGTAATTTTCAGGTTTCAGACTGTGTGTTTCAGGTACTGAAACTCTTAGATTGGTGGCTTTTCTTGATGCTGAAACAGTGTAGTTGATATCACTGGTGCTGGTCTCTGTTCCTGGTGTGGAAACATTTTGTGTGGTCGCTATCTTTGGTGCTGAAAAATTAATCTGGTAGCTGTTCTTAGTGTTAAAACAATTATTCTTGTTGCTATTCGTGGTATAACACTGAGTCTGAGAGCTGTCCTTGGTGCTAAGACACGTAGTCTTGTTGCTGTCCGTGGTGCTGAAACACTTGGTGTGGTCACTGTTCTCAGTGCTGGACCACCAAGTCTGGATTCTGTTCTTGGTGCTGAAACACTTAGACTGGTAGCTTCTCGATGCTGGAAGCAGTTAGTCTCGTCTCTGTTTTTGGTGCTGTTGCTTTAACGCGAACTGTGGTCAGTGTTGTAGGTGCTGAAATGTTAGATCTGGGTGCTGTTCTTGGTGCTGAAACACTGAGTCCGGTCCCTGTTCTCAGTGCTGGACCGTTTAGTCTGGACACTGTTGTTTGTGCTGAAACATGAACTGTGGTTGATGTTCTTGTTGCTGGAACATTTATTCTGGTCGCTGTTCTTGGTGCTGTGACACTTATTCTTGTTGCTGTCCATGGTGCTGTAAGACTTAATCTTGTGGCTGTTCTCGGAGCTGAAACACTTAGTCCAGTCAGTTTCCTTGGCGCTAAAACAGTCTGGTCACTGTTTTGGTGCTGAAACACAGTGTAGTCGATATTGCTGATGCTGGAGCCTTTTCTTGGTGTGGAAACATTTAGTCCGGTAGCTTTCCGTGGTGCTGAAACACTGTTCTCAGCGCCGTCTGCTGGCTGTTCTTGGTGCTGAAAAACTTGTTGCTGCTTTTAGTGCAAATTATCAAAGTTGTGAATAGCATCATGTGAAGCTCATTGCTCATCGTGTGCTGTCTTTATTTGTAAAATGGGCCACAGTTTTTTGAAAAATTGAAAAATTTCAAGAAGTTCAGGCGCAACATGTCTTTTGAGAAAGGAAGATAACGCTACTGAGAATAATCCAAAAACCTCACTGTAAACGGTTTCAATACATTCAAGAGGATTTCAGTATTTCAAGTGAACAGCCATTAGTGATAAGTGAGAAAATATGTAAAATGTGGGTAAAATATTCCAAAAAGGCAAATAAAAGTTTGCAGAAAACTTGTCCTCAGACGCCACATGAGAACAAAATGTGACCAAAGTAATTAGAATAACAACAGTGATGATGGGCCGGATTATTCGAGAGAGCAGGAATATCATTAACCGAGAAGAGGTTGGTGTAACCTCTCTGATAATATTTCTGCCTCACTGCTGCTTAACAGACTCTAGTTCTCTGAGCCTCCATCAGTTTGGATCCTTCATCTTTATGCAGAGGACACTCAGAAGACTCAAGGGCTTCTCTCATTACCGAGCTGAGCTCCAGTGACTGTCTCATTTGTTTAACTCTGTCAGAAATGAGCAGGAAAGTGAAGATGATGAGAACCAAGGTTTTATTTTTGTTTGAAGGCCGCAGCCTCCGGCGCTCCACCCTCAGCCCCCAGTCCTCCATGGACAGCGACCTCGGTGCTTCAGAGGTGGAGGATGACTCCATCACTCTGGGATACAAACTGCAGGACCTCACCGACGTCCAGGTTATGGCCCGACTGCAGGAGGAGAGTGAGTTATTGATTCAAACAGACACACAACACAAAGCTAGAATAATTGCTAAACCAAGCCATTGTTAATAGTTATTAGTTGCACGTGTATGACAATTGATACGATGGAAAAAGCTTTTAATGCAAGATGCAAAATATCATTATGACATAATACAAATTACATAATAAATAAAATAAAATGATGATACAATAAAATAAGAAAACAGACACTCAGAATAACAGTCTGACCCTGGCAGTGGAAAAAATAAACACTTCAAGTGAACGTGAATAGACAGCGTGACATAGTTGCTCAATACTGAACCAACTTCAAAAACTGTTCCCATTAGACACAAACATGGGAAGTTTTTCAAAGTGACCCTTTAAACTGTTTCAAGTCAATTGAGTCAATATAATTTAAAAAACATTTTGGGAAAAATGGATTGTATATTTTTTTTTGGTTTTTTTTTTGTCGTTTCTCTGTCGTTGTCTGCCGATTGACTTCTGCTGCTGTCCATCTGTCTCTGTTGTTCCCTCCTTTCTAATATTTTAACATATGACACCAGATCTCAGAGCCCATCGCTACTTCAGCTTCATTAACCCCAGGAGGTGATGATTGTGTCTGTGTGTGTTTGTCCTGGCCTTTGTGTGTGTGTCTGTGTCTGTGTCTGTGTGTGTGTGTGTGTGTGTGTGTGTCTGTCTTGCACGCTGGTCCTCATATTTTGCTCCCCCAGGTCTAAGACAGGACTACGCCAGCACGTCCTCCGTCCTGGCCAACCGCCGCAGCCAGAGCTTCACCTTCCAGCTCAGCCAGCTCAGCGCCGGCCCCGACCTGGAGGAGGAAGACGAGGAGGACGACGAAGACTACGGCCTCCTGCCCCCGCCGCAGCCGCGCCTCACCCGCCTGCCACACTCCCACACCTTCTCCAGCATCCGAGACTGGCGAAGAAGCACCACTTCCCTGTCCACCCCACCTTCCACCCCCTCCACCCCGCCTTACCCTTCCGCTGGCTTCGCCTTTCAACCGCAGCTCCAGGCCCAGCCGCAGGGACTTGGACTGGGCAGCCTCTGCGCAGCCGAGCAGCATGGCTTCAGACCAGGATCAGGTGAGAAATAACAAGCTGTTGATTATTTTATAGATAATCAATGACTTATTTGGTCTTTAAAATGTCAAAGAAATTTCCAAAAATATCAATCAGAGGTCAAGATGATGTTGTCAGTTGTCTATGTTTTTCCACAACTCAAAGATATTTAGTTTACTGTCACAAAGGAGGAAATTAAAAATCTTCACAGAAAATATTGACCTTTAAGGAGCTTGAAAAAATGGGGGAGCGGGGCTTAAATTTGTTCATCTATTATTACGTTAGTTGGGGATTAATTTTATAGTTGACATCTAGTCTAGCAATTGTTGCAGCTTTCTCGAAAAATAAAACAAAAATGTAGCTCTGGCATAAATATCCATAAACCGTGGCGCCTTTTCATAATGCAACTCAAAAAGAGTCCTCTAAGTGCCACTTTAATTTACATGTCAAAAAAATGAGGTAGAAATATGCGACATTAGACCATACTTACTTATCGAAATACACTGTCACCAGTACTAATAAGTTATCTCTTTGTTTACATGTTGTGTACGTGCAATATTTCTGTGTGTATTTGTATATATGTGTATTGTTTGAAACTTCATCGCGGGGTCCAGCTGAATATGAGAGTAAGTCAACATTATTTTCCACTAACTCCTAAATTAAAAGTAATGTGATAAACTAGTCTTCTCTCTCTAATCGTGTCCACGTCTCGGACTGACCTGCGCTGATGTCCTTTACACCTTAAGAATAACTTTGTCTAAGCCTCTTGTACAAGCACTCTTAAAGCCGTCAGACTGGCGTGCTTTTCCGTTTCGAGGCGGAGACGAGAGAGAGAGAGAGAGAGAGAATTTGATGGGATTAGGGTTAGGAGTGTATATCTGACTGAGGGGGCTGGAAAACTGTTCTCACAGCAGCTTTAAAAGGAACAAGCATGACTCAGCAGCTCACACAGTACACTGTAACGCATTTATTGATATGTTGACAACTTAAAGCTTTTATGCCAGTAAATATGTCTATTTTTACGTTAAAATTTGTCATAGTGCATCTCTTAACTTCATTTGTTTGTGTGTCTTTGTCAGATAAGCTGCGGAGGAGCATGCCTAACCTTGTCAGAACTCCCAGCATGCCCAGTGTGCCCATTCCAACCAACCCCAGTGCTTCCCCTTCTTTGCTTCGTAACAGCCAGAGTTTCGATTCATCCAGCGGGCTGGCTCGACTGCAGTCCTCCAGTAAGACACAGATTCTCTTGTTTTATTTTTGTTTATTTTGGGGCCACTTGTGGAATAAAGGTACACTCAACCCTTCCTTGGCCCTTTGTTGCAGGTCATCCACTCTCTCTTTCCCCTGTTCACACTTAAGCTGACCTATCCGAATGCAGGCGAAAAAGCCCCAAAAAATCTTTGAAACAAAAAGTTTACAGAGGCTTGCACAACTTGTGCAGTTTAGTCCAAGTCTCTTTTGTGCAGTATATGCTCTGTACTCCCCAAACAGATACAGTTTTACATAAAACTGATCTGAATCTGAAGCTTTATTATGCTCTCTTCAAAGCCAGAATCCACTGACAAAAGTCATTTTACCTCGTTGAGCGCTGGACTTGCTGGTCTACCGCTGCCTCAATCAGTTAGTTTGTTTGTGCTGTTTTGTGACTTTGGTGTTTAAAAGGTGAGTTTGGATTCATCAAAGTTGAACAACAACACAGACTAACTAAGTGATCGCAGCAGCAGTAGACCAACAACTTCTGTGTTCAAGAATCTAAAACGATCCTTTTCTTCAGTAGAGTTCAGTTCTCCATCAGAAAGGGCTGTTTGCAAAGTACTGTTGTTAAACGTGGACAACTGTGACTTCAAATTATCAAGTAGTTTCTCTGTTTTTTTTTGGATTCTTAATTCACTGCAGAGGCATAAGAGAAAAACTACGTTTTCTTAACAAATTCAAAGTAACAGAGAGTGAGTAATTTATATGCAAACCATCATTTGAGAAATTAAGAATTGAAAACGTTTTTTTATCATGAAATACATATGCAAATTGATCTAATGCAATCATTTGTCTGTTATCCACCTCCAGTCCCTTCCCCAGGCCAGCTACAAAACAGGGTCCAGAGCGTCGGGAACTTCTCCTCATTATCACGGCAGCCGATAAAGGCCACCGCCTACGTCAGTCCCACCATTAAGGGCTCGTCCTCCATGCCAACCTCCACCAGCCTCCAGGGTCTGAACGTCAGCAGCGGGATGAACACAGGGGGTGGCAGTGGCATCCCTCTGCTCAGTAAACCACCAGGTGGAGGGGGGACACCCACCTCTACGCCGAACACGCCCCGCAGCAGCCTGCCCCGTCCTGCTTCCTTTGTTGGCACTCCAAGCTCAACCCCCCGCAACAAGGTGGCCCAACCAGCTCGAAGGTAAAGTCTTTATTTATTTTATTTATGCTTGATGTTGATGTTGATGTGGCATGATGTTTTTTAGTTGCCCATCCCAATTTTATAAATGAGATATCTCGGGAAGGAAATATTTTCAATTTGTCAAAAACCTCCACAAGGACTCAACTATAAACTGTCATAGCTAAGTATGTTGTTGAAAAGAGCATAAAAAAGCAGTTTGATATTATATTATCCCAAATGGCATAAAAAAGTCAAAGTTTGACTGCTCCTAAAAATGGCTAAAAATGATAGAGAATAGTTCCTAGAGACGAGTAATAGTATACAAAGTGAAAATGAAGTCCAAAAAAAGGCCAAAAACCTGATAATTTAGCATGTCCCAAAAATGGCGAAAAAAAGGCAATAGTATAGTATGGCAAAAAAGTCAAAATTTGACCGCTCCTAAAAATGGCTGAAAACTACTTAGAATAGCTTGTAGAAGCGCGTTATAGTATACAAAGTGGAAATAAAGTCCAAAAAAGGCCAAAAACCTGATAATTTAGCATGTCCCAAAAATGGCGAAAAAAAGGCAATAGTATAGTATGGAAAAAAATTCAAAATTTGACCCCTCCTAAAAATGGCTGAAAACTACTTAGAATAGCTTGTAGAAGCGCGTTATAACATACAAAGTGAAAATAAAGTCCAAATAAGGCCAAAAACCTGCTAATGTAGCATGTCCCAAAAATGGGGAAAAAAAAGTCAATAGTATAGTATGGCGAAAAAAGTCAAAATTTGACCCCTCCTAAAAATGTCTGAAAACGACTTAGAATAGCTTGTAGAAGCGCGTTATAGCATACAAAGTGGAAATAAAGGTCAAAAAAGGCCAAAAACCTGCTAATTTAGCATGTCCCAAAAATGGGGAACAAAAGGCAATAGTATAGTATGGCGAAAAAAGTCAAAATTGGACCCCTCCTAAAAATGTCTGAAAACGACTTAGAATAGCTTGTAGAAGCGCGTTATAGCGTACAAAGTGGAAATAAAGGTCAAAAAAGGCCAAAAACCAGCTAATTTAGCATGTCCCAAAAATGGGGAAAAAAAGGCAATAGTATAGTATGGCGAAAAAAGTCAAAATTGGACCCGTCCTAAAAATGGCTGAAAACCACTTAGAATAGCTTGTAGAAGCGTCTTATAGCATACAAAGTGGAAATAAAGGTAAAAAAAAGGCCAAAAACCTGCTAATTTAGCATGTCCCAAAAATGGGGAAAAAAAGGCAATAGTATAGTATGGCGAAAAAAGTCAAAATTTGACCCCTCCTAAAAATTGCTAAAAACTACGTAGAATAGCTTGTAGAAGCGCGTTATAGCGTACAAAGTGGAAATAAAGGTCAAAAAAGGCCAAAAAAACAGCTAATTTAGCATGTCCCAAAAATGGCGGAAAAAAAGGCAATAGTATAGTATGGCGAAAAATTCAAAATTGGACCGCTCCTGAAAATGGCTAAAAATGATATAGAATAGCTTATAGAGATGCGTAATAGTATACAAAGTGGAAATAAAGGTGAAAAAAGGCCAAAAACCAGCTAATTTAGCATGTCCCAAAAATGGGGAAAAGGCAATAGTATAGTATGGCGAAAAAAGTCAAAATTGGACCCCTCCTAAAAATGTCTGAAAACGACTTAGAATAGCTTGTAGAAGCGCGTTATAGCATACGAAGTGGAAATAAAGGTCAAAAAAGGCCAAAAACCAGCTAATTTAGCATGTCCCAAAAATGGGGAAAAAAAGGCAATAGTATAGTATGGCGAAAAAAGTCAAAATTGGACCCCTCCTAAAAATGTCTGAAAACGACTTAGAATAGCTTGTAGAAGCGCGTTATAGCGTACAAAGTGGAAATAAAGGTCAAAAAAGGCCAAAAACCAGCTAATTTAGCATGTCCCAAAAATGGGGAAAAAAAGGCAATAGTATAGTATGGCGAAAAAAGTCAAAATTGGACCCCTCCTAAAAATGTCTGAAAACGACTTAGAATAGCTTGTAGAAGCGCGTTATAGCGTACAAAGTGGAAATAAAGGTCAAAAAAGGCCAAAAACCTGCTAATTTAGCATGTCCCAAAAATGGGGAAAAAAGGCAAATGTAGTATAGTATGGCGAAAAAAGTCAAAATTGGACCCCCTCCTAAAAATGTCTGAAAACGACTTAGAATAGCTTGTAGAAGCGCGTTTATAGCATACAAAGTGGAAAATAAGGTAAAAAAAGGCCAAAAACCTGCTAATTTAGCATGTCCCAAAAATGGGGAACAAAAGGCAATAGTATAGTATGGCGAAAAAAGTCAAAATTGGACCCCTCCTAAAAAAATGTCTTGAAAACGACTTAGAATAGCTTGTAGAAGCGCGTTATAGCGTACAAAGTGGAAATAAAGGTCAAAAAAGGCCAATAAAAAACCTGCTAATTTAGCATGTCCCAAAAATGGGGAACAAAAGGCAATAGTATAGTATGGCGAAAAAAGTCAAAATTGGACCCCTCCTAAAAATGTCTGAAAACGACTTAGAATAGTTTGTAGAGGCGAGTTATAGCGTACAAAGTGCAAATAATTGTCAAAAAAGCTTGATGAGTTGGATGTAATGTGTTTGAATCTTAGCTGGGAATTTTGTGTAAATGGTTGAGCCACTTTGTATGACAGTTCAGTATGTGTTCCTTGTGCATTTCTCACCTTAGTTAATGGTTGGGTGGTTCAACTTGTCATATATATTTATATATATAATATATATATATATATATATATATATATATATATGTGTGTGTATGTATATATGTATGTATGTATATATATATGTATATATGTATGTATATATATTGTGTGTGTGTGTTATATGTATGTATATATGTGTATATACATATATATATATGTATGTATGTGTATATATATATATATATATGTATATGTATTTGTATGTATGTATATGTGTGTTGTGTGTATATGTATATAGGTGTGTGTATGTATGTATATACACACATGTATGTATGTGTGTATATATATCTATGTATGTATATATATATATATGGTGTATGTGTATTTATATATGGTAATGTGTATGTTATAATGTATATGTGGCATATTTGTGCATATGTGTGTGTGTTATATATATATATATATACATATATATATATACATATATATACATATATATATATACATATATATATACATATATATATATATAAAGTATATACATATACATATATATATATTTATATATATATATATATATAAAAACATATATATATATACATATATATATACATATACATATATTTATATATATATATATATATATATATATATATATATATACATACATATGTGTGTAATAGTTGTAAAATGTTGTTTTGTCTTTGTGTGTTGGCAAGTTGTTCAATGTTGTAAGTGTTTTTTGCCACAAACAAATAAAGGTTTTTCCAAAGCAGGTACTTGTTGACTTGTGTTGTTGCTGAGTCGAGGATGTGTTCCTCCTGTGGTTTGTGTGCTGTGTAAAGATGGAGGGTTGCTGGTTGGGGTATAAGTGTGGCTGCGTGTTATAAGTGTGTGGTATAAGTGCGGTCGGGCGGCATAAGTGTGTCCACGTGCCACCGCTTTGTGGCTTTTGTGTCATTTTGTTTCCTTTTTTTTAATTTTTTTTATTGTTTTTTATTGTTATTGTATTTACTTATTTACTTGCTTACTTGCCTTTCTTGCCTACGCGCTACGCGCTACGCGCTACGCGCTACGCGCTACGCTACGCGCTACGCGCTACGCGCTACGCGCTACGCGCTACGCTACGCGCTACGCTACCGTCTCGACGTTATGCTCGGAAGCAAGACACGGACTCCCGTGTGCGGCGCCTGCGGGTGCTCCCGGCTGACTTGTTTTTCGTTCGCTGCTCACCCGCAGGCGCCGTCGTTCGATGTTTGGGCGCCGCCGCCCGCAGACTTCCTCTGCGCCCGGAGGCGCGACCGTCCCACGGTCTTCGGGCGCCGCCGCCCAACAGTCTTCTCTGCGCACCCGGAGGCGCGCAACCACCTAGCCTACCTAGGGCTCTAATAGCCACCTGACCTCCCCTAGCCCCCCACCCCCCCTACCCTCTACCCCCTATCCTCTACCTTCTACCCTCCTGACCACTTCCCCATTATGAGATGCATCTCTTCCCCTCCCCTTAACCCCTCAGCTATACGTTGCATCCGGGTCTGCCAGCGCTGGATTCGAACCTGTGATCTCAGGTTCGGCTGTCACACAGCTTATCCATCACGCCAACATAGCCTTCCGCACCCAGACTCTCATTCTCCTGACCACTTTTAACCCTCTCCTTTTGTAATGTCGCTTCAAAACTCGCAGGTCCCCACTAAAACTCAAACACAGAGCAAATGGGAAATTAAAAAACACTGTTACACACAAACCGGCCTCTCGAAAGGTAAAACTCCCATCGCTGCACATGTCTTTTAATGACTGATGACAGGATGAAAATGAAAATTCTATTTATTTTATTTGTACATTATGACATTAAAGTTCTGCAAAAACTTACATAAAGCACTTACAACTTTGTAAGGATCAAGACATCAGTGAGCAGCAAATGAAAAATGATAAATATAAAGCATACAAAATAAATAGTGATCCATTTCAACATTCTTTACAAAAAATGACAGTATTATGTCCGTTTGAGGCATCGGCCTCCTAACATACCATCGTTGGAGCGCTATCAGGCCCATGTGCTGCTGCAGGAGCAGGACTAGCCTGGCGCTTTCTTCACTATTCTGGCAAAGTGCAGGTTGGAGCTTTGTTTACATTCTGTTTTCCCTGGGCACTTCCCTTTACATTTGTTTTTTCTGGATACTTAAAGAAATGTTTTCGGACAGTTCTATGCAGCATAATGTAGCTTCTGTGCAAAGTGCAGAGTTGGAGTTTCCCCAGGCTCGCAGGGCAGTCAAGTTACCCTCTGCTGGTTTTGCATGTCCATTAATATGCTGGGATGGCTTCTGTTGTCTTCTACCTGAAGAAAGATAGCTTGCAAAGTTAGTCATGCCCAAGACAAAAGTTATTTTCATCTTTAAAATGTGTTTCTGTTCTGCAGTTCAAACTTGCCTGTTTAGCTGCCTCTTGCTTTCCAATCTGCTGCACCATTTTATAAAAGATGCCATCCAGATCTTGAAGCATCTAGAACCTGGAAACAAAACCACATTTGTTATAGAGCAGCTGTTTGTACTTTCAATTGGGTTTAAAAATGATGTATCATAATGATTAAAACCTCGAAAATGAACATACTGTAGCAGCAGCTTCAACATCTTAACTTCTACACCTTGTGCAGTAAAAATCTCAACTGAGTACATTTTTTTTCTAGAATCAGAGAGTGAAGGACTCACCAGTGTCCTGTCACTGTCTGTCATCGTGTTGAGACGATGAGCGATGCTTAGCACGGTGCACTCTCCAAAACTTGTCCTCTACGGTTTTCTGGACCACTTCATCTGTCCTGCAGACACACGGGACAAGAAGTCAAACTTTGACTTAAGGGATGACCTGATCAGAATTTGTTTGTCAATGGTTGACATTCCAGATCTCGAAAAAATACAACATCGCTTGATCGCATTGTTTTCAGTTTAACAGAATTTAATATGATCTCTCTGCATTCTCTTTCGCAGTTTACTGACGCCTCCAAAGAGCTTGTCCACCTCAGTGCCCTTCGTGACAGCACCTGGAAAGACGGCTGCTACTGATGACCGGGTTAACTGGTGCAGTGTAAACCCTGCTGGCTGGGGCAACTCGCTACACCTCCACATACGTTTTTTCATGGGGACATTTAAATGGGTGTGACCAAAAATTAACTTTAAATCCTGCATAGAATCCAAAAGGGCCACAGCTGAACTCACGTCATCCATTCAGTTTCTATGCAGAATTTATTAGGGAAAGGTGGGTCGGTCCGTGCCAAGGGGGGACTTGTTCCCTGTTGCTGTTGTGCAAATAAACACACTGGCTGTAGGGTACCAGTAATATTAACCTGCTAATGAGGGCTGCAGTTTTTTATGAGCCTCACAATACTGTATTTGTACCTTTATTTTCAATAAATTTTTAACTAATCAGGTGTTTCTCCTCTGGCAACAAGCGCCAACAATGCTGCTAAAACTTAATTGGTCCCTGTTTGTTTGGGCACATTTGGTCTAACTTTTACATTAAAGTATGTGTTTTGTGTACAAAGCTAACTATTGAGTGTGCTAATTATAAATATATATATATATATTGATGCAATATTAATGAATTTTAAAATGTGACCAAAATGACACTGTCTGAATGTGTTTACAAAATCTGTCTCACTATGGCATCACAAAACTGCATATTCACACTTTAAAATTCTTTAAAGCCCTCAGAGGGATCTGTTCTTGTTGCACTTTGTAAAAAACTCTTAACTCACTTATACTTTTACGTTCTGTTTTCCAATGTTTGCACTTCCCTTTACATTTGTTTTTTCTGGATACAGTTAAAGAAATGTTTTCGGGAGATTTCACACTTCTACACGGCATAATGTAGCTCTTTGTGTGTACTCTTTGACTTGTGTTTTTAAGTTAGCGTCACCATGGCACATTTAACAAATTCCCAAATCCTTTTGTTATTGTCATAGACTGAATGCGTGAAACATTTTAATAAAACACTGATTTAAAGATTGCTTTTTCTTCACGACTTTGTAAAATCTAAACTGGCAACTTTTAAATAACTTATAAAGTCAATTTAGTCACATGTAGTCTTTATTTTGAAGATATTAATCAATTTTCTTGAATTATAAACACAGGCCACTCCCACTCCTAAACTGTTCCTCCTGATCCACTGACTGGATTTAACATTTCCCTTACACACTGTCAAATGTTTAAAAAGGTCATGTAAAAAGTCCAAACTTTCAGTCCTAAAAACAGCTGAAAACTACTTAGAACTGCTTGTAGAGGTGCATTATTTTTAGGAAGGGTCCAATTTTGAATTTTTTGCCATACTATACTATTGCCTATTTTCGCCATTTTTGGGACATGCTAAATTAGCAGGTTTTTGGCCTTTTTTCACCTTTATTTCCACTTTGTACGCTATAACGCGCTTCTACAAGCTATTCTAAGTCGTTTTCAGACATTTTTAGGAGGGTCCAATTTTGACTTTTTTTCGCCATACTATACTATTGCCTTTTTTTCCCCATTTTTGGGACATGCTAAATTAGCTGGTTTTTGGCCTTTTTTTGACCTTTATTTCCACTTTTTACGCTATAACGCGCTTCTACAAGCTATTCTAAGTCGTTTTCAGACATTTTTAGGAGGGGTCCCCAATTTTGACTTTTTTCGCCATACTATACTATTGCCTTTTTTTCCCCATTTTTGGGACATGCTAAATTAGCTTTTTTTTTGGCCTTTTTTGACCTTTATTTCCACTTTGTACGCTATAACGCGCTTCTACAAGCTATTCTAAGTCGTTTTCAGACATTTTTAGGAGGGGTCCAATTTTGACTTTTTTTTCGCCATACTATACTATTGCCTTTTGTTCCCCATTTTTGGGACATGCTAAATTAGCAGGTTTTTGGCCTTTTTTGACCTTTATTTCCACTTTGTACGCTATAACGCGCTTCTACAAGCTATTCTAAGTCGTTTTCAGACATTTTTAGGAGGGGTCCAATTTTGACTTTTTTCGCCATACTATACTATTGCCTTTTGTTCCCCATTTTTGGGACATGCTAAATTAGCTGGTTTTTGGCCTTTTTTGACCTTTATTCCACTTTGTACGCTATAACGCGCTTCTACAAGCTATTCTAAGTCGTTTTCAGACATTTTTAGGAGGGGTCCAAATTTTTTACTTTTTTCGCCATACTATACTATTGCCTTTTTTTTCCATTTTTTTGGGACATGCTAAATTAGCAGGTTATTGGCCTTTTTTCACCTTTATTTCCACTTTGTACGCTATAACGCGCTTCTACAAGCTATTCTAAGTCGTTTTCAGACATTTTTAGGAGGGGTCCAATTTTGACTTATTTTTTTCGCCATACTATACTATTGCCTTTTGTTCCCCATTTTTGGGACATGCTAAATTAGCTGGTTTTTGGCCTTTTTTCACCTTTATTTCCACTTTGTACGCTATAACGCGCTTCTACAAGCTATTCTAAGTCGTTTTCAGACATTTTTAGGAGGGGTCCAATTTTGACTTTTTTCGCCATACTATACTATTGCCTTTTTTCCCCCATTTTTGGGACATGCTAAATTAGCAGGTTTTTTTGGCCTTTTTTCACCTTTATTTCCACTTTGTACGCTATAAACGCGCTTCTACAAGCTATTCTAAGTCGTTTTCAGACATTTTTAGGAGGGGTCCAATTTTGACTTTTTTCGCCATACTATACTATTGCCTTTTATTCCCCATTTTTGGGACATGCTACATTAGCAGGTTTTTGGCCTTTTTTCACCTTTATTTCCACTTTGTACGCTATAACGCGCTTCTACAAGCTATTCTAAGTCGTTTTCAGACATTCTTAGGAGGGGTCCAATTTTGACTTTTTTTCGCCATACTATACTATTGCCTTTTTTTCCCCCATTTTTGGGACATGCTAAATTAGCTGGTTTTTGGCCTTTTTTTCACCTTTATTTCCACTTTGTACGCTATAACGCGCTTCTACAAGCTATTCTAAGTCGTTTTCAGACATTTTTAGGAGGGGTCCAATTTTGACTTTTTTTCGCCATACTATACTATTGCCTTTTTATCGCCATTTTTGGGACATGCTAAAATTATCAGGTTTTTGGCCTTTTTTGACCTTTATTTTCACTTTGTATACTATTACGCATCTCTAAAAGCTATTCTATATCATTTTTAGCCATTTTCAGGAGCAGTCAAATTTTGAATTTTTTGCCATACTATACTATTACCTTTTTTTCGCCATTTTTGGGACATGCTAATTTATGAGAGTTTTTGGACTTTTTGTAACCTTTATTTTCACTTTGAATACTATTACGCATCTCTATAAGCTATTCTATATCATTTTTAGCCATTTTCAGGAGCTGTCAAATTTTGACTTTATTCGCCATACTATACTATTGCCTATTTTTTGCCATTTTGGGACATGCTAATTTATGAGAGTTTTGGACTTTTGTAACCTTTATTTTCACTTTGAATACTATTACGCATCTCTATAAGCTATTCTATATCATTTTTAGCCATTTTCAGGAGCTGTCAAATTTTGACTTTTTTCGCCATACTATACTATTGCCTATTTTTTGCCATTTTGGGACATGCTAACTTATGAGGTTTTTGGCCTTTTTTGACCTTTATTTACACTTTGTATGCTATAACGCGCTTCTACAAGCTATTCTAAGTCGTTTTCAGACATTTTTAGGAGGGGTCCAATTTTGACTTTTTTTCGCCATACTATACTATTGCCTTTTTTTCCCCATTTTTGGGACATGCTAAATTAGCAGGTTTTTGGCCTTTTTTGACCTTTATTTCCACTTTGTACGCTATAACGCGCTTCTACAAGCTATTCTAAGTCGTTTTCAGACATTTTTAGGAGGGGTCCAATTTTGACTTTTTTCGCCATACTATACTATTGCCTTTTTTTCCCCATTTTTGGGACATGCTAAATTAGCAGGTTTTTGGCCTTTTTTTCACCTTTATTTCCACTTTGTACGCTATAACGCGCTTCTACAAGCTATTCTAAGTCGTTTTCAGACATTTTTAGGAGGGGTCCAATTTTGACTTTTTTCGCCATACTATACTATTGCCTTTTTTCCCCATTTTTGGGACATGCTAAATTAGCAGGTTTTTGGCCTTTTTTCACCTTTATTTCCACTTTGTACGCTATAACGCGCTTCTACAAGCTATTCTAAGTCGTTTTCAGACATTTTTAGGAGGGGTCCAATTTTGACTTTTTTCGCCATACTATACTATTGCCTTTTGTTCCCCATTTTTGGGACATGCTAAATTAGCTGTTTTTTGGCCTTTTTTCACCTTTATTTCCACTTTGTACGCTATAACGCGCTTCTACAAGCTATTCTAAGTCGTTTTCAGACATTTTTAGGAGGGGTCCAATTTTGACTTTTTTCGCCATACTATACTATTGCCTTTTTTTCCCCATTTTTGGGACATGCTAAATTAGCAGGTTTTTGGCCTTTTTTGACCTTTATTTCCACTTGTACGCTATAACGCGCTTCTACAAGCTATTCTAAGTCGTTTTCAGACATTTTTAGGAGGGGTCCAATTTTGACTTTTTTCGCCATACTATACTATTGCCTTTTTATCGCCATTTTTGGGACATGCTAAATTATCAGGTTTTTGGCCTTTTTTGACCTTTATTTTCACTTTGTATACTATTACGCATCTCTATAAGCTATTCTATATCATTTTTAGCCATTTTTCAGGAGCAGTCAAATTTTGAATTTTTTGCCATACTATACTATTACCTTTTTTTCGCCATTTTTGGGACATGCTAATTTATGAGTTTTTGGACTTTTGTAACCTTTATTTTCACTTTGAATACTATTACGCATCTCTATAAGCTATTCTATATCATTTTTAGCCATTTTCAGGAGCTGTCAAATTTTGACTTTATTCGCCATACTATACTATTGCCTATTTTTTGCCATTTTGGGACATGCTAATTTATGAGAGTTTTGGACTTTTGTAACCTTTATTTTCACTTTGAATACTATTACGCATCTCTATAAGCTATTCTATATCATTTTTTAGCCATTTTCAGGAGCTGTCAAATTTTGACTTTTTTCGCCATACTATACTATTGCCTATTTTTTGCCATTTTGGGACATGCTAACTTATGAGGTTTTTGGCCTTTTTTGACCTTTATTTACACTTTGTATGCTATAACGCGCTTCTACAAGCTATTCTAAGTCGTTTTCAGACATTTTTAGGAGGGGTCCAATTTTGACTTTTTTCGCCATACTATACTATTGCCTTTTTTTTCCCCATTTTTGGGACATGCTAAATTAGCAGGTTTTTGGCCTTTTTTGACCTTTATTTCCACTTTGTACGCTATAACGCGCTTCTACAAGCTATTCTAAGTCGTTTTCAGACATTTTTAGGAGGGGTCCAATTTTGACTTTTTTCGCCATACTATACTATTGCCTTTTTTTCCCCATTTTTGGGACATGCTAAATTAGCAGGTTTTTTGGCCTTTTTTCACCTTTATTTCCACTTTGTACGCTATAACGCGCTTCTACAAGCTATTCTAAGTCGTTTTCAGACATTTTTAGGAGGGGTCCAATTTTGACTTTTTTTCGCCATACTATACTATTGCCTTTTGTTCCCCATTTTGGGACATGCTAAATTAGCAGTTTTTGGCCTTTTTTCACCTTTATTTCCACTTTGTACGCTATAACGCGCTTCTACAAGCTATTCTAAGTCGTTTTCAGACATTTTTAGGAGGGGTCCAATTTTGACTTTTTTCGCCATACTATACTATTGCCTTTTGTTCCCCATTTTTGGGACATGCTAAATTAGCTGGTTTTTGGCCTTTTTTCGCCATACTATACTATTGCCTTTTTTTCCCCATTTTTGGGACATGCTAAATTAGCAGGTTTTTGGCCTTTTTTCACCTTTATTTCCACTTTGTACGCTATAACGCGCTTCTACAAGCTATTCTAAGTCGTTTTTCAGACATTTTTAGGAGGGGTCCAATTTTGACTTTTTTCGCCATACTATACTATTGCCTTTTGTTCCCCATTTTGGGACATGCTAAATTAGCAGGTTTTTGGCCTTTTTTCACCTTTATTTCCACTTTGTACGCTATAACGCGCTTCTACAAGCTATTCTAAGTCGTTTTCAGACATTTTTAGGAGGGGTCCAATTTTGACTTTTTTCGCCATACTATACTATTGCCTTTTGTTCCCCATTTTTGGGACATGCTAAATTAGCTGGTTTTTGGCCTTTTTTCGCCATACTATACTATTGCCTTTTTTTCCCCATTTTTGGGACATGCTAAATTAGCTGGTTTTTGGCCTTTTTTCACCTTTATTTCCACTTTGTACGCTATAACGCGCTTCTACAAGCTATTCTAAGTCGTTTTCAGACATTTTTAGGAGGGGTCCAATTTTGACTTTTTTCGCCATACTATACTATTGCCTTTTTATCGCCATTTTTGGGACATGCTAAATTTATCAGGTTTTTGGCCTTTTTTGACCTTTATTTTCACTTTGTATACTATTACGCATCTCTATAAGCTATTCTATATCATTTTTAGCCATTTTCAGGAGCAGTCAAATTTTGAATTTTTTGCCATACTATACTATTACCTTTTTTTCGCCATTTTTTGGGACATGCTAATTTATGAGAGTTTTGGACTTTTGTAACCTTTATTTTCACTTTGAATACTATTACGCATCTCTATAAGCTATTCTATATCATTTTTAGCCATTTTCAGGAGCTGTCAAATTTTGACTTTTTTCGCCATACTATACTATTTGCCTATTTTTTGCCATTTTGGGACATGCTAATTTATGAGAGTTTTGGACTTTTGTAACCTTTATTTTCACTTTGAATACTATTACGCATCTCTATAAGCTATTCTATATCATTTTTAGCCATTTTCAGGAGCTGTCAAATTTTGACTTTTTTCGCCATACTATACTATTGCCTATTTTTTTTTGCCATTTTGGGACATGCTAACTTATGAGGTTTTTGGCCTTTTTTGACCTTTATTTACACTTTGTACGCTATAACGCGCTTCTACAAGCTATTCTAAGTCGTTTTCAGACATTTTTAGGAGGGGTCCAATTTTGACTTTTTTCGCCATACTATACTATTGCCTTTTTTTCCCCATTTTTGGGACATGCTAAATTAGCTGGTTTTTGGCCTTTTTTGACCTTTATTTCCACTTTGTACGCTATAACGCGCTTCAACAAGCTATTCTAAGTAGTTTTCAGACATTTTTAGGAGGGGTCCAATTTTGACTTTTTTCGCCATACTATACTATTGCCTTTTGTTCCCCATTTTTGGGACATGCTAAATTAGCTGGTTTTTTGGCCTTTTTTGACCTTTATTTCCACTTTGTACGCTATAACGCGCTTCTACAAGCTATTCTAAGACGTTTTCAGACATTTTTAGGAGGGGTCCAATTTTGAATTTTTTGCCATACTATACTATTGCCTTTTTTTCGCCATTTTTGGGACATGCTAAATTAGCAGGTTTTTGGCCTTTTTTCACCTTTATTTCCACTTTGTATGCTATAACGCGCTTCTACAAGCTATTCTAAGTCGTTTTCAGACATTTTTTAGGAGGGTCCAATTTTGACTTTTTTCGCCATACTATACTATTGCCTTTTTTTCCCCATTTTTGGGACATGCTAAATTAGCTGGTTTTTGGCCTTTTTTGACCTTTATTTCCACTTCGTATGCTATAACGCGCTTCTACAAGCTATTCTAAGTCGTTTTCAGACATTTTTAGGAGGGGTCCAATTTTGACTTTTTTCACCATACTATACTATTGCCTTTTTTTTCCCCATTTTTGGGACATGCTAAATTAGCTGGTTTTTGGCCTTTTTTCACCTTTATTTCCACTTTGTATACTATTACGCATCTCTATAAGCTATTCTATATCATTTTTAGCCATTTTCAGGAGCGGTCCAATTTTGAATTTTTCGCCATACTATACTATTGCCTTTTTTTCCGCCATTTTTGGGACATGCTAAATTAGCTGTTTTTTTGGCCTTTTTTGACCTTTATTTCCACTTTGTACGCTATAACGCGCTTCTACAAGCTATTCTACGTAGTTTTTAGCAATTTTTAGGAGGGGTCAAATTTTGACTTTTTTTCGCCATACTATACTATTGCCTTTTTTTCCCCATTTTTGGGACCTGCTAAATTAGCAGGTTTTTGGCCTTTTTTTTACCTTTATTTCCACTTTGTATGCTATAAGACGCTTCTACAAGCTATTCTAAGTGGTTTTCAGCCATTTTTAGGACGGGTCCAATTTTGACTTTTTTCGCCATACTATACTATTGCCTTTTGTTCCCCATTTTTGGGACATGCTAAATTATCAGGTTTTTGGCCTTTTTTGGACTTTATTTTCACTTTGTATACTATTACGCATCTCTATAAGCTATTCTATATCATTTTTAGCCATTTTCAGGAGCAGTCAAATTTTGAATTTTTTGCCATACTATACTATTGCCTTTTTTTTCCCCCATTTTTGGGTCATGCTAAATTATCAGGTTTTTGGCCTTTTTTGACCTTTATTTCTACTTTGTATGCTATAACGCGCTTCTACAAGCTATTCCAAGTGGTTTTGAGCCATTTTTAGGAGGGGTCAAATTTTGACTTTTTTCGCCATACTATAGTTTTTGTGAAGAATGAGGGAAACCAGAAACACGAACCGGGAGGCCAAACCATATCTGAATTTTGAGGTTGGCTGTAAGTTCTTTAACCCTTAAAACTTGAGTAAATTGGTCTAATTTCTTTCACAAACATGGGAAGAAGGCAAGGAGCAAAGAAATGACCCAGAAATCAGGATTAAATTAGGAAAAAGTTAAAAAAAAATAAAAAAATGACCTCAGAATTAGCAAAAAAAACAAAACTAACAAAACAACAGGGAAATTACCTGTAAAATATTTTTGAAAATATATCTATGACTTAAAATACTTTAAATTATATAATTAAGGTTATTAGAAATATAGTTCACACGCTTTTTTTAAAAAAATGCACTAATTTTCTTGCAATTTACTCATTGCCCTGGATGGTTTTGGGTGGAGGTTTTGGCAGGCTATGTATGAATTCAATAAAGGACAATTAAGTTACTACTTACTACTTTCAACAATCTGTATAGATTTGCCTCCATGACTTTAAAGATATAATTTCAATCATCTTTGTAAACAGAATATCTTTGGGAGCAATACGTGTGTTAAAGGTATACTGGTTGGGCTGAAATTAGTACAACATGTGCTTGAAAATAATTAAAAGAAAGATGATTTTATGTTCTCTTTAACATTGTCAAATTTTCTCCTTACTGCATATTACTTGCTATTGTTGTCATTTTGTGTATTATAAATTGCACAAAAATAAGCATTTCTTTTAATAAGCACAGCAGGTGTTGGCATGCCTCTCTTCACATGGGGGCAGTATTAGATCTTGCAAGATCAAAATGACTGATTTACATAAGCAGTGTATTTACATAAGAGAAGTTGCATAAATATTTAATGTAAAAATGACAGGAAGAGCATACGCTTTCATCACATTTCTGTTTGAGGGCCAAATATTTATTTTTTACTGTATATTTGTAAGTTAACTTGACAAATACTCACAGTAAATTGCTGTATTTTGCCTTATATTTTCCATATTGCCTGACCTAAATTCTGACAGTCTTGGCATGTGACTTGAATGGTGGATGTTTTTACATTTTTGTCAAATCAGTGGTGGTAAAGATAGGGAACCAGGGATCTTGGGTTGCTGACAGAGGACCACGCAGACCCCAATGATGTAACAGCATCTCCAGACTAACCACAGATGCTAGAGACAGTAAGACCTCTCACTCTGCAGCTTTTGCTGGCACAGACATGGTCTTCAGTCTTGCTTACATTATTGTTAAAATTGTAAAATGTTAATAAAAACATCTGCAATGATATAAAACAGATAAAAGCATCAAATTCTGTTGTTGCCTTGGTTGCTATTTTAACAAAAAAAGAAAATACCACAGGGCTGCAGAGGGGGGTTGTTGGAGTAAAATGTAAAAATGTCCACCATTAACAGGCCCAAACCAATTTTTTAATTCATATTTACAGCAAATGTAGGCTTTGGAGCAATGCTACAAGCAAACAGCACAAGTAAGGGTTAATGGGAAAACAAAAAACAAATGAGCAAAACGTGAATAATCATTACAAAGTTAACAGTTTAAAACTATATCCTGCAGTTAAAAACTACTTTGTTTTTCCTGTTATGCATGCAGAAGGGTGAAGTTTGGGGGGAGTTGTGCAAATGTTTATTTTTGGCCAACTTTTAAATGGGCTGTGCAGAATAATGTGATTTTTAACCCTTTGAAACCTCAGCAAATTAGCTTGACTTTTTTCAAAAAAAAAAACCATAAGAAGGCAATGAGCAATGAAAGAAGAAATTTAAGAACAAGCTAGACTTAAGATATTGTTACTCTAATTTTACAATTATTCTAATAACTGAATCTTTGGGTTCATCACTGGTGATCTTGGCAAGTTTTTTTAAAAAAATATACATCTTTTGAACTGGCTTTTGAGTTATTTGTAATAAATACAAAATACAACTCTTTACAGTCATATGTCCCTCCCTTGAGCCAAAATTTAAAAAAAAAAACATGTCTGTAATTCTTAAAATTATTTAATCCCTCCACCCTAAGAAATAACTGTCACACCCTAACTAAAATGTTTGGATGCTAAAATTACACACAAAATCCAATGACACAATGTACATTTTTTGCAAAATTCAACTGAGTGTGTCATCTTACCTTCGAAGACGATCTTCGGCCACACACCCAGTCTCAGCACCAGCGCATCCTTTCTCCACGGGGCTTTCCCCTCCTCTGTCCGCACCAGCATCACAAGAAACCATGAGACGGATGAGGCCTTCATGAGAAGAAGGACAAACACCACCACGGGACCTCGTTCTTCCCCTCCGGAGCTCGTCTCTCGCGGTTCGTTATGTCTGTGAGCCTGCTCCCCCTCTCGCCATGCCCGCCGCTGATCGCTCCCTGCCGCCGCCGCCGCTGCTGCTCCTCCTGCCGTCGCTGCTTCTGATCTGGTGCCTGGATGGGCCGGTGAGAGCAGCGGAGGAGGGCGGCGGCCTGCCCTCCTCCTCACCCGGGGACAATGGCCTCAGCGTCGCGGTCGGGGACCCGTCCGCCACCGAAGCGACCGCCTCCGGGCGACTCCTCAGCGCCTCGGCTCTGATGGAAGGTAAACAAAAACAAGCAGCAGCAGCTCTCCGTCAGGCGCTCATTGTTAGAGAAAATGGAAATGAGCTGCAACAGAAGACACAGTGTGACTCATAACTGGATCAGGTAGCAGCTCTGTGCATCCCGTAATTCGGCTGTTTGTTTGTGTGAAACTGAAGCCAATTACAACTGTAATACATTTAGGATATATTATATGATTGGCTTGTTTAGACACATCAAATTTAGGTTGGTGTGATTTTTAGGAGGCAAATGCTGTGAGCATGTCTATAAATACATTTGAAAATGAACAGAATGAAGCTTTTAATTCAATCAGACACTTTTCATTGACTTGAGTGTCAAAATAATAGAATTTAAAGTACTTTATGGTCTACTTTTGCACGCAAAAGACAGAAATGTGTCTTAAATTTCACACAATTGGCCTGCATGAAGGGGAGCACCAGGTACTCCCTGATGAGGACTGAAGCTGAAATGCTGTGTGCTGAGAGAGCACTCAGTGATTAGGCTATTTTAATGTGTAAAATTTTAGATATACCTGAAGATGTAAAGGACAAGCTGGTTAAATATAAGCCATTTTTGTGCAAAAATGTTTACCCATGGGTGGATTATGATAAAACAGGCCCCGCCACGTCTCTAATTTAGAAGGAAGACACACTGACTCTGAGGTGGTTTTCTGCATCTTTGCAGTTGTTATGCATCTTTTTGTGGATTTCTGTCTCTTTGTGGCAGGATTAAGACGTATAATGTGGAGGTTTGGAGGATTAGGGTTTTTATCTCTGGCCTCAGCAGGTGATGTATTAATGGGAAGCGTTATAATCCTGAACTGCTCTGCTGATACAGGACCTGAGCCTGTGCTCGCTGATGGCCCCTGTTTACAACTGCTGTGGGCACGGAAAACACCAAAGCACACTTGAGTGCTTTCTAGGAACTATTTCATGCCAAATTTGTACTGCACATGAGCAGTTATTAAGCTCGACTGAACTAAATAAAATGATATTGAATATACTTTCTTTTGAACATGAAAATAGGCTTCTGTGCATTTGAGAAATAAAAATGTAGAAGTACACTAAAATTAACTCTGCTAGCAAAATTCACCTTAAGATTAAAAACTCTAGTTTTCATCCTTTTTCAGTCCCCCAACAACAGCCAAACATTGAAAAATTAGTAACTTGCTAAATATCTTCTACGTGCTCCTGCAATACTGTCGTAAGGGAAGAATCGTTGAACGGGACTTGGTTTTGATGTATTTTTCATTCTCCCACAGACTCGGCTGTGCCTGCCTCATCACTTTTTCATGGTGAGAGAAAGGTTACTGAGTACTGCTGGGAGGAAGTGGTGGAGGCTGGTCTGCATACAGACAGAGCGCACGTGCACAGAAACACTGGGGCGGGCGATCAGTATTCAATCATTTAGGAAAGCACCAATAGCCAATCTGAAAATATTGTCACATATCAATATCAAGGTATTGAAAATCATTTATTAAATGCCACAAAGAGGCATTTTCAAAGTCTCAATCAAGATACTTTTATCTTTTATTTTCTCCCCAGAGCCTCAGTTTGCCCTAAAGGTCCTGGTGAGGGACCTGGTGACCCGTCAGCCGCTGCCGGGTGCTTCGGTGGATGTTTACGTAAATCACACCCTGAGGAGCTCGGCCCGAGCAGGCCAGAGAGGTGACGTTCTGCTCTGGGTCACATACAGCCCAGGCCTCAGTCTGACACTGCTGGGCAGCATGGAGGGCTACGTCCCCAGCCCGCTGCCCTGGAGCACCGCCAAGAGACCCAGTGAGTAACACTAACAACTAGTTTTTAACCCTTTCGCTGTCCCAGAATGACGGGCTGGCGCTGAGGGATGCGCCTATTAATCGGCCGAACATTGGTGTCAGCCGATATTTGCCCAAGGTAACATTCATTGATGGCAGCGGCCGATGTTTTCCTGGTTTGTCACATAAGTTGTAAACAAGCTAAATAGCAGGGCTTAGAAACTAAAGGCATCTGGTGGGAAAATAGAAAATGTTTTTGGGAAGGACAGAGATCTATTCAGGGGGAAATTAGGTAATAAACTCACTATCGACACATCAGTGTGACAATGCTACACTGGGAACGATAACATCCATGCTGACATTAGCAGGACGAGAGCTAAGTGTAAAAATTACAAGCTGCATCAGTGGTTTTAAAACAATACAGCACTAGAAGAAAGTTACCCCAAAAATGAATGAATATTGAGTGAATATTTTTTTTCTCTGAAAGATAATTTCAATATAAAATTAGAATAGTTATAAATAAAGTTTTCTGGATATTTGTCCAAATAATTTCTTTTTAAATTTTGCCCTTTTAAAAAAAACTCATTTTCATGTTATTTTCTTGTCACCTTTTCCTAATTTCTTGCAATTTGTGGGGCATTTTGCATGCCTTTCTCCCCATGATTTCAAAAGAAATCAAACCAATTTGCTCATCTAAATGCAGCACAAGAAAACTAATGACAATCCAGGTTTCAAAGGTTTATATGAATTCTGCCGAAATTCTGAACACCAAACTATGACCAGCTGCTGGGTCGAAGCTGACTTTGACCTCCCCGATAAGGGAGAAGAGTAAGAATAAACAAAATTAAGACATTTAGCTGATACTCAGTTAAAAAAAAACTGAACTCAAGGATGCATTTCTCTTACACAAACACCATTTTTGCTCTATAAATATTATGGTGCTTCACAATAGTCTTTATCGCCATAAGTGAGCACATATTTCCTGCCATGCCAGCCCCCGTACTCACACAGCTGAATTATTCATGCTCATTACAGATTAATCAAGTGTCTGCGACAACATACAACTTGTCACTGAGGTTTGTTCACGATGAGGCAATTTATGTTCCCGCTGCACAGTCAAGTGTAACCGAACGCCGTCTTTTTATTGATTGTCTGAACAGCAACACGCAGAGCGTTGGGGGGGAACATGTGCCTGCCTCAGCAAACTGTCTTTGTCCTGCGCTCAGTCGTGTGCGGAGGGGGGCGGGGGCTCTTTAGCCACAGCGGGCCTGGGTCTATTGTTTGTGCTCTCACTTCCTGTTACTGGACTGAGATGGAGCAGGTGTTGGGAGGGATGAAATCAAAGGGATGATGAAAGAGTGTCATCTGTCGAGAGCTGCTTTGCTCTGCAATATCAGAGGCGCCTCAGCCAGACATAAACAGCTTTTATGTCCAAAAAAACAAACCAAACCAAACAAAGGTTGACTTGTGTCTTTACTACTTAACCCCTGAAACCTGGACAGATGCCTTTCACAAATATTTAAACCTTTGAACTCTGAGCAAATTGGTACAATTTCTTTCAGTAACATGAGAAATAAGGCAGTGGGTAGTTTGGTAAGAAATGTTCCTCAAATTGCAAGAAATTGGTAGAAATAAAAAAAGATATATATATGTCAAGGAAACAATATCTGCATAACTATCACATTAACTTATTTTAAATTATTTTACAGAACTATTGTGGATTTTGAATTAATTTTCCCAGATTTTTTTCCTTTTATATCTTTTTTAAAGATGTTTTTAAAGGGAGTCAAGTGGTTTTGCTAAGGTTTTGAAAGGTTTTATTTTACACTAAATGTAAGTAGTAATTTTTCATCACATCAGTCGTTTCTCAAAGGATTATTGACAGATAATGTCTCTACCTTTGATATCCATTTTTCTTGGAAACAATTTGAAAACATTATACTTTTAAAAACTGGAAAACATGCTGAAACAATATTAATATTTGTGTTTTATGTTTTACCATTCCTGCTTGTGTCCTTGCAGTTTTCTCCGCCGTCACGTTGCTGCTGCTCCCTCACAGTCAGGGAAACATCTGGCTGTTTGAAGACTCTGTGGTCATCACCGCAAAGTTACCTGGTGAGTTTAGACAGTTTTTTTAGATGTCAGAAACTATTTGCCTTCATATTAGCAAGCAAATCAAAACTTTGATTTATAGAAAAACACACCTTTCACTCTTTCTTGGGTTGCATTTTACATTGCAGGGCTTCAAATGAAAAGATTTTCAGTGGTTAAAGTAGTAAAGTAAGACCGGCGGTATATAACAAAACAGCAGAGAGCTACATGAACATGGAATTTGTGTCCCCTCCACTGCCACCTACTGGCCACTGGTAGGACTACAACATGTCAAATAGCTCACTCCAGGGTCAAAAATCAGACCACTGAAGCTGGAGTCAGACCAGTACTCCGACATACTTGATGCTTTCAGCTCTTCTTTTTCATTTTTTCTCTCTCATCTCTTAAAGCCAATCTATATTTAATGCAATAAGTGGTCATCGTAGGGTTAGAGTTTACATTGTGTGTCAAGATCTAGTCTAATCACATGCCTCTTGTTTTTACAGACAGCTCATCCCAACCCAAGGTGAAGTTCCCCAAGAACCTCCTCACAATGTCTGATAATAGCAACGTCTCCTCTGTGACTGCGTTTCTGACTGTACCACAGTACCATCTAGCAAAAGACTGCGCCAACTGCACTCCAGGCATCATCAGCAAAAAATCATGTGAGTGTTCAATAATGTTAAAAGCAGCTTAATCTTAGTCTTACATGTTCGTTTTGGTTTGGTTATTACCCATCAGGGACTGTCTGGCACATTGTACGTGCTTTACATTCTTCATTTTTTGATATTTTTGGCTGTGTCCATGCATAAGGCATACATTTTGGCAAGGTTGTTTACTCTTGTTTAATCTTGGGATTTCCACCTGAGCTCCTACAATAAGTGTAAAATACACAGTGTAAACACAATTGTTTCATTCATAGTGTTAAGTGCAAAAAAACTCGCTACTGAAACCCATTCAAACTACAATTTTTGATCCCACTGCCATCCAAGCATAAAGAATATACACTGTATTATTTCTGATGATATCTTCACAAAACACATGTATGTCAATGTTTAAAGTTTTAAAATTTGACAGTTAAGGATTTACTTTACCACTTAAATGTGATAGATTGACTCCTCTGACTGGATTTCAGCAGCGTTCAGAAGCATCGAGCTGAAGGCGGTGGCAGCCGTTGACATCGTGCTGTACTCTGGTGGCGAGGAGCTCCAGGTTCGGGGACCCATTCAAATCAGCCTGCCCCTGGGACACAGCACGCACCTCAGGGCCTCTGACACGGTGCCAGCCTGGGCCTTTAACCTGAAGACCGGTAAGCATGCAAAATAAAGTTAAAACATTGTTACATAGATAAAGCATTTAGAATTTAGATTTGATGTGATATCGTAATGTACAATAACAACAGGTGCCTGGGAGAATCAGGGGCTGGGAATAGTGAAAACAGTTGGCAATGAGCTGGTTTGGACGTACACCGCCTCCCATCTGGGCTACTGGATTGCTGCCCCCCTTCCCTCATCAAACGGTAAATAACTCACTTTCATTAACTCAGCTTATAAAATGTGTTTTGGCAAATCATTTGCAAATATTTGTTCGTTTTTTTAACCATCTAGATTACTTGGGACATGGAGGCTCCATTGATTTCCTGTCATACCACACCTACCTATTGATGGGAATACTGGGAGCGACGCTGGCAATAGTGATTGGCTTTCTTTCCTTGCTACTGTGTCAATGCAGGTAAGAAAGCTGCTCAGAAATGCTATCAACTGCTTCAATTTACAGTATATACATTTTTCTTACATTACTTTCTATTAAGTAAGAATTCATTATTAATTGAAATTATTGACACATGAACAAAAACACAGCTTTGAGCTCTAAATAAACGGTGCAGAGGTTTGATCTTGAATAAGCTACACCAATCGTTACATGAATATTTAAAATCAGCAAAAATCCTTGATATTTGAGTTTTATCTTACAGAGAGGAGACTGAATATGCAGGAGTCTGTGCTAAGTCATGACCTTTTTTGCACTTTCTACTACATTAATGTCAAAAAATGACACAGATGGGTTTATGAAATTGGCTGAAAGTCCTGTGCTTCTCCTGCAGACGCTAAAGGGTGCCCACGGTGTCACTGTAATGACTCCAAGGAAAACTACCCTAGGGGTGTATTTTGGCGACATGCTAGTGAGACCAGGCTAAAATAGTTAAAAAAAAATAAATAAATAAAAAGAAGCCTTAAAATTAAAAACTTTAAGGTGCCCCTTTAGTTTGCCCTTACTGGGCCTGGCATGTTTGAAACGCTGCCCTCTGAAACAGACCTCCATTCTGACCCAACTCTGTTTCTTCAATATAGGAGGGGTTCTTATCGAGAGCCCAGGCGGAGGAGAGCGCGCTTTTCCAAACTCACAGTGGTGAAAAAAGACCAAACCACCTCCACCCACATGGAAGAAGGTCTGCTGTTCCGCTCTGGCGACAACAGCCTCGCTTCCTGCAGCGTCCAGTGTGAACCCTCGTCCACGCCGAGGCACAAAGCCAACTACAACATCTATGTGGAGGATCCAGGGAGTCGCCCGGCGGCTCCTCTTTATGAGAACATCGCTCTGGATCGGATCAAAAATTCCCAGCCGTCTCACTACATCAACAGTGAAGAGGTGGCTCGGCTTCGGGAGAAGTCGGAGCAGGCCAACATGAACACTGACAACTTCTTTCCTGATAAGTTGGTTCATATCTACAACCAGCCGGTGGCGATTATTCAGGCGCCAGAGCTTTTCAGTGCTCAGGAGCAGCATAAGTCTGCTACTTTCCCCCGCAATGGAGGTGAGTACGATGCTCACTCAGAGCCTGCCAGTAAAGACAGCTACACCCAGACCCTCCCCAAAGTCCCTCACCATCACCAAAGTGGCAGCAGCCCACAGCAGAGCAACCAAGACGAGCCCCAGCCTCTGGAGACGCCTCCTCCAGGTCAAGGCCCCAACGCCGTTGTGTGGGGACGCTACAGTAACCTCCTCGAATCCTCCGTCTCCGTACCTGGGACTCTAAATGAGGCAGCTGGTATGGAGGCCTTCAGCGGTGGTCATGGCGTACCCAGCGAGCTGCAGGGGATTTCAGAGCGCACCTTGCTGGAGCTGACCCGCGGCAAGTCTCACCCAAGAGCCTGGTTTGTCTCCTTAGACGGAAAGCCCGCTGCCCAGGTTCGCCACTCCATCATTGAGCTCCAGAGCCGCCACCGCCCACCGAGCAGCAATGACACCAGCCTGGACTCAGGGGTGGACATGAACGAGCCCCAGCAGAATATCCGCGAGACGGAGCGTGACAGGCCCTCAATCAGGGCCTCTTCGCTGCAGCACCACAGCCGCGGGGGTCGCTACGGCGAAGAGCAGGACCTGAGCAGCAGCGAGAGTGGCACAACGGCCACCTGCACGCCAGAGGACCCTTCCCTGAGGAACATTTTAGACGGGAGCAGCGGGGCTATCCCCAATATTCCCGAAGAGCGAGACGGGATGGATACATCCAGCGCTCAGGAGGACAGCGAGTCAAGAGGTACGCCGCCTCCACGGCGTCTGAGGAAGGTGAGAGAGAAAGGGAAGACGGAAAAGAGGAGCGCGAAGCATGTCCGTGAGGGGCGACCTCTGACCAAGCGGAGTTAGAGCATTGTAAAGCATTTCTGTTGTCTAATTTAAATGTCCAATCAACCATTTAACCCACATTTTGCTATGGCAGTGATACTCAACTTATGCCTGTGGGCTAAATCTGGTCCCAAAACAGGATGCCGGGCTCAAACATTTTCTAATTGATAATGAAAATAAAGATTTATAATGGGAATTGACTTCGTACTTTTAGAATACATAAAGTGCCATAGTGAATGAAACCGCATCAAAACAGAGCGTCTACATCAAAAAAAGTGCCGGTGGAGGACCCCAGCACCTCCCGACAGAGGTCCTTACTGAACCCCAAATGTCCTAAAATCCTAGAAATGTCCAGAAAACTAAAATTCTGAAAATCCCGGAAATGCCCAAAAATCCTAGAGGTACAACAACCTTGAAATCTTCTTAAATCCTAGAAGCTTTCTAAAATCCTAAAATTGTCCTGCAACCCTCACAATGTCAGAAAAGACTACAATTGTCCTGAAATCTGAGAAATGTCCTAAATCCTAGAGACATGTATGGGGCTGCTGTGACTGGCCCTGCCCCCTGTCAATTTGCAAAAGTGGCCCCAAAGCAGATTAAGTTGAGTATCCCTGTGCTGTGGTATCATTAGTGCTGAGTGATCCAAATTTGTTTTTACCACTTGTGCTCACGCCGGCATTGTTGTTGTTAAGTTTCGTGATTGTACAACTTTGCCAAAGAATGCTATGCTTAAAAAAACAAAGCAGGATCAGTGTCACGTTCAAGCACCATTTTCTCCATTTCTCTGAAGATCACCAGCGAGATTCTTCACAGCAAAATGTCCGTGTGAACACGAAATCCCACAGCCCCCAAGTACTGGCAAAATAGAGGGTGCCTTCTTACTGCCTGTCATCATTAATATGATCACATGAGGCACAGTATTTGTCTGTATTTACTTAAATCTGGTGAGTTTGCAGGATGGACACAGGTACAGGTCTATGTGTAGTGCACTTATCCTCACCGTAAATGCCTGCTGTAAATTAAATACGACGTAGAAGCTTTCCCTGTTTGCAGTGCTTCTTTTAAACATCCAGCCTCATTTTGGTAAAAAAGAGAGTCTGGGGTTCATGACAAATTCAAGTTTTTAACTCATGACGTTTTGTCGCGTTTGTTGATGACTAATCTAACTCCAGTGGATTTTGGAGTGATGTACATTGTAAAGTTAAGCTGCCATGTTGAAGTTACCGCACCTAATATTGGAGGTTTTAAACCGACGGTTGTTTTCGAATGCATGAAAATGAATGTCTACCTGTGTGTATGAAAATGTTTTTACTGTAGAGCAAACATTACTTCATCATAGCTGTTCGATTACTTATTGAATATTTTGTTTCATAGTCTAGTCTTGGAGAGAGACTCAGTGTTGTGCTGCCAACTGTAAGAAACTAAAACAACAATAGCCCTGGATTTGTACACTAATGCAAGAATCACACCAAATATCCGGAAGCTCAGTCAACAATTTTATCTGATTAAGTGACGGATGACGAAGCCTGCCTGTCTGAATCACATGGGTTAGTCGGAGGGTAGACGATAAAGTGAATAAGAGCAGGACATGAAAATCAGATGAAGCTGGCCAAGAATACTTGCAACAGTAATGGCAGACGGCATTACTGTTCAAAGTAAAAATATTTTCACTGTTTGCTCTCCTCTGTGACTGGAATTTACAGCTGAATGTTCACACAAGGAGAAAATATGGCCGTTAAATGAAAAGTTTGTTGACATGTTTTGTTTTTATGCGTTTGTTTTTCCCGTGCCGCCCAGCACGTTGTCCGCCTGCGTCTCCCGTCCGCCTGATTCCATGTGAACGCAGCATTAAAAAGCAGTAAATGCTGGTTGGTTTGAAGGATGCTGTTAAGATGCTCTGAGGAAACTATTTGATCTATATTTGCAATGTGAAGTTAAGGAGGCCAACACAGCTCAGCTCAGCTTTGCCCAACCAAGTAATGCATCATTTTCTTTTTAATAACATGCAGTATTATCACTTGTAATTATTTTATTTACATTAATTTGGTGCCTTGGAGTTTTGCTTTCACAGCCTGTATTATGAGATTGCTTAACACTCACAAAAACATAGGGCTGTACCAAATGATTTGAATCTTCCCTCTTAACGCTGACATTCAAATTCTGGATCAACATGCTATCAAATGTTGGTCTATTTATTTATTTATTTATTTATTTGCAAGTCCTTTCATTCTGCTGAAAACTGGTATTTCTGCACAGTTGCAGATTAAATTTTAAGTATTATTTATAAAATTAAATTGCAGTTGAGGCTGCATAGGATTGTTTCTGACTCACGTGATTCAAACATTTCCAATAACTTTACGCTGTTAGATCCAGAAGTCATAATTAATTGGAATTTCAAAAAAATTAATTATTGTTAACATTAACAACATGTTTTTATCGAATTAAATATTCTGCAATCCCTGTTTGTCGTTTAGGCTTTGAAAAAAGCACCTGTATTAACAGGGTGTTTTTGCAGCAAACCATAAATTACACAAAATAATTAAATAAAGGGAATATTATTGTTAAAAGACAAAAGAATTATTTAAATGGAGGATTTTGTTCAAGTTTTTTTTAGGGTGATGAGGTCATAAAATCTGATGTTCAAATAATAAAAACAAAACTTAGAAACTCAAAATCAGATACAGCCCTATAATAGATTTACTTCATCACTTTGATTTCTTTGTACCCAGAGCAACTTGGTGCAGTTTCTTTCATTAACATGGTGGCAAATTAACAACTTGGTTAAGAATGTCGCAATAAATCAGAAATTTTAGACATTTATTGGAAGGAAAACTCCTTCAGATGTATCATCTTGTTTTTGAGGGGGTCCTAATTAGCTGTTTTAGAAAATCAGATTCAAAAAGGTCTAGGTAGGAAAAAGAGAAATGCATTTCTAATTATCGTAATGACATTTAAAATTATGTCACAGAATTATTATACATTTTTAAGCACTTATTCCAAGTCATTTCCGTGTTTGTTTGTGATTGTTATTGTTTTATTTTTTTGTAATGTTCCAGTAATTTCCTTGTACATTTTACTAATTTCTTGCTAATTTTTGGGTCATTTCTTCATTCACTGGTTTTTGAAAGAAATCAAGGCATTTTGCTCCGGTTTCAAAGGGTTTAACTTAACTTAACTTAAGGGTTTTACATTATTTTTGTTAAATTTTTAAATTAAATATTGTACAGACATTTGAGGTGCCAAGATGAATCCCTCCAAATTTGGTTTGTGATTTATGTTCCAACACCATCACAAGGTCAACGTGTAGTTTTGTGTCGAACGTTTCAACAACTAACGGATGGATTCACTTAGATGAATTGTAATAACTTCACAGGTCAATACTTTGGTTTAACTTTTAGTTCAACTAATATTCAATAAATGTTCCTGGTACGTCTGTTTCTCACATTTTTGCATCCACTTATTGACACGCCGGCTTTTGTCTTGAAATTAAACACATTGCACTTTAATATGAGCTCGGCAAACAGCATCCCCACAAACCTATTCAATTTTGAATGTAAATACAAAAACAGCAATGAAAACAACACAATACTGACCATTTATAATAAAGTCTGTTGCAACACTGACCACAAATACCACAAAGCACTTTTATGAGCAATATTTACCATTAACTAAAATCAAAAATTGAACTTGGCAGCGACAATTTTGCCATATTTAGTCTTCCGTCATATTGTAAATTTTCCCTGATGAGTTGAAGTTGTATGTACAAAACCTGATTCTGTAGCTTCATTCATGTGTTTTTTGGTATGTAAATAGCAAAATGACATTTAATGTATCATGTAGCTGTGATTTCACTTATTTTGCCGTTTTCTGTTTGATTTAAAAGTCTGGGAGGTGCATTAGTGTGTTCAAGTGAATGGCTGAATGACTTCTGAACCAGTCATAGGAGATATGTTACAGTTTATTTTTAAGGTTTGTCTTTTACAAAGGGAGTGTGTGACAAGCCCAAGCTTTGTGATTTTAAATGTAGCAACAAGTTGAGCACTTAATCATTCAGTATGCTTACAGATGAAAATACTTTCAGCTTTAAAACACATCACAGCCCAGCTTACACAGCAACACGAGGAGTAGTTTGTGAACACTTTGTGCTGATTATTCTTGACAAAGAAATCAAACTTACTGCCACTCCTGTTTCAAACTGATCTCGCTGAATGTATTTGTATTGATTTTAATGTATTCTATAGCGTGCTCCTTTTGTGTCTAGCCATTGAATCTCATGAGCTTTTGTTTCTCGTTTGTTCCACCTCTTGTGTTTACCTCTGTAATAATGGTAGTGTTACTAGTCTTGCCTTTTTGTGCACTAAATTAATAAACTTTACTTGATACCAGTTACAGTATCTTTTGCCATTCTTTTTTTACAACTTCTTGAAATTTAATTTCAGCACAATTACCAAAAAAACCCCATTAATTCAGATATATTTCAAATTTACATATTTTTGATTTCTCTAACTGCATTAAAAGGTAATTGTGGTATTTTTTAACCTGGACCCTATTTCCCATGTTTTTCTATCTAAGTGATTAATTGCAGGAAATATACAGTACTGTGCAAAAGTCTTAGGCCACTTTGAACTTTATTTTAGCAAGGTTGTCATGGCCACGCATATTGATTTCTCAGTAGTCTTTTAACTAAAATACAACCAGTACACATTATTTTAAAAAAAGCAAATATTTCAGAATAAAACATCAGGCTTAAGTTACAAATATTTACTGTGACCTCCATTTCCACACCATGTCTTGGCCTCTCTTAGGCAGACACTATGAGATTCACAGTACTAATCTTCTGGTGTATTTACACCAGGTAGCCAATGTCCAAAGCTCAATATTGACTTTTTGAGCTACCTTTTGTTATGGTTGTATGATTCCATGTTTCACACGAAATATTGACTTCAGTCAGAAGAGGCCTTTTTTTTTTTTGTTGTTGTTTTTTTTATTTACTTTTTTCTGTCTAAAACATTGTACTTTGTATTCTGTGTATCTTCATAAAGACACTAAGCAATACATGCATACATCATGTCCTCATTCAAACTTTTCCAAAACAAGATTTCTGCACAGAACTGTATATATTTTTTATTTGGTCCAGTACTGAACGACAACACAGCAGCGGAATAATAAGCAGTGAAGCAGGACTGTGCTTGCTCTGGCTTTTTGTAGGAACTTCAGTCAGACTTGGTTCATCACTCAGGTCCTCCTCCACAAGTTCCCACTTTTCTCTCCTTTCCTGTTTGAAATTTAGTGAGAGTTTTTTATTTTATTCAGGTGTATGTATTTACAGCCTTATTGTGTCAGTTATACTATCAAAAATGCTTTTTCAAAAAACCAATAAAAATATAAGAATTCACTTGACAGGGGCCAGTGTTATTAAGTATATAAAGTATAATATAGCAATTTGTGGTATTACAACAAAGTCTGTGTTATCTGACAGTTTTTTAATCAAGACTTGTATTTTGTAATGCTTAAAGTCTGAAGTGGGCGTTGATGCAGTACAAGTATTACTTCAAAGCTGAATCCAAAAAACTTACTGTTCGTGAAGCAAATGGATGTTGTGGATGGCAGCCCTTCTTTGAGCAGTCGCAGATAGAAGTAGGTGCAGACGGTACATCTAAAGAAGATATCAAAAGGGATTCAAGACAACATGCACCGTATGAGTAGGACAGTACAGTTTACTGGATCGTTCAGCATCGCAAACTCAAAAAATGTCAAGTTCAATTTAAAAAAAATCAGACACAATCACTTAAAAGTAATACATCACTCTCCAATTCCATTTCTGTCAGTCACTCACCCTGTGTCATGTTGAATTTAGGAAGAAAACTTTGTTTTTCTGGTACGTTTCCACAGTGAACAAAGAATCAAAAATCGGACAACATTCTTGATTCATCTAAGTCATGGGGATCTACGTTTAACAATAGCAAAACTTTTTTTTAAGGTGGAGCTGCAACGATTAGTCAAAAATGTTTTGAGAAAAAGTAAAGGGCAACATTTTTATTGAAAACATGCACACAGGTTTGGAAGGCATATAATATTTATGGTTTTTTTTTTATTTTAGGATGCCTGATAACATCAGGCAAAGGACCATAAATAGAAAATTAGCTCCCCAGCTTACTCAGGTGCATTTACATCTGTTTAAATGTGGAGGAGGGGGGGGTTCCTTTAAAATCCACCACTGTATGCTAAGCACCACACTGAAAAACGCTCAATGTACAGTACTCATATTGCTCATGGTATATACATTGGACGAATATTTGCTTACCTAAACATTTGCGGTGACAGGGCAGACCGGGCAGCTGTGACAGAAAAGTCCCAGCTGTCTGTCTGGCTTTTCTCTCTCTGCGGCAGTCAAGAGCTTTGCTGCGTTTTTCACCTGCTCCTGGAGTAATTTCAGACAGTGAAAGTCCTCCCTGCACAGAGGACACTGTCCCTGTCTGACAGATGTGGAAGTTAGTGCCACAACCGCACCTGTGGGAGACAAGGACGGCGTGTGAGAGAGCAGGAAATGTTGCAAAAAAGCGTAAAATATCTGTGTGTATGAATGAAATGTTCCTCTCTGTGAGTATCAGGAGATTTTAAACTAATTTTACAACATCCGAAAATCTGTTGATAGCTTCCACTTCACAATCTGTACGTCAACAGCTGGATGTGCCGTAGCGGGACGGATACGGTTTTATGGGGTCATGTTCAGGTCAGCAGTGCAACAAAAGTTGACTAGAACATCTTACATCACCCTGAAACTTGACTGAAACAATAACAGTGTGACACTGTGACCAACTACAGCCGCCCACACACCTGCACAAAGACATGTGCTGTTTTCTCTCCAGCAGCTCCTCCTGACAGATGGGACACACATCCTGGGCTTGGATCGCTTTCCGGCAGACACTTCCAGCCTCCTGGTCCATGACTGGTTGGCTCGGGGTCCCAGAAGCAGCAGTGGGATCATTTTCCGTCCGGTTTTCTTTGGTTTGTTGTAAACCATGGAGCACCTCCAAGATCCGTCTCTCCCCAAGTCCACACTGAAATGAATCTGGAGCAGAGTTATTTTTAACATGGCATATCAGCAGCAGCACTTGTACAAGGTTGGGTCAGCTATTTCAAAATTCCTACGAACAATAGAATAAAATAGTCTATTAGTGTAGCATATTAACACAGCACTGCGATGCTCATATGAGAAAGCTTTAGAATGAATTGCATTTTACAATGTAGCTTAATTAAAAAGTTTATTTTGCATTGAAAAAAAATATGTATCAAAACAAACTTACATTCATGTTTTCTGGGTAGTCTGAAGCTCCACAGCAAAACCCTGAAACAATAGAGACTACAGGTTAACTCGAAAGTTAGCAGTGCTAATAAATGGGTGCATTCTTGCCCTCACAAGGTCCCACCCCTAACTATCCCCCCTGAGAGGGACCCGCATGTCTCTGAAACGACCTGAATGGACCTCTTTACTCGCCGTAGTAATCCATAATGTGCGTTAGCATGCTGCTAACTCACCGCACATGCTCGGCTAACTCCTGCGGTTTGTTGTCCTCTTTCTGAAGTCAACAGAGTTCATTGAAAAAAAGCAAATGTGGTTGCTTAAATCTAAGAACCACTGCCCCATCTGAGAAACACTGTTTGACCACATCAAAGTTTTTTTCTTGAATAGTTTTTATAGCTCCCCGGTATTATGGATAAATACAATGACACTATTAATGTTGCACAACAGATCTGGGGAAATATTACCGGCTGAAAACTTAAGGCGTGTTAAGCTTTTAGTGTGTGTTATACACACCAGCAGACGTGTTTGCGCTGCTCCCTGGTGAACACAGGAAAAGTGCATGTAGGTGGATCGCCCAAAAACACCTGGAAAATACGAAAAACACAACAAAACAAGTTTTTTATCGGAACCTTTGTTCACCGTGTACATGAAAAGCAAAACTTTTAAAAAGGCTCTTTGCATAAACCAAGAAACATGGTGAATTTGGCGTTATACCGACTGACAGGTAGTTAATGGCTGTCTGTAATAAATTCACGACTACGACAAATATTGCCGTACCTGGAAGTAGCTCGGGTCTCGTTGTGTATTTTAACTTTTTCACTGTCTCCTCAGTTATCACATAGCAACACAATGTCCCACTTTGACACAGCAAAACATCGGTTAACTTGCCGTTAACTTGCTAGCTAAACATTAGCATCTAACATAAAACACGCTTCGCGATCAATCGCCAATCAATAAAGTTTTACCGGAGCATTTGTCCACTGTGTACATGAAAAGAAACACTTGTAAAATGATTTTCGAGCTCACAAACTTTTCGCAGACCTTGAATTTGGCTTTGTAAGCTTGCACAGGTAGCTCGTTAGTCTTCCCGATTAGTTCGACAAATTTAATGGTTAAATATTTCTGTGCCCGGAAGTAGCTCGGAAGTCTTTGTGTTTTCAACTTTTTACCGTCTACTTAGCTATCAAACAGCCACACGTTACCCCGTTTTAAGACAGAAAACCGTCGTATTCCTCCCCGCTGATTTGGTGTTCGCCTTTCGAGCCAAACATTTTGGATGTATAGTTTCCGGCCGCCAACTCACAACTTCCGGTTAGTGCAGCGAATCGACATGAGTGGTGAAGGGATGACGTCATTTTGTAGGCCAACCAGGAAGTTAGTGTCGCTCTTAATCCCACGTCAAAAAACCTTATGGGACTTTTGAATGGGTTTCGATTATCACTAAAATAAACTTTGTGACGCACTTTTCATCACCACTTTTATGAGTTTTGAGGCATAAATTAGATCGTCAGAGGAAAAAAGTTGTTATTAGGTTATACGCGAACTACATCGCGGTCGCAACAACGTAAACTTCACAACTTTCCATTAACTTGTTAGTTAACCATTAGTGTGGTGATTCTCACAAGCAAAACGCATAACAATCAATCCCTAATTAATAATGTTTTTTTTTTTTTGTTTTTTTTACCGGAGCATTTGTCCACTGTGTACATGAAAAGCAACACTTGTGAAATGATTTTCAAGCTCACAAACTTTTCGCAGACCTTGAATTTGGCTTTGTAAGCTTGCACGTGTAGCTTCGTTAGTCTCCCCGATTAGTTTGACAAATTTAATAGTTAATAAGACAGAAAAGCGTCGTATTCCTCCCCGCTGATTTGGCGTTCGCCTTCCTTATCAAATATTTTGAATGTATAGTTTCTGGCCGCCAATTCACGACTTCCGTTTAGTCGACATGAGTGGTGAAGGGATGATGAATTTTGTAGCCCAACCAGGAAGTTAGTGTGGCTCTTAATCCCACCAAGAAACCTTATGGGACTTTTGAATGGGATTTCGATTATCACTAAAATAAACTTTGTGACGCACTTTTCATCACCACTTTTACGAGTTTTGAGGCATAAATGAAATCGCCAGAGGCAAAAAGCTGTTATTAGGCTAAACGCCAACTACATCGCGGCCGCAACAACTTAAACGTCACAATTTGCCGTTAACTTGTCAGTTAACCATTAGTGTGTCGATTCTCACAAGCAAAACGCATAACGATCAATCCCTAATTAATAAAGTTTTTACCGGAGCATTTGTCCACTGTGTACATGAAAAGCAACACTTGTGAAATGATTTTCAAGCTCACAAACTTTTCGCAGACCTTGATTTGGCTTTGTAAGCTTGCACAGGTAGCTCGTTAGTCTTCCCGATTAGTTCGACAAATTTAATCGTAAATATTTCTGTGCCCGGAAATAGCTCGGAAGTCTTTATGTATTTCAACTTGTTACCGTCTACTTAGCTATCGAACAGCCACACGTTATCCCATTTTAAGACAGAAAACCATAATTTTCCACCCCGCTGATTTGTTCGCCTTTCGAGCCAAACATTTTGAGGGGGTAATTTCCGGCCGCCAATTCACAACTTCCGTTTAGTGCAGTGTATTGACATAAGCGCGTGAGTGGGGAAGGGGCGACATATTTTTGTAGTCCAACCAGAAAGATCGCCTACAAAAATACGTCAAAACCTGTTCGCTCTACATTGGCATCTGCTGGTAGAAGCTTGAGTTTCATCATTATTTTGGTTAGGGCTCTGGCCCACTCTGTCCAGAAGAGGGCGCCGTTGCAAAGGAATAGAAATCCTTTTTCAGTTCTCTGCTTCCACATTCAAAGTAGTTACTTAGTGAAACATCTTTTTCTTCTTTTAAATAAATATATATATATATATATATATATATATATATTTTTACATATATTGTATATTTTCTGTAAATTTAACAGCCCAATTGTAATCTTTTAAGTCTGGGACTCTTTCGTGGAAATTTGAAGAAAAAAAAAAAATATAAAAATGTTCAAAAACAAAAATAATAATAACAGAACACAATAAATAAAAAAATTAAACAAAAACACAAAACATGACTAGTAATAATAATAATAATAATAGGTATTATTATTATTATTAGTAGTAGTAGTAGTAGTGGTGGTATTACAAAAAGACAAAATTACAACTTGTTGACATAATAGGATTATTACTAGTTTTTCAATGTCTGTTAATAAAATTTGCAATATAACTTTTGATTTTAACAGCCATAAATACAAAACAGACCTATTTATAAATACGCAAGACCTTTGCAGGCACATGAAGAAAGAAATTCCACTCTGTGCGATAAAGCATTCATCATGACGTACAGCCAGGACAAGTTTACGTCATACACAATGAAAATGATGCATGTTAATGGCTATCAATCATATCAGCGCTTCGTACCCATTACCCATTACAGTGTAGGGATGTCCCTCCAGCATGTGATGTCATCCCTAGCCCCAGTCAGTTTTTATCAGGACAGCTCAGTGTTGCCTCTGACTCTGCTGCGAAACACACGCTGAGGGAATACTCCTGTAACATTTTGCCTTTTCCTGCAAAGGCAAACTATCAGACTGAAGGATTACCCTTGAAGAAGTGGCAAACATTGCATTGTTATCATTTTCTGCTCCTGAAAGGGTAAGTTTCTTTTAATAGTTGTAATGTTTCAGCATGTAGACCTGGATTACTCTTAAAACACTGGTTATGATACTGAAAGCGGGACAAACGTTTATTTTCAAATGTCACATTGAAATAGAAACGTTATCTCAAAGCCTATCTGATGTGGTGCACATTGAAAACAGATATGGTGGGGAAGGCGTAAAGATGCTTTTAGCCCTTAAAAGATCAGTTTATTTTCTCTACATGAGTATTAAACAGAGAATAAATTCATTTATACTTCAAAACACATGAAGAGAGATGATAGAAGACTATTTAGTGTATAGCAAACGAATGAATCTCTCTTTGCATGACTGTTTCTGACATTTAAACACAATATATTAGTGTTATATAATGGGATTAAGACCTAATAAAGTCATGGATCAGATTGTAAATCATTGTGGACAATAAAAGGATATTGTCATTTTGAGTTATTATGTGTCTTTGTTGGCTTTAAGAGAGTTTTTGGGTGTGTTCACGAATAAATTAATCATATAAATGGACAGATATTTCCTGAATTTTCAGCCAGGAAGTTGGAAATTAATAGTTTGTTTTGCTCTGACAGTATTATTAACTGAAAAGTGTCACTCTCATGCTGTAGCCTGACGAGAGTGAAGGAGCGAGTGGAAAGATTTTGTGGTTGAAAGTAAATTTGTAAAGCTGGGCATAGGTAAATAATACAGTATATACCTGAATCTATTACAAAAAAAAGAAATATTTCATTTTTGTTACATTAACCCTTTGAAAACATAAAAATATCAAGATACAACATGGAAATATATAAATCTAAAATAATAATAATAATAATTACCAATAACAATAACATATCAAAATACAATTAAAAATGGGTTATATATAAATTCACTTTACATAGACATACATATTTAGTCCAATCTACATAGGAAAATACAAACATTATTTAACAAAAAGTTGAAATTAAAAGGTTCTCTTTATATTGTCACAATTTCAACAAGTCAAAATGGACAGTCCTGTTCCTAAGTATATAATCTTTTTAATAATTAATCCCAGTGTTTCCACATTTTTTCATTAGTGATGTCCATCTTTTTATTTTTAAAAAATCCCTCTGTATTCTGAGTATATATATTTACAGTAATAGCAGTTGCTGAGGAGCACGTAGCTCATTTTGAATCACATTTTTCACCCCAAAATTAAACCATTGACCATTTAAGTTCTTAACTAGGTGAGATGAAAAGTGATTGGGATATTTTTCTCAGACAACAAAAGTTATAAAATATTGTTAAATTCAGCATCATCACTGATTGTGCTGACAAAACCTCTATACTGCTAATGTTTTTACCACCATTAGAATTATTATTGTCTATTTATTATGTATTTCACCATCTTTTCTTGGTTGTGATTCCTGTGTTCAATATATATTATGTTGTATTCTCAAGCGTATACACTGTGTAACATAAGTGAGTTTGCAGCACATGTTCTTTCTCTATTTGTCACATTAATGTCTTTTGGCTAAACCTTAGTTAAACTTGCTCAACGTGCATAATAAGCATGCAGGAAGGAAGCTGTGGGGAACAGAGGAAGTAAAGGCCACATCTGTAACCTTAACATCCAAAAGGGGAAACCTGCCTTTTACAAATTAAAAACATGGGACTGAAACGATCGAAGCAAAGAGTGAATGTCACATTGTTTAAATATTGTAACACTGATATTATTTTCTTGTACACAAACAGATTATAAAGCCCACGGTGATCAGAGCAGATGGATTTAAACGGCTTCATGTATCTCCTGATCCTTTGTGCCCTCAATAAGGTAGCGGTTGTGTGTAAACTGTACAGTTTTTATCCTAAAATATGCAGTTTTGGCTCAATATGTCACCTTCATATGCTCTTCTTGTATGGTTTTGCAGCGTTATTGTTTATTTTTAGATAAGGCATGCCAATTTGAAGCAAGTTCTGTTAGTTATTCTATTTTTTATTCATTCATTTTTGTTGGTACGTGTATTTTGGCTGTGCACATTAGATTAAATGTGATCCTGGATCTCAATGTGTGGATAATCTTTTAATCTATAATCTATTTTTAGAATATTTTTCACCACAACTTAAGTTCTTTGCTTCTAAAAACTGCATTTAACCCCCTCCTGTCATTCAGAACTATTTATTTGATTGGCTGAATACTTTTTCTTGGACAGATTACTGAACAGGCCTACAGGACAGAGGCCCAGAGGCCCAAACTGCCAGGGGCCACCTTAGCCTTTACCTGCAAAATGTTATACAAATTAACATGTGCAAATTAGACAGAGACTCAAAATGACCACAAAAATGGACAAAACAACCAAAAAGAAGCACAAAACAACTAAGACATACAAATTACCTCAAAGAGATCCTAGATTACCTGAATGAGACCCAAATGAAGACATAAAACAACTACAGGGGACACAGAATGATTACAAAGAGACACAAAACAACCAAAAAGACACAAAATTAGAGACCTACATAACCCAAATAACTACAAAACGACAACCACAAATACATTCAATTACCGCAAGGAGACACAGAATACCCCAAAGAGATCCAAAGGACTACAAAAAAGATTTAAAGTAGACAAAGAATGACAACAAAGAGACACAAAACAATTACATAAAATCCACTCAAAGAGACACAAAATGACTACAAAGAGACAGAAAATGACAACAAATTGACACAAAACAACTAAGAGAGACACACAATTACCCCAAAGAGACCTAAGTGACAACAAAATGACATAAAACAATCGCATTGAGACTCAGAATGACTAAAAAGAGTAAGAAAACAACCTAAAGATGCAAAATGATTTAATGTTGCACTTCCATAAAGTCAAGCAACTTATGAAAAACAGATTAAAATAAAGAATGGCCAAAATCGAAGAAGCAGAGATTGAGATGTATTCACCTTTTGGTCCTGACATGGGTCAAATTTACTTCCCATAATGCAACATGAGACCAATTTTATTTCTCCCAGTACCACAGAAGACATAAACTACATATGGTGACTTTGTTATTATATGAAAATGATGCGTATTGTAGCTAAATTCAGTTGATGAAAATTCTGGTTTGTTGGCGCTTGCTTGACAGTTGCACTCAAATTTTTGTATATTTGTTGATCTGCATGTGTTTGCATGTTGAATTCCAATAATTTCTCTCAAGCTCCTGGTGGTGGCGAGCCCTGAAGATGACTACCAGGAGCATCTGAACCATCGGGGCGAGCATCAGTCGACGCGGCATCAAATCGCCACAGCTCAGTATGAATGTTTCCAGAGGATTATTAAAGAATCGCACCGCAAAACAAAAACAATAGGTGAGAATATGATCCCAGAAAGCCTTTTGGATGCACCTATTTTTTAAATATTAAATTGCTCTAACATATCACCTTGTTTGCTTTGTTGTCAGCAGGGCCAGTGTGCAACGCAACATGGGATGGGTGGCTGTGCTGGGAGGAAACTGAACCTGGATCAACAGAGCAGAGCTGTCCAGACTACTTTAAGGATTTTGATCCTCATGGTAAATTTCTAAATTCAATGTCAATTCAATGTCAAACAAATGCTTTTCCTAATTTTCTATTATATTACTAAGGTTACAATGTCAGGTGTTCAAATAAGTTTTACATAATGAGGTAAACTTATGTAAAAGTAATCACTTCTGTCACCATGCTACATTACATTGATTATCCAGCACAAAAAACAGCATAAAACCTGGACGGAGAACTATTTCAAAAGTTCTCCTCTACTCAGCTCATGAAATGGTGCTGTAAGTTATTGGTTCATATCCAAAGCGCAATGCTTAACTTTGGTTGCAAATTTGTAAACAGCTATGGCATCCAAAGTGTGCTCAGAGACGGGCGAGTGGGGACGCCACCCAGAGAGCAACAGGACATGGACAAATTTTACAAACTGCCAGGCCAACACGACTCATCACGGGACAGTAAGGACAAACACAGACAACACAAAAAAGCTATAAAGCAGCTTTGATTGTGAACTTGCATTCATTTTGTTGTCTTGCAGGCGGCAATGACTCACTTCTACTTGGTCATGATTGGTCACGGCCTGTCGCTGGTGTCACTGCTCATATCATTAGCAATATTCTTCCATTTTAAGTAAGTGTTGAAAAACTTTCTTAATCTCAAGCTGGGCCAAACTAATAAATATGAGTCTAACTTGCATCTCCTCCTTGGCTGCCCTCAGGAGTCTAAGCTGCCAGAGAATAACCCTCCACAAAAACCTCTTCCTCTCATTCGTGCTGAACTCCATCATCACCGTCGTCTGGCTTACAACAGTGGTAAAGAAACAGGGACACACATACAACGATTCTGTAAGTGATCTGACCTTTTGCACATATGGCTTTACATTTTAATGTTCAGTAAAGACCTGACGCTCATATTATTTTTTCTAAAAATTAGGCGAGTTGTAAGCTGCTCATGTTCATCCACCTATATCTGCTGAGCTGTAACTACTTCTGGATGCTCTGCGAAGGCATCTACCTGCACACTCTGATTGTTGTGGCAGTGTTTGCAGAAAAACAACATCTCATGTGGTATTATCTGCTCGGCTGGGGTACGTAAAGATCTAATATTTCACCATATTCACACAACATTACACTCAAATATCAAAAACAGCTCTAATTCGGTTTTGCAGGTTTTCCACTTGTGCCAGCGGTGATACACTCAATAGCACGCCACTGCTACTACAACGACAAGTGAGTCTGCTTTATCATTGTGACGATTTCAAAAGATATCACTCTACTTAAGTTGCATGCTTTCATACTTTATCATATGATGATCTGATTTATGCATTCACAGATGTTGGGTCAGCTCAGATACGTCCTTGCTGTACATTATCCACGGCCCCATCTGCGCCGCTTTGGTGGTAAACACTGAGCCCCCCTGTGTGACTTTTGCCTTTAGATAAAAACAATTGTAACTGTGTCATACAAAAGCTGAATTTCCATTTTTTTGACTCTTTGATTCCAGGTGAATCTCTTCTTCCTGCTTAACATCGTTCGGGTTCTCATCACCAAGCTGAGAGTGACGCACCAGGCCGAGTCCAGCCTCTACATGAGAGCCGTGAGAGCCACACTCATCCTCATCCCTCTGCTCGGCATCCAGTTTGTCCTGCTTCCCTACAAGCCCCAGGATCACTGGGTCTTTGAGATCTACTTGTACGTTATGGAGATCCTCATGCACTATCAGGTCAGTGCATATGTGTTTCAAACATAAGTGCATTACTGAGCAGGCTTATTAGGGGACAGGCCCCTCTGGCCTTCATTTGCAAAATGTCTTGCAGATTAACACTACTGACCAGAAAGAGACTCAAAATGACCGCAAGGGGATGCAAAGAAACTGCAAAGAGACATGAATTTACTACAAATAGGGGCAAATCAACGATAAAGAAACACAAAACGACCAAAAAGACAATAAATAACCTCAAAGAGACAGAAAATTACTTCAAAAAGAAGCAATTCAACCTCAAGACAACACCAAATGAAGACACTAAATGTCCTAAAAAGACACTAAATGACTTCAAAACAATAGGAAATTACCTTAAAAAGACACAAAATTGCTAAAAAGTGACACAAGACAACCACAAGGAGACACAAATGAACTACAAAGGGACACAAAACAACCAAAAAAGACGCAAAATGAATTCAAAAAGATTCAAGATGACCTCAAATTATTATAAAGAGACACAAATGGATTTTAAAAAGACATAAAACAACCAAAAAGCCACTAAATGACCTTGAAGAGACAAATATGACAGCCTAAAGATGACACCAAATGACCACAAAGAGACACAAAACAGCAAAAAAATAAATAAAAGAAACCCCAACAAAAAAACAAAACAGAATAAAAAAGTGCCTTTTGCATATCTGTGCTCAGCAGCTCATTGTCCGATAATCGACCCATGTTTTTGAGCTGTATGATCTACCAAAGATTTTCCACCTCAAAGACATTGCCAAATTTGCATTTTCCCAGTAAACATGTCTGGTACATGATATAATAAGCTCGTCTGTGGGCGCAAAGTTGTTGCAGAACCGTCCAATAGTTATATCCTCAATGATTTTGTGGTTTAATTTACAAATATTTCTACAATTAGAGCATGATCATGTGACACTGTCAGCAGCTGTTTGAGCTTAAGGGAATTACTATCTTGTGCATTTTTCTCAAGATCTTTTTCTTTTTTTCTTGTGCAGGGTCTCCTGGTTTCTACAATATTCTGCTTCTTCAATGGGGAGGTGAGTAATGAGCTCAATTCAGCGTATTAATACTGCATCACAACATCTCACAAGAGGTCACCACAGTGACCCAATGGTGGCTACGGCCTGGGACGGACAGCTTAAAAAATTGATACGAGAGCATCAAAAATTCACTAAAGATGTCTCTTCATTGCAGTTTGCTCAAAAATAACATAAAATATAAACAATGCAATCTTTGTTGCACTTCATTCATTATCGTTTTGTCTTTTCTTGCAGGTCCAGAGCGTTCTGCGAAGACACTGGAATCAACAAAGGATGCAGTTTGCCGGCACATTTGCCAATGCTGACTTCTTTCGCTCCGCTTCCTACGTGGCATCATCCCTCACAGAGGTCCACCGCTGCTACAGCATCGAAAGCCACACCGAGCACATGAACGGCAAGAGCTACTCGGATATATTCAGATCGGAAAGCCCTTTCGTGTGAAGCTGGCACTATTTCTTTAAAAATGCTACGAAGATTGACGTCTTCATGGAGTTTTACCACTGTTCAAGGCAACTGAGTACAAATGTTTTTCCATCTTCTAGCCAAAAACATTCGTATATTTTACTTTTTAAGACTTTTTTAAAATAAACATCAGCAAAATAGAAGGAGCTTGAGACCAAAGACGCCGTTTCTTCATCATCATTTACATCATGCGAATATTCGAAGGGGCTCCTGCCGGACATAAGGAAGAGCCCATGAACCAAAGCATTAACACAAGGAATTAATGCTTTTTTTTTGTTCGTATGGAATAAACTCGAAGAGCTGAAGAAGAAACTGCTCTGCTGAGCTGGCAGTCTTGCAAATAGAGTGTTTTTTTTCTGGGCATTTTGAGCATATTAATGCAATTAAAAAATGGGTTGTTATTGGAGAGAGTGTTTTGGAAAGGATAAACACAAAGACCATGTGGAACCAAGTCTGAAAAGCATTTCAGGTTTCAGTTAAAGGCACATAGATCTTTGGAGACAGAAATAATCCCACCTATAACGCAAGTATCAATGTGCAGAGTTGCAAGAGTTAGCCAGATGGCAAGCATTAATAGCAATGAAGGCAAACTGTATATCTTAAAGAGTGCAAAAGAATGAAGTACTATGATTTCTGTTGTTAGTACCATAAGGAACCGCACATGCTAATGTAGAAAAACGTTCAAAAACACAGAAATATGAAGTATTAAACTGCTAGCTTTCTTAGCTAAATGTCAACCGTGCTTTAACTGCCTTTGAATTAAAGGCATCCAGCTTAGAATATAGGGTGAGGAGAGTTTTCTATTTAAGTTTTAATATTCTTTAGATAAGTTAAAAGGAAATAAGGAGATTCACAACAAAATATTGTCAGAAACAGCCCCATAGGTCATTTGTACAAGCAGTCAAGGCCCATATTTCTGTTTATTGTTGGGTGTTTGGTGGCTGTAGTGATTATGACAGGAGCAAAGGAGAAAGTCAGGAGGTCAAATTGGTCAAACAAAGACAGGACTTTGACCCAGGAGATTACTGTTTGTGTCCCGTGTGAAAACAAAAGTCAGCGTTGACTAATTTTAATTCAGCGCATTGTTATGGAAATGAATACAACAACACTCATACCGGTCCGCAGGTTAATTTAATGTACTTAACTAACTTATGTCACAAACATAATGTACCTAACTTTTGTTAAGTACGTAATGTTAGTCAACTTGCATATTTAACTTAAGTTATGTATGTCTAACTTAACCAAGTTTTGTTGCCTAAACCTAACCAGGTTTGCACTTTTATATAGACCATTATATGTGATGTACGACTTATCCTGTAATTTAGGTATGAGGACACATGTCGGATCTGCTGTCCTGGTAGGGCATTAATTAAAGGAACGCTCCTGTGGGTTGTATTAGATGGTAGGAACAAATGACCTATGTGGTCCCATAGGTTGGATTACTTCAGAAAGATAAGCTTTCATTGTCTTACAGTATCTTTTAAGTTAATGCTCCTTTGGCTCATTGTTTTTTTTCTTGCTTCAGGTCTAATTATTCCAAAATGCTGGAGAGATGATTGTGAAGTTGTGACTGAGGAAATATGACTGAAAATTGCATTAATTTGTACATATATTTGTATATGAATGTGACATATATCAAGGCACAAATATGCAGCCTTTACTGTACTTTGTATATTTTTTCCAGCTAACACATTATTGTATTACTGACGTTACACTTTTAAAAGTCCACAGACTGCAGCAGGTTCATATAGCCAAGTATACAGTTGTTAAATGTAGTTTTTTTTTTTTTAATTCGTTCTCTTGAGATTTTGGTGTCAAGGAAACAGATTCAGCAGGAACTGAGTTATGTTGATTCACTGATAAGATAAAACCTGTCATCTCTATGAGAGATAACTTTCCTGATACACAAAAAGCTGCTGGTTTCAGCCTTAAAAAACAGGAAATACACTTATTACCACGCTCATGTTTGTCCGTTCAGTATGAAGCTGCAGCCAAGAGCTTTAGCATAAAGACATGAAATGGGAGCAGAACTATCCGCAAGCATTATTTGCCAAATGTTGAAGTGTTAGCTGTACAGCACTTAAGTAAATCTGCGTAGAAATTTTCAACTATATTTTTCTGTTAGAATCACCGAATATTTCTGCCATATGAGTACCATAATAATTTACAAGACCTCTACTGTGATTTCTGAACTGATTTGGGGTGATAGGAGAAAGAAATATATAAATGTCACAGGTATCAACAATACTTTTATCTTTAGCTATTGTATTTTGCTACTAAAGAAACCCTTAATACAGTTTCTTGATGTGCACAGTTAGATATTTATTATATGTTACACTGGAAATATATGTATTGCATTGTTTAGGCTCTAATGTCTGAAAGGTGGCATTCATTTCTTTGATCGATAAATCAAATTCTTCCAGGGAGGATCAAACTGATTTACCTTTAAAGGGTTAATTAGCTTGTGAGAGGGTTTGAAGGGTAAACAAAGCATGCTTGCTGCTATAAACGCTCTAAATGTTGAAGGCTAAAGCTCTTTTGAATAAACCTCGTTAAAAGGATCAGTCTAGCTTAATTAATAATAGTATTGCTGTTAACATGGGCTATAATAGAAAGATAAATATACACACGGTGTGAGAGGGATGTGAGAACAGTTAATCACAGACAGGTTTTCTAACGTCAAGAATGCCTTGGTGGTAAAAGAAATATAAAACACAGATGTGTGTTTTCCCACGTCAGAAGTGTTACACAAGATTTTAGCCACAGTCTGAATCTCATTTTCAATTTTGTAACATAGTTTTGTCAGTAAATAATGGTTCATACTTAGGTAAGGATGTTGTAAATAAAAAGAAGCTGTTTTAAACTGAGATTCAGTTTAAAGAAAGTGTTTTGTTTCTTTTCTCAGTGTCTCTTTTACTGTAAATATTTGTTTTTTTCTTTCCCACATGTAATTAAGGGTGGGATTTCCTCGTCTGACCTTAGAAAACGTTTCCCACTGAAGCAAATATTGTTTCCAGACAAAGCAGGGCGTGTCGCTGTCTGTTCCTCATCCAGAAATGTATATGCGACCAGGTGCAATTAGGAAACCCCAGAGGAAAAGTGCTATATCCATCCTTGCAGAGCATCATTCATCAAATTCAGAACAGAGACACTGCAAAAGCACTTAACTTTTCTTTTCATCTGCCTGCAAACACATGGCGATCAGAAGCATGTGGCGATTTGTCATTGCAAGGGATATTTACAAGCTACTTGCACACCTTTCGTGACCTCAGCGCACGAGGGATTGTTTGGACATTTCAAGGGGCATCAAGTGATTTTGTGCACGACACTAAACATCTGCCGTTTTTACAACATCGACTTGCATCCTGTCGCATCAAAAGAGATCCTGTGTGGTTTCTGATGGCACACATTTCCTTTAAAAGATTAAAAAAAAACTCGAAGCTTGCACATGTGAAAGTAATGATGTTTTCGTTGTTTACTGATCACAACACCAGTCCCGACTCCCTTTATTTACCTCAGTGGAAATCAGACCGCTGGACGTATTGCAGGCTTCCTGTTTCTAAGAATACATTGCCATTGAACTCTTGATCTGTCCCCTCTTGTGTGCTGGTAGCAAACACTTCCTCGGTCTCATGACTAACACTTGTTTACTGCCTTTACTTCCGCACGCTTCCACTTAAACTTGAGGCATTTAGCCGATGTTTTGTATGGATTTCCAGTTGGTAGCAGTTCTGGGTATTTGTCAGGGACATTTCCACAGGACATTACTGAATGGAGACATAATATGCTACACATGTGCGCTCCTGCATGGTGACAGGCCTGCAAATGAAGCTGCAGAAAAGTTTCAGAAAACAAGCACATAAATCTGCTCCATATTGCCGTGGTCACATTTAACTTTAATTCGACTGACGCACTAATCTGGACTAATTTCCCCTGAGTGAGAACGGACCATGACAAACTGACGTAACACACAGTGACTCAATATTTCATTCGAACTCGTTACATTCCAGAGGACCTCATTATCCCAACAGCAGCAACAAATAAATGCTTCAGTTTTAGCAGACAAATACTTATGAGACAGTGATAATTAAGTGACAAATATTAGAAAGCAGCAGGCCGAGGTCGAAAAACACTAATGGTACTCATGAATACAAACCTAAATCTACATTTAGGGAGAAAGAACTACTGTTTTTTAAAGTAATCTTAAATTTAACAACTTCCTGTTAACCTCTTCCATGCATCAGTAACCGAAAAGTCTACAGAAAGCCCAAACACAATACTTGCTTGCTTTATCATCTGCCAAATTGCCAAAATAAATGTTGGCATTGTGTATTTCTCCATCAGCATATTGTAACAGAGATGTTCCCTCTTTGATTTTTTTTTCTGTTTCAAAGACGCTGTGGTTAGCTGCTTGGATTTAGGTACAAAAAACACTTGACTAGAGAGAGGGAAATATAATTTTTTGGTTTGAAATACATGCCTTGGGTGGCACAATCATGGCTGGAAATGCCCAGATATCTCGTTAAACAAGTACCCAATTCTGGGGCACCTGGTGGCTCAGTGGATAAGGTGGGCGCCCCATGTATGGAGGCAGCATCGTCGCCACAGCAGCCGTGGGTTTGATTCCGGCCTCGGCCCTTTGCTGCATGTAACCCAGTCTCTCTCTTCCCCTGTCACACTTGTGCTGTCTATCAACTAAAGGCAAAAATGCCCAAAAAATAAATAAAACAAGTACCCAGTTTTTTTATCGTGGCTAGAAATGCCCCCACCGTCTCACTATATACATCCGGTTTTGGTGCCACAACTAAAGAGAGGAATGAAGCAACAACTCGTACTTTTAGTGCCACAATAACAATTGGAAATGCTGCAATGCCTTGTTAATAAAGGCCTGGTTTTGTTGCCACAGTCACAGCTAGAAATGATGCTAATATCTCGCTAAAAACATCCAGTTTTGATGCCTCACTTGTAGCTAAAAATGTCTTGAATGACTCACTAAAAACAGTTTTACCAATCACAATTGGTAATGCAATAATGTCCTACTAACAAACACTGAATTTTATTGCCAAAACTACAACTGGAAATGCCAGGATGTCTCACTAAAAAGCACCCGGTTTGGGTTGCACAGTCATGACTGACATGTAGAAATGTCTTTCTAAACAACAGCATTTTGGCGACACAGTCACAGCTAGAAATGCAGAAATGTCATGCTAAAAGAACAGTTTAAGTAACACAATTGCATCTGGAAATGTTGCAGTGTGTCTCATGAAAGAAACACCCAGTTTTGGTGCCACAATCGAGGCTGGAAATGCCCCAACATCTTGCCAAAAACACCCAGTTGTGGTGTCACAAGAGTTGCTAGAAAAGCCCCAACATCTTGCTAAAAATATCCATATTCAGTGCAACAATCACAGCTAAAATGCCATGGATGTTTTGCTAAAAAGCACCCACTTTTGGTGGCACAGATGCGGCTTAAAATGCCAAAATTCTCAGCAAAAAAACCACCCAATATTGGCACCACCATCATAAATGAAAATGCCACAAAGTCCTGCTAAAATGCAGCAATTACTTGCTAAAAAACAATTTTGGTGCTATAATCACGGCTGAAAATATAACTGAGGCCTCACCAAAAAACACAAGGTTTTGTTGTTTGTTTGTCTCTTACAGTTGTCTGCTATGGGAGTTGTTTTGCTCCCGATACACAACATCAGCTCATAGACATGTATTTAAAACTTTGTCACTGTACAAATTTGGATATGCTAGCTGTTATCATTCATTAATTCCTCTAAGCCAACTCATGCATATTTACGTATCATGTTCATATTACAAAACAACGTGCAGGAAACTGGAGCTCTGACAACTTTGATTTTTCTTCCTTTGAGAAGGAGTTTCCCGTTTGTCATGAATGCGAGTGCATCCTTGGAAAACTTTTATGTTCACGATATGATTATCTTCCCAGCTACAGCGAAAGTGGAATGTTAGGAATGCAAAGAGTAAAAAAAGAAAAAAGTAGACGCGAACACAACCATTAGATGACCACAGAAAATGAAAGCCAATCGCAAACATCTTTTGCACTGCAGTCTTTAACTGGAAACACAGCCGAAAATACTCATGAGCCAATTCTCTTTAAGAAAGACTGACTCAAACTTGAAACAATAAGCTGCAGACATTTCCAGTAATCAAACTTCATTACAAGCTGTGCGTAGAAATATCTGGTACACCCACACACCCACACACTCACACACACACACACACACACATGCACGCATACCACACACACATCTGGCTCGCAACGTGATCGGACCACTTGTGCGTGGGGATGTCGCACTCTTGAGAACAATGGAATGAGTTCTTGGCTGCGCTCGAGGGTGTGGAGGGCGTACAGTACAGGGGTTGGGGTGAGCAATGTGGCCCGGCTGGATGGATGTGACCCGGGTCTGGGTGGGACCGCAGGAAGTCTGCCGCTCGCTGCACGGCCTCTTTTCAGACCGCTGCTGCTGCAGGGTCATGAAGTATCTGAGCGGCTCATCGCCGAGTGATGTCAACACTCGGTTGTGTGGTAGCCTCGCCGCTTTGGTGTTTCTGGAGGGACGTCATGATCAAAAGTGTGAATACATCATGTGGAGAGTTCATTTCCAGAGTCTGAGCCAGGGGTGTAGTACTCCTACTTTTTTTTTTGTTCTTTGCAGCTGTGGGACTCCATAGATGTCATCACCTTTTAATCTCAGCTGCAACAGCCTCAAAACTGCCTGATATGTACTTTATCAGAGATAAAAATATGCTTTAAATTTCTCGTTTTAGCTTTATTTTGTTAGAACCCTGACTATGTTTGCAGATATCAACATTAAACCCTTTAAAAAAACTGTCTTGATGTCTTTCAAAACCATGGAAAGATGGCAATAAGCATGCAACTTAACAAGAAATTACAAAAAATTAGAAAAAAATGTAAAAAAGTTTTCCCCATTACCTAATTTTAAATATATAATCATATTGATTATAAAAAGAGTGTTATTGATATTTTACCTTAGTAAAATTTTTCAGGTCATTTTTTTTTTTACCTTTTAATATTTTCGCAAGTTTCTAATTGCCTATTTTCCCATGTTTTTAAGAAATCAAGTCAATAAACTTGCTCAAATTCCAAAGGTTTAAATGCTTGTGAAAGGCATTTGAGTACAAAAAATAAATAAATAAATAAATACAATGCAAAACTGATGTTGGTCCAGGTTTAAAGGGTTAAAAGAATACTTCAGCCCCCAAATGACCATTTGTACATCAGATACTCACACTGTGTTAAGCTTCATGAAGATTTGATTTTTCACGCATTCTTGCGGTCATTACAAAAATGATGCCAGGGTTAGCCTTTTGTGTGTAAAGTCGACGACGCAGTAAATGTATCATAGTGTTTGGATTTGGGACGACGCCACTGGGAAATGTGATTTTATTTATTTATTTTTTTAAACAATTTTTATTTGTCAAATCATTAACCGATGAACGGGGAGAATAATCAGCAGATAAATCCCTATTGCAGCCCAAATTTATAAAAGCCAACAAAAATGGACCAGAACTAGACAACAATATGAACTACAGGTATGAAAGTGACCTTACCGCCTGCAACAACCTGCACATTTTAACCCAAACTACATTTTTCCCGCCTAACCCTTAACCAAGATTTCCCTTTCTGGCAGAAAGCCCTCAAAGGCAACAATCTCCCATCAGCCATCAACCACAGTGAACAACGATGAAGGTTATCTGCTTTGTAAGCATTTTGTTCTTGATCTCCATTTTTTTAGCATCACATCATCGAAGACATCCCGCCCTTCAAACGTCAGACGTTTGGAAATCAAACTCTTCAAAACATCTCAAACAATAAGCTTATTACGGTTTTAAAGAGCCCAGTTCCGACAGCATAGGGCGGCGGGCCAGTGTCCACTTGTACGAGGCGCGTCGCCGCTCTCGTCTTCAGCCATCGTCCTGCCAACAGGAACTCCCTCGCTCCTCTCCCAGTTTCCTGCCATTGTTCTCTCCCCTGCCACCACACACACGCTCCTCCCAGGATCTGGGAAAAGGTGGGATGTTAAAGCGGCCCATTTCCTTTCCGATCAGCTTCGACCTCAGCCGGTGGAGGAGGGGTGTGTGTGTGTGTGTGTGTGTGTGTGTAAAAGTGTGTGTGTGAATAGAGTGGCAGCACCTATATGAGGTGCAGCTTTCAATTCTTTGAATTTTGTGGATGTAAATTTGCTCTTAGTTTTTCCTTTTTTAAATCAAATTATCTACCGATCGTCAATGAAATTACAGTCTGAAAATCACACATTGAAAAACCGTATTTAACACCCCAGACACCCACACTGTATTTTCATAGTTCTGAAGATGCAATCGGACTAATTGTAGGAGTATTAACTGCTGCTCAACAACAACGAAAAGATTCTCAGACAGAATTTATTGTCCTATTAGCAACCAAGATAATGAGCTACTCTGGAGAAGTGTTGACATTAAGACGGGTCACACGTGAGCCCGTTTGGTTGGCACTTGTGACAACCAATTGTAGCTGCAACACTTCTAACTATAACTCTATTTTAAGAGCTTAAAAGACAAGCAGAAGGGAGCAGAATAATGACAACAAGGGCAAAAAGTTAGAAATTCAACCTGACGCAAGAGTAAAGGTAACAAATTTAAGCTGATGTGGATGTCAAAAGTTAGAAATTCAGCCTGACACCAGGGTAAAAAGTTACAAACTCAACTCACATGTGTGTATAAAGTTAGAAATTCACGCAGACACTCATGTAAAAAGTGAGAAATTCAACCTGACTGCACAAAGTCAGAAATACAACTGTACACAAGCAAAAAAGTTTGCAACTCAGCCTGATAGGGTTGTAAAAATTTAGACATTCAACCTGACACAAGTAGAAAAAGTTACAAATTCAACTTGAGTGTAAAAAGTTAGAAATTCACGCAGACACAAGTATAAAAAATTACGAACTTAACCGCACATGAGTATAAAAAGATTGAAATTCAGCCTGATACTGGTGTAAAAAGTTAGATATTTAACCTGACACAAGTGTAAACAGTAGAAATTTAACCACACACGAATGTAAAAAGTTAGATATTTAACCATAAATGAATGAAAACTAAACATTTAAAAGTGTTTCTGTTGTTTGTTAATTATTTTTTCTTTTTTTCCTCTTTTTTTTAAATAGTCAATGGCAGTAGTCATCCTTAGTCATCCTGCTGAATTTTAGAGTGGGCACATATTGTATTAAATATACATTTTCTGGTATTTCTTTCAATTAAATGTTTAAATTGTTTCTATCGGTTGCATCATTTTGTGTAACTATAGCAATATGCAAAACACCCCCCATCCCTGGATCGGGCTATAATCGCAAATTGCTGAATTTTAGAAAACATTTGTGTACACTAAAACATATTCATTTATAGATGAGATCTTAAACATTATTTTGTTGATTAGAATATCTTAACATCGTTTTTTTTAATGCCAACTGATCCAAGTCTCCCCTAATCCTGAGAACGAAAACCACTCAGTACAGAAAAAATAGAAAGAAGGTCAATGAGCCATAGATTTCTAGAGGTGACAGGAGACACACCCCCCTGGTAATAACATAAAAGTAGCACAGCACTTCTATTTTGACAAAGCTGAAGACATTTCAACAAAAACTGATGCAGAAAAGTCACATATGCATGCATAAAAACCAACCAGAATGCAGGAAATCAAACACTTCATGCTCAAAATGTACTCACGTGTCCCCCAGTGTTGACAAAAACCTGCATCCCTGCAGGGAGTTACTGTGACTTGCATGTGAGGGCTGCTTGATAAGGAGGAAATGAAGGTCAGGTGTGCAGGCAGGTAACTGTCACATCACTGCTGAAAAGGATGTGCATGGAAAAAGAGTCAAAAAAAATCAGAAATCTGCTTGTAAATTGAGAAAATGCTTAAACCTTTGCCTGTAGAAACACTTAAAAATCCTCTGATTCTGCACAGTAATAATCACTGCAGTTTTACACGCAGAACCAGTGATTAATGGCTGTTTGTGTGTTCTTTCTCCCACTATAACCAGCAAACTTTATCACCTTATTGACAGAGAAAACATAATACTTTCCCTTAATTGTGTGGTGTTTTGTTTTTCATGCCACTGAGAATAATTTAGGCCAACGGTTGGATCCTTTCTCATGATCCTTTCCCAGAGTTCTTTAAGTGTTTTTGGAGGGGCGTCAGTGAGGTGGGGTTGGAGGGTCCACAGGAAGGAAAAGGAGTAGCTGGGAAATCTCATCGAGGCTCCTCAGCGAAACAAGAGACACCCCAGTCAGGATCTGGGCGTCGCTGCCAAGTCATCTCAGGGTCGCAGACTCGCAGCGTTTGGGTGAAGCAGGCACAAACACATCACGTGGAGCACACTCGATTTTCATAGAGTTTCACTGCATCGGCCTCATAAAGAGACTTTAAAGTGCACGTGAAAGCGAGCAGGAGGAGATAAAAAGAAGAAAAAGAGGATAGTTTGACCTCTGGGTTCATATATTTTCTCTGGAAATGAGAAATGACTTCTTCCTCTCAGAGATGAGCAAGAGGCTAATGACAGCTGGCTCTGTAAACCAGCACCCCCACATGTCCCTTTGTAATAATAACAATGACAATATTAATATTTTTCAGCCACGCAAGCCTTGTTAACCCTTAATTTCTCCCAAAAACATTGAAAGATGGCTATGAGCAATGTAACAACAAATTATTTTTGAAAAAGAAAATGTCCTGAATTTAGGAAAAAAGAAAGGTAAAAGAACAAAAAGAAGAAATGCTAAAATAAATTAATAAATATTAACAAATTATAAAGTATTTTTTCTGTAACCTTAATTTAAATGTGTAATTAAAATAGTTTTTCATGATATTTCTCCCTTGTTATTTGTTATTTTTCTGATGATTCTTGTACTTTTCATGTAATTTTCTTGTCACTTTTTACTCACATTTTTGCAATTTCTTTCATTTTTTCCACATTTTTGACAGAAATCGAGTCAATTTGCTCACATTTTAAAGGTTTAGATATTTGTGAACAGGGTCTTAAAGCAGCATAATACAAATTATGTTGATCAAGGTTTCACAAGGAAAAAATGCAGTAAAGGTGCATCAGGGAATTTTGGGATTTGAATTTCAAACAGTATTTAATCACTGAACAAAAATTTAAACAAAGCTCTTGTTTTTGCTCTCATTTTTCGCAGCTTTCAGATAAAGATCTAAAAGAAATTGTACGCACTCAAAAGACTTATACTTCTCAAATTTTGCAAATATTGTCTCCAGTGTTGTTAGACTGTATTTGGCAGTACATCCAACCACCGATCACGTGTCACCACACAAGCTCAGGACCTTCACGTTCAGCATCTTCACCTGCAAGATCGTCTGAAACCTGGGCACACCTGTGTGGTAACGACGCAGTAAACATGTTTATATGCCACACCTGTCGGATGGATGGATTACCTTCCTAACAAAAATTTGAGACAAACATTTGTGAAAAATAATCTTTTTGTGTGCGTAAAGAAGTCCTAGATATTCAGCTTAAACCTGTGAAAAATGGGCATAAAACAAAAGTGCTGCGTTTATATTTCAGTGTATAAATCAGTCCTGTACTGTCGAGTTTGCAGCTCAGATTTCTTTACTCACTCCTCTACCTGCTCTGCTCGGATCAAATTTTCCACGCTCGAAATGAAAATAGCAGCCCCGGCTAAAAATGACCACCTCGACAGATGTGGAGCGAGCTCGGGCGGCAGGAAACGGTGAGAGTGTCACGTCTTTCACCGAGCGCAGAGAGGAGAGGTCGACCCAGAAACATGTGCTGCCTGAACTTTGGCTCTTTTTCTTCCTGTAAGGACGCCTTCTCTCTCTCTCGCTCGCTCTGGCTCTTTTTTTTCATGTTATGATCACACACCCATGTGCATGCAGCCAGGACGCCTTTTCCATCCGAAATTAGGTTTCTGTGTTGCTTTTAAGTTTGTTGCTATATTTCAAGAAACAATGCAGGGTGGATACAGCAAGCCACATCTGAAATGTGAGCTGAAACTACACTTTGTATTGATTTATCATAAAAAAACATGTTTACTGGTTTTCAATCCCACAGCTCACAGTCCATCTGGCTTTTTCACCGGGTGGAAGGAGTTAACTGTGATTTGATGACTAAGAAAAAGTTTTATCTCCCTCTGGTGGTGAGATGCTTTTGTGTAATTTCTGAGCTCATTTAAAGAGGACCCTATTATGCTCATTTCCATATTTTTACTAAAACACGTTCGCGTGGTTTAATCGTAAGACTTTGTTTTCCTCATTCTGTCTGTGCTTGAACACCATTTCTCTGTCTGAAATCTGTCGACCTCTTTTAAAAGCCCAATCACGGAAAGTATTGGCAATTTTTACTGCGAAAATGGCCAAGAAATGCTTTTAAAAACAACTGAAGATGTTGCAGCAGGACTATGATCTGAAATTGCGAAATTTACAACATTGGCAACCAAAATTACGTTTCCCTGACGATAGCATGTAGCTACATGTAGCGGCGTACTTGCAGCCATGGAATGACTGTAAAGGAGAATAGCGGCAATTTCTAATGTTAAACATCACCAATAAAAGCTCAACAATACAACCGGACATGTTCCAGCAGGATTATGATCCAAAATCAGAGAGAAATTTACAACATCAGCAACCAAAAAAGCTGGGAATCAGACCACACTGTTTTTACTCACAGGGATTACTTTTACATATGTTTACCTCATTTTTTGAAACAAATACTGGAAAGCATAATAGGTCCCCTTTAAACTCATTTTCACTTGTTTATTCAACTTCTCTGCCTTTGGTTTGTGGGAAGAGCGCAATCACTCCAAAGAAAGACATTTATTCCACATCCATAGTCAACAACAAACAAATAATTTGCAATTTACAGCCATATGTTGCATTTACAGTTGAAGTTTTAAGAGGAGATACAAAGGTCGTCCTGTTGAAAGAATAAATGAGTTCCTGCGCAGAACTTAATAATTTAGGTTCAAGCATGATTTTCATTGTTTATTCCATTAAAATTAAGAACTACAGTCATTGCTATATTAACTCTTGCCCTATTCTGGCCTCTGGATGTGCATTTACTGGAAAACAGCCAGATGACTATTATCCACTTCAGTTCTTTTGCAATCTGCTTCCAATAAAGACTTTTTGGCTGTTTTCCAGTTTATGCAAGTTTAAAATCCATCTAAACTCTTTGTGTTTTACTTAACTTTCATGTTAGCACCTCAGACTTTATATTCCACTCACATGCATTTCCCTGTAGAGTACTGGTGCTCCAGATTGTATATTTATTGACAAGATGAATAAGTTATGTCAGCGTCCACACAGCAAGTACACTGTACTTTTGGGAAATGCAGCCATGTGTGGAAGAATTCATCGTACGCTCACAGAAAGAGGAGTCCATACCTATAATTTCTGGTGTTGATGTTACTCCTCTGAAAAGGGCTATTTCTGTCCATCCTGTTGTTTTATGAGAAGCACACGGGGCCGATATCCAGGCCGAACTCCTGATCAGGCTTTCCAATGTCCATGGGGGCCACGTCCACGACGGGCAGCCTGGCAGACGTTTGCGTCCTGTACTCAATCACTGTCTTGCCCCACTCTCCGTTTGATTTCTGAACGGAAGAAAAAAGCCAGATTTATCAGTAGAAATGTCTTTTAATTGCTTTTTGTCATATTCAGGTGTGCTGTAATGACTTACCGTGCAGCCGTCCTCGATGACGGTGTATCGGAGGCGGTTGACGCCGAGAGCTCTCAGCTCCTGGCCGTTGGAGCCTTTAAGGACCAGAGCTTTCTTCAGGTTGGTGCTCTTTTCGTTTTTATAAGCCACGCTGTTCCTGCAGTGGTAGGTGATGCTCTGGTGCGCCTCTTTGGACAAAAGCTGCAGCAGCTTCACCTGAACCGCCACCGCGTTGGGCTGCTCATCGGTATTTCCGTAGCGGAACTGAAATTAAATATAAATTTGACATTATCACACACACTGCATGCTGGATTTCAGGTCTCTAGATACTCTTGTTTTATATTTGTATGGAAACAAACCCAAACTCCAAAACTAGAATTACCAGTCAAGCTGTTGTTACACTTTACATCCATGTCTGTGAAAACATGGATGCTTCACACACGTCTCCCCCCGGCAGCACAGACGACCTACACAATCAACTCAGTTTTAAGGTGGACACCCATGATCGATGTCATCAATTCAGTATCTGACCAAATGCCCTTCTGCTCCTGAATTATGCTGAGTAATAGCCAGAAAACGTTTTTCTTCGCAGAATAATATGATGTCCCAGTGAAGCTGACCTCTGATCTTTTGGATATTACATGTCATCACTTCATCATTTTATCCTGTAAAACATTTGTGTTATGTTTGTCATAAACAGCATATGAATTCTTAAGTTATGACCAAAAACATGTTTTCAGAGGCCATAGTGACCTTGAACTTTGACCGCCAAATTTTAATCAGTTCATTCTTTAGTCCAAGTGGGTGTTTGTGCCAAATTTGGAGAAATTCCCTTAAGCCATTCTTGAGAAATTGCAATAATGAGAATTATAGGGAAAAACATATGTGCAGACAAACAGAAAAGCCAAAAAACATAATGCTCGTTGCTGGCGCAGAGGCATATAAACAAAACAAATGACTTGATTTCTTACTTTGGATCCATCGTTTATGTCTGCTCCAAACCAGATGAGTTTGTTGGCGTTGGGGCTGGATTTCGTCCACCAGGCTTTGCGGGGAATGTTGGCTGGATTGGCATTGATGCAGGTCTCACCAGTTTCCATATTACAGAAGACTCTGATGGCATCCTTTATGCTTCCCTGGTTTGGATCGATCCAGTACTCACCTGTGTACGAAGTGCAACGGTCAGTCAACAAGTTTGTAATGGTCTACAGCAGAAAAGAGTTGAAAAAAGAAGAAAAACAGGCTCTTCACCGCTCTTTTTCTGAGGGTAACACTGTTTGATGTCCTGGCAGCTTTTCGCGGGGTTCATCTGGCTGCCATCGGGACTGCGGAGGTTTTGCAGATGTCCGCTGAGGGTCTTCAGAGTGGCGTGGACTCCGGTGTTTGCACGCAGGACGGCAGAGTTCTTGTTGGGAAGGGCCTCATCTTTGTTGATCTCTGGAAGTGCAGGAGGATCAGCGGCCACATCGTCCTCGACAAAGTCCACAGCTTCTGGCACAACGCCCTTCACGTCGTAATCATAAGAGCCGGCAAACAGGTCTTCCACAGCTGCGGTGGGGGGTCCGGGTGGGCCTGGAGGGCCAGGTGGTCCGTCATCACCAGGTGGACCCTGAAGCAGAATAGAAATACAACTCATTTTTTTAAAAACTTGACTTCACTTGCGAAGGACGCCAGCTCAGAAGTATCCTGAAAATGTTTTTTTTTGTGCAAATGAAATAATTGACCAATCTGTTTTGCTAATCTAATGAAATAAAAAGTTAATCTCTATGAGTTTTACTGATATTACAATACTGACGTTACTGTACTTTAATCTGAATAATACCAAGCTGCAACCCCTGGGGCTAAAAAATTAAGCCAATGTGGAGTTGACAAAAACTGCAGTTCCTCTAACAGCCACTTGAGGCTGACTCCAAAATCCCCGTAGACTCCAGTTATTATCATAAATGAATGAAAATGAAATAAATAAATAAACCGCCCGAGTCAGATGTTAGGTTTTTCCATTACTACATTTTGTTGTCATGGTTTTCTACTCATTTATTATTCATGCATTATTTGACTTAACCACTGCTGTAAATGCAGGGCTTAATTTGTGTCGGATCCTGCAGGAACAGGATCCGGTGCCTAATACGCTTGATCCACTGTCACTATGAAAATATGTAAATACATTTTTTGTCTAAAATTTAATGTTATCTTTCTTGGTAGTCTTTATCTTCAATTGCTGTTGCACAAAAAAATACCCTGTTTTCCTACTTTAGCATTTTAAATAGCATTTTTTAAAGACAGGGAAAGAATGAGAGTGAGCGAGAGAAAAACGGTGAGCTTTAGGTTACGGAAATCACAGAGTCTCGTGCACACGTCTCGTAAGCTTCTGAGATTTGAAATGACGGTTTGAATTAAGATGGCCTGCCCTAGTTTTTAAGACTGTTTTTTGCTAACAAGCAAAAATTAACATTTGCATTATTACAGTTAAACAAAGCTGTAAATGCACGATACTATAGCTGAAAGTTTGAAGTCACCTGCGGCCCGATGTCACCGATGGTACCTCTGCTTCCAGGAGCGCCCATGGCTCCAGGCTGACCGATGTTTCCTTCCTTTCCAGGGGGTCCTACCACTCCTGGAGGACCCTGTACAGAAACAAGTGAGACATTTCCACTGTGAAATAAGGCAAAGCTGCACTTGGACTGACTGTACATTTAAATAAGTATCACACACTCACCCTCGGCCCAGCTGGTCCAACAATACCTGTATCTCCTGGCTCACCTGTGGCGCCCTGAAATACAAAAGAAGGACTTTTCATCATTTTGTTTTTAGTATCAATATTTCCTTGAACTTACTAGAAACAGAACTATCTGAACTGTTGAAAATCGTCAACATTTTGCTCACAGTTGTTCCTGGCAGACCGTGGAGGCCGGTGAAACCTCTGTGTCCTTTCTGACCCCTCTCTCCTTGTTCTCCAGACGCTCCTTTCTCTCCCTGTGGTCCTTGTGGTCCCTTAAATTAGACACACATAGACAATTCAACACCTCATTGGAAAGCACACCAAAAACACCTATTCTGTTTTTTTGTATGTTTTTGGGGGGTATGAAGGAGGTGAAAAACAGGTATTTCATGCTCACCACTTTCCCTCGTACACCAGGTGCTCCTTGGGGTCCAGGAGTGCCTCTGGCACCCTAAATTCAAAACAATCCAAGAGATATGACAGAGCCGACTTTGCATTTTCCACTGACAGAGCAATCAACATTTGATTGAAATAAAATTTTAAATAACTGCATTTGCGTTTGTAAAACTCACGTTTTCGCCTCTTTGTCCCGGGTCGCCCGTCAGTCCCACAGGACCCTCACTTCCTGGAGACCCTGGAGTTCCAGCCAGACCCTCTGGACCAGAATTACCTTTGTCTCCCTGAAAACACACCAACACACACAAGTGATGACTACACGCAGGTGAATGCATGGTACCGTTTGAAGTCCACTACTAAAAAAAAAACAAAGAAAAAGCACACCATGTATGTATTCTTACCCTTTCTCCTACAAGACCGTCCGTCCCAGGAGGCCCCTCTGCTCCAGCAATGCCCTGAAGAAACACAGAAATAATGACATAATAATAAACACTAAACTGTGACTTTAAAAGCTGAATCACTGCAAAGAAACTATTGTATCGGGGTGCAAGAAAACAGGAATCAGGAATATTTGCTTTCTTTGAGGAAAACTTGAAACCTGGGGTTGCTGCCGCATAAAGAATACAAAATCTGTGAAGATGCATTGTGGTAGTATTTGATAACTGCAATACCAAACTTCAAATACTTGTCTAGCCAGTGGTGGACTCAGGCTATCTGAGGATGGGGTGAAAAAATAAAGTGCATGCAGGGACACCAGCGTGCAAAGCATGCAGGGCAGCCATTATGGCACTGCATCATGATTTCCTAATTTTAAGGCCACTATTAGCTGTTGCCAAAGCTTCATGGGTGTCGTAAGGCCATCTTTATTTTAAGTGGTGAAAGAAAAAAAATACAGTATGGCTTTATCTTAGCATTTAATGTAGTTCCTTGAAGAAAACAAAATTTGAATGTTAGATTTAACATAGTAATCATTGAAAAAATAAACTTGAAAATATATTAGAGTAAAATTTAGTAAAAAAAAGAACAATAGCCAAGCATCAGGGAGAAGATAACGCTGAAGTTGTCCAAAAAAGAGCCTATGTAGTATGTTCAATTTTAAAAAAAGGGGATAATTCTAAAGAAAAATCCCAAAAACTTATCTCTGATGCAATTTCTCAGGGAATAATCTGCACAAAATTCATCAAAATTGCTTGTTGCATTTTTTTATTTTCTGCAGGTCTTGCTTTCACTATTTGGTTTAATTGTACAGTTTATCAGCTGTTCTGTACCGCTATTATTATGCATTAAAGATCAGTTGAAATATCCATAAAAAATATCAATTATGGGTCAGGGTGTTTTCAGTTTACTAAATAATACAAAAGGGTCCCGTAAGGAAAAAGGTTGTTAACCACTGCACTAGAGGGCACTCATCATTTCTTCGTCACATGAAGTCAAATCAAATGCAGCTCCAGTAAAATGTGATCTGGTCGGCTCCTGTAACATGTGGCCTGTAATTTTGTTCTTTTTCCATCTCCTAACATCATCAGCTGCTGCTTTAAAACTGTCCATGTTTCCGGATGGTTCTGGTGATCCATGATTTCTGGTTGTGAAATGATTTAACTTAAGTTTTGGGTTTAGTTGCCATCAGTGTACAGCAGGCACGGGCAAAAAAGCCAAAATGCATGTATGTGAATAATCTCACGGATATTGATATTTTAGAGGAACTAATAAATACCGAACAGTCATAAAGTCTGTTTTTGGAACTGAAATCAAAGTTCATGTTTCCAAGAAAAATGCAGGGCTGATTTTTTTGTGAGTGTAGTTGGAAACACCAGCTCAACACTTCAGAATAAAAGCTGTGTGATGAAGGTGGACATGACGAACCTCGGGGCCGGCGTCACCTCTTGGCCCGGTGGCCCCTGGTAATCCAACTCCACCATCAGGCCCTTTGCCTCCCTGAACTCCAGGAGCTCCGGCTTTTCCAGGTGGACCCTGAGGAAAAAATCAATACCAAGATTTAACAATTAATTTCATGACTTTAGCTAAACTTAGTCTTGCTTTGTGACCCAAAAAACCAACAACGTAACAAGGAGTACATACAGCAGGTCCGGGCAGTCCCATCAGGCCGCCCTCCCCTCTCAGACCAGGTATACCCACAATACCTCGCTGTCCTGCGGTTCCAGCAGGTCCTGGAGGCCCATCAGGCCCCTGACAAAAAACACAAGACATACATTTCAGGATTATTTGTGTGGCTGCTTGAAGATTGTCAACAGCCTGAAGTGACAGACATCAGTGAACTCCTCCCTGCTTCTTACCGGAGGACCGTCCTCTCCAGAGTCTCCCTTCTCTCCGGGGCTGCCTGGTGCGCCTGCAGGTCCTCTCTCTCCTTGACGTCCTTGAGATCCGTTCTCTCCAACAATTCCAGGAGTTCCAGACTTTCCTGGAGGACCAATAGGCCCATCGGCTCCAACAGCACCCTGAAACACACACAGAGTCTTCCCTCAATCCAGATTTCTCGTGCACTTTTTTATGTAAACCTAAAAAAACGCACTGATGGCTGTAAAGGGAGAAGTAATATAAAGGCAAGTTGGGTGGTGGATGGGTCAAACAAACACAGTACTTTCTCCCGGGAGGCAGGTGTTTGTGTCCTGTGTGAAATCAAGTAAAGGAACATAAAATGACACTCAGGTGAGTTTGTTCTACGTCGTCATCATTTTTATTTCCCTAAACCGAACCGATGCGACTTGACGTCAAGTGTGGTAAGGAGGAGGTCTGCAGTTAAGAGTTTTTTCAGTGAGAGCAAATACCGTCACCGGGGACTGTGACACTTATCAGTCATTTAAAAATAACAGAAAATCATGGCTATAAGTCAATCAAGTGTACGATCATACTCTGCAACTTATTTCAAGACCAAAGTGTGCTTTTGTGTTTATGTGCAGCTATTCCTGTTTTAACATATTTTATGTGTTAAATTCTGAAAATGAATGAATATTTCATATTTATGATTAGGACTGATGTTGGTTAATAAAAATAAACTCAATAAAAGCAGAGAATCAAATTAGTGTATTAAATGTTTTATAGCCTGATTTTGAAAAGCACATTTTGCGTTGAATCTCGTGGTAGATTTTGTCACAGTCCAGGAAAAGAAAAAAGATTTTTCTTTTTTCTTTTTTTTTAAAATGTTGTGTACATTTGCTATATCGTTACATCCCTAGTAACCAATCAACTCACAAGAGGGCCGGGTGGTCCGACTCCTCCGGGTAACCCAGGGAAACCAGGAGAGCCCTGTGGGAAGAAAACGGTGCAAAAATTAATCAAAAAAGTGATTAATGCATGTCAAAATGTACACTAAGACCAATGATACAACAAACTAAATTCATAGGCAAAGAAACTGAGTCTGTGAAGCTGTTAAGACTTTGAGTAGTTTTAAAATTTGAAACTCACTGTTGCACCCTGCGTTCCTCTGCCACCTTTCAGTCCAGTCACACCAAGAGGTCCCTAAAAATACACACAAATAGAAATGCATCAATTGTTATCGACTGACTTGTGGTTCGACATGTTTTTTTACACTGTAGTTCACTTTGTGTACCTGTCCTCCTGGTTTCCCAGCCATGCCCTGTGGTCCAGGTGCTCCTCCCTCTCCCTTCAGACCTGGCTCACCTGTTTCACCTTTAGTACCGGGCTGACCATCAGGACCCTACGCGACAAACACGAGGTTTTTAGTCAAGCCTTTGTGGATTTATTTATTGGGATATTTTGGACATGACTGCCACTTACAACAGGTCCAGGGAAGCCAGCAGCACCAATTGGACCAGGGTCACCAGTCGAACCCTGTTAACACAAATATAATCTTTATTTCAAAGAAATAGATGTAAAAGTATTCAAAGCCAATGTCAACTTAATGACAGTTTAAAAATACAGTGTTGTACTGACAGGGACTCCTCTGGTGCCTCGGCGTCCTGTAGGTCCTGGTGGGCCGGGTTCACCCTGAAATAAAGAGTAAAAAGTCAAGGCAAATATTTGTTAGGATTTTTTTTTTTTACATGTGCATGTCATTTAAACTTGAATCAATAAGAATTTTACAGATTTAAGACTTAAATAAGCCTAAATTAACAGTTAGGCCTCATATCCAGTGCAAATTAAAATTAAAATCTGAATTTATATCTGAATTCAGATGTGGAGATGCTCTTATTATCTGCCTTTTTTCCCTCGTTTAGATCTTTTTTAATTCTATATCTGCTACTCCAATATTGTGCATTTTGTATAATTTTTTTCTGGCGTCTTTCTTTTCAGAAATGTGATAATTTGGCCAACAATATGAACATTTTTAGGTTTTTGGTACATATGATTTCAGCTTTCGGGCTCACCTTCTCTCCATTGGGTCCACTGGAACCGACAGGTCCAACAGGACCAGGAAGCCCCTTTAAAGGAAAGGAAATAGTTTATAAGAATATCATAACACACAAGAGATTGTCAGCCACAGTTTTTTTCAGTCTTGGTGTCATTAGATAAAAATATTTGCTGCAAACATTTTCTGCTTAGAAATCAGTTGTGTAGTTCTGGACTCACCCGTGCACCATCAGCTCCAGCTTTACCCTCAGCTCCGCTCTCTCCGACCGAGCCCTGTTAGAAGAAATCATCGAATCAACGACTCAAATTCCTTAAACACTAGAAAGGCCAGAAGGCCATGAGTCGTCATTTTCACCTCCAGATTCCAAACTCTATAATATCTCAAGATAAATACCCAGTATAGAGGTTAATACATTTATTGTGTTCGGATATATTTTTAAAAATGAAATAACACCAAAATGTACATCTTAAGTTTAATTGCATTTTATTTTTTTTACATGTGTCATCTAGTTATATTATTTTATGTATGATGATTTTTTACATTATTTAGGTGGAGACTCCAAATAAGCCCAGTGGGGTTTCTGTGTCTCCCCGCACTGCATCTCTTTGTCATGTTCGGTTTTTTTTAATTGTGCAAAGAAATAACACTAAAAAAGTTGTAAACATTGCAATTCATTTAAGCCTCCGTCAAAGAACTTGGTGTCAAAATTTGAGAGATTTATAACTCAGAGTTACAGTCGTTCCTAGTCTCCCCTACTTTTTGTCCCTCAGAGCAGCGCAGCAGAGTAGAGCTCGCCTGCGGTGATCTGGATGATCTGTGTCCGATAAAAGTTGGTGTTTTCTCTTTGTGTTTGGCTTATCTTAAGAATTACTTACTAATGAGGATTTGCGTCCGCTCTCAAAGTTTCATTTTTGACAGAGACCATGATCGTTGCCAAGCAACCAAGATGCAACTGCCACTGTGCAAAAATGTATCAATTTAACCGAGGCAAAATCTGTCCGGACAGTATAACCACCGGTGGCCGAAATAGGTAAAAATCATCACATTTTCTAACATTTATATGAAAATACAGACATTTTTGGGAAAAGTCAGGGAACAGCAGCATTTTAATTTTAAATTTAACAAAGCTATATGACAGATAAATGTGAAAATGGTCAAAATGACCATCATGGCAGTTGTAGTGTTAACAACCTGCTGACATCAGCAGCAGATATTGTGCTCTACTGAGGGTCCAGACAGTGAAGAAATCCCTGTCTTCACTTCTTTGCAGATGATCTATTCTTTTACTTACTGCATCTCCCTTTGGGCCTGAGGGTCCAGATATGCCTCTCTCTCCTGGCATACCCTGAAGTCCTGGACCACCTGCCTCTCCAAGAGCGCCCTTAGGACCAATGCTACCCTAAAATGCACAACACAGTCAGGCTAACAGTAAACAACATACACATGCACACATTTAAATATCATAAATTGATTCTTCTTCTGGTAACAATACCTTTGGCCCATCTGGTCCTGGTCCACCTGGACTACCTTTAGGTCCCTGCAGCCCATTGGGTCCAATTTCACCTCTCTCCCCAGGAGGTCCTCTTTCTCCCTGCAAGGATGACCGTGAGATAAAGACACGCAGCACTTTTCTTATTGCAATACATAATTAAATGCATTGACTTGTGGCTGATCATTTTTAATAGGAGCTACGCCTGTAATTAGAAAAACCGTGATGGACTTACCCTTGGACCTGTACCTCCGTTAGCACCAGCCTCTCCTGCAAGACCCTGGAAAAAGCACATTCTCCTTAATGTAGTCTCATGTAGTCAAACTGATCTCCACAGCACTGCATCAGTGCTAAAGAAAGGTCTGAAAGCTCATACAATCATTCTGCTATAGAGAAAAACTGCTCAAGCTTGTTTGTATTTCTTAAACCCGTCACAATTGTCTTGGGCGGCATTGCCGGACTTTGACGGGGAAAAGGTGTTGCACTCATCTGACCAAGAATTGAAGCAATATGTCTACAATGTATACAATATACAATAATGTTATACAGTATGTAATTTGGGGCTACATTTAAAAGAATTGTGCTGTCTGAATGAAAATAAGATTATATTTTGTCATACCTCATTGCCTGGTTTTCCTGACTCTCCGGGTGGACCTGGAAGTCCAGGCAAACCCTAAAAAAACAATTTGTGTTTAATGTGAGTAACAATAATGAACAAGATTGACATTTACAACACTAACTGAGTATTTTAACGGTCATGAGGTACCTGGAAACCATGCAGTCCCTGTGGTCCCTGCTCTCCTCTCTTTCCTGCCGGACCCTGGAGAAATACAACAAAACATCTAAACATCATACGTTCAAATCACTGATGTCGAGATTGTCTAAACTGTTAGATGCTTACAGCGGGGCCGGCTGGACCAGCAGCGCCTTCCTCTCCGTCTTTTCCATGCACACCCTAAAAGACAGATACATATTTTAATATTCATAATTATTTTTGGTATATTTATGACACACTGACGTTTGAAATTAAACTCTCTTCTATGATCTTTGTCGAAGGATCTTAATATGAACAACCTCTTTAGATTTTCGGGTAATTATCTTTTTCTGTTTTTAAACATGACTAATAATGTTTTTAAATCCACTAATTCTCTACATTTAAACACAGTCTATTTGTATGTTCTCTGACATTCACCTTGTTATTTATCAGTATGTTTACAGGTATATTTGTGCTGATGTGTGTATAATTTACTATGATGCATAAATTATATTATGAGTGAAAATTACTTACCCTCTGACCTGGAGGTCCAGGACTGCCAGCCTCTCCAATCTTCCCAGCATCACCCTAAATATCAGGAACGACAGAAGTCATCATTTCTAGCTGCACAAATAATCGAATTTCAAGAGTTTAAAACAAGAGTTTTACTGACAGCAAAGCCCTTTGGTCCCGGCAGACCCATCTGTCCGACTGCACCTCTACCTCCAGTAGGACCCGCGGGGCCAGGTTTGCCATCATCTCCTGCTGAGCCCTGAAAAGACCAAAAGAAACATTAATACGTGCCGTCTGCCACACACTCTGTACTCTACGTTTGCAGCAAGAATTAATTCTTATTTAGTCGTTTCAGTGAAACTAAAATGAGAAATGAAAATAAACAGTTCTGCTCACCATTGGTCCTTGTTTTCCCTCTGATCCCTGAGCACCGATAAGTCCTGTCAGACCCTGTCAAATAAGAGTAATAACAGTTATAAAACAACCTGAGATACCTGCCTCTGAGGCAGCATCTTCTCCTCATAGATAAATGTTCTGTAAATATTGTAAAGTAGTCTAGAATAGGACCAGTATTCTTGTTATTATACATCTAATTTCAGATACGTGTTATGGGTTTGAGGCCTGTTTGTTCTGGTTTCTGGACATTTTAAGAGAATTTTTGCTCCTACTCACCAAAATTATACTTAGTTAAGGGGTGAGTAACAAAAAAATGTCAAGATGTTTACTGATTTTAATAAAAACAATAATTGTTTTCAACTGCCAAGAGTCTTGACAGAATAACTTGAAGGGGACTTATTATGCTTTTCCTTATTTTCTTTCACATGGATAGATAGATAGATAGATAGATAGATAGTAAGCTTCTCTAGAGTTGTTACTGAAAATGTTTACAGTATGTCGCCTACATTGCTAAATGTAGCTTCATGCTAACAACAGGGAAATATGCAATCTTGGTTGCAAGTGTTGTTAATTTCTCCAATATTTCAGATCATTTTCCTGTTGGAGCTAATCTGATTACGTATAAAAGCTTTTATTGGTAATTTTTCCACAATGCAAATTGCCGCTATACTCTGTTAAAATCATTTTCTGGGTGCCAGTACACTGCTACATGTAGCTCCATGCTAACTTCAGGTAAACATGTGAACTTGATAACCAATACGGTAAATTTTTACCAGATTTCTGATCATATTCCTAATGGTTCTGAAGCTTTTATCTGTGATTTTTACAGGAGAAAGTGTCGTTAAACACAGTCATGCCGGCTGCAAGCACAGCGCTACATGTAGCTACGAGCTAACGTTAGAGAAAAATGCCGCTATTTTCCGTCGCAGTCATTTCCCAGCTGCATTGTCAGTGCAGGGACACCAAAATGTGGAGGAACTTGAAACGCTGACCAGTCAGACTAGACTAAGCTTTTCTGATGAGGAAAATTAAGTGTTTTTTGAACATTAAAGCATGTAAACATGATGTCATGGTGTACTGACAAACCCAGGAGTACACTTTGATATCACTGTAGCAAGATGGAAAGTTAAATCTACTGTGGTCAATAAATACACGCTTTTTTGCAGGTTTGAAGGGTCTTTAACTGCCTGACTCGACACATCAGAGGTTTACTTCAACATAAAAACAAAGTGACAAAAAACAGAACAATAATGTTTGCTGCGTGTGCTTTACCCGAGCTCCTGTTAAACCTGGCTCTCCGTTACGTCCAACATCTCCGTCTAAACCTTTGGCGCCAGATAATCCAGGCACTCCTCTTTCACCCTGGGCTCCCTGTTTGGTTCAGAAATATAGAAACAAATGTCATGGTCTATGATAATTAAAATTAACAACAGTATTTAACCCTTTGAGACCTGGGCAAGTTGACTTCACTTCTTTCAAAAACATGGGAAGAAGGCGAGGAGTTTAGCTCGTATTTAATAAGAAATGAGCAAGAAATTAGCAGAAATTACTAAAAAGAATAAGAAAAGTACCTAGGCTAAAAAATAGCACAGAAAAAGACAGAAAAATAAACAAGCAAAAAACCAAAGGGAAAGTAAAAAGAAATTAATAAATAAATAGTAGCAAAATTACCTGAAAAATGTAAAATAATTTTAAAAATATGATTTTTATCATTAGAAATATAGTTCTATGGGAAAAAAATCACTTGCTTCTTCAAAAATATTTTTCCAAAACGACAATTTCTTTGCAGTTTGTTAAGAAATTTCTTACCGAGTTGCTTATTGCCCTTTTTCCATGTTTAAAAAAAAAAGGAATTTGCTGCAAAGGTTTAAATACTTGGGAAAGGCATCTGAATGCAGCAAGAGAAAAGTGATGTTGATCCAAGTTTCAAGAGGTTAAAAAAGTAGAAAGTAGTTGTATTTAGATGCGACGTCAACTCACCTTTGGACCTGGCAGACCATCAGCACCTGGGAAACCTCTATTTCCTGGAGCGCCCTAAAATAAATTATGAGTCAATTTTCAGGTGCTGAAATAACGAAAATTACTTTGTCAAAATATTTTTTAAGATGAAGTTGAAGTTGACTTACTGACTCTCCTGGAGGTCCTGGAGGCCCGATGGATCCAGCATCTCCTCGGGGTCCGCGCTTTCCTTCCTCTCCCATCGGGCCCAGTGGACCTGGAATACCATGGTCTCCCTGACCAAACAATCAATAATTAGTCAATCACTCTCCTCCAATCGACTTTTAGGGTCTTTATTTCAGGAATTTAAAGGGTCTCACTCGCTCTCCCTTGGCTCCAGCTTCTCCTTTGAATCCAGGAACTCCAACTTCACCCTGAAAAGAGCATCAGATCATCAAAACTTTGAAGCTCTCGGTGCATTTGTGTCAGCTGCAAAGTTACAAACAGAGGTGGACACGGAGTCGTGCTGCATTCATGTGATGTCGGAAGTTTGTAGTTTCCAAAATGGGAAGCTGCAGGCTGCAGTTTAATGCTAAGAGTGTTTACCCAAAAGGCTGAAAGCTGTTTTCAGTTTATTTATATCTTTAAATATTATTTTTGTATTTATTTTTATATTTAATCTATGTCACTCAACATTAATACCATATTACAGTCTACATATGTTCAAACATTTATATTTAATACACAAATTAATAAAAAAGTTTCTAACCATTGACCAAATATTGACTTTTGCCCGCCATTTTTATGCTTTTATGACGCCAAGTCGGCAACTCATCAGTGTTAGTATACTCGCCTGGCATGCTCTGTGGTTAAAAGTTTGCTTGCTTGCTACAGCTAACAGATGCGTATACTAAAATGTGCAACTACTAAAAGTAATTGACAACTACTCTGAATAAAATAACTAAATATATAATTTTTTTACGTCAAATTTTGACACTCTTTCCATGATTTTTGATATTTCTGCTGCCCTGAAACTTCACGCGCACATCGTTACATGGCAACTCGGGTATCATTGAAATTTCCCGATTTCTTACTCGTTATTACGACTTTGAAGGGACATACATGTGCTCGTAACTAGTAAACATGGTTAATACAATATTTCTGAGGAGCACATGAAGGCAGCATCACACTGGAGTGCGAGTGAGTTACCAGTTGGCCCTTTGGTCCTGGTGCTCCTGTAGTTCCCTGGGGGCCGGGGGGACCGGATGGGCCCAACAGCCCTGATGGACCCTGGACACCTGCTAGACCCTGAGGAGAACGAGCAGTTACACATTTAATTAATGCACAAAAAGTGTAAAGAAAAATGGTTCTTACAGTCGGTTCAACTTATGCAGCTACTCACTGGTTGTCCGCGAGCACCTGGAGCTCCGTCAGACCCTTCAGTACCCTGAAGAAAACAAAACTCATAATTAATAATGTCAATTCCAGGGTGAATATGGTCCGACTGAATGTGCTCACTTTTTGAGGAAAAAACTAAGATTTAGTGACAAAATTATCACCTGCTGTCCTGTCTGTCCAGCTGGTCCTACATGACCGGCGTCCCCTCTGGGTCCCTGCTGTCCTGGACTTCCTCTGACTCCCGTTGGTCCTGCTTCACCCTGCACCAGAGGACAGATTCAGGTCTAATTCAAGGACTTTTTAAAAACAACTCAGAGAGCATAGAGCTCAGATTTTGGCATGAAAAGGGTGAGTGAAAGTGCAAAAGCATTAAAGTTATAGACTTATATTTGAGGAGGGACGCAGTGGAAACATCCCACTCAACATTTGTGCATTTGTTGTTTGCAAATAAAAAATGACACAGCAAAAGACTTTTATTTTGACAAAATGAAATACATGTGCACCATGAACTGCTGCAAAAAATGTACAAATTGATGCATAAAAATTCCTCAGAATGAAGGATCTCACGTGTTCAAAGCTCAAAGGCTTTATCATTCCTCCATTGTACGCTACTTTTTATACATGCATATGGCAGAAATTTTGGCAAGATTGTGTATTCTTGTTTAATTTTGAAATTCAGCTCACCTCCTAAAATACGTCTAAAATACACAGTTCATACTGTTAGGTGCAAAACATTCCCCATTGAAACCCATCCAAACTGTACTGTGCTTTCACTTCATTTTTGGCTCAACAGCCTTCATAATCTCACGAAGACGTCCAGTTCTGCCAACGGCTACAGTTTACTGCGAGATAATTCAAGATTTCACAAAAAGCTGAAGATAAAAATGAATTAATGTCATAGAAAACTTCCCAAATCTTAAGACCTATAATACGACAATCTCACCTTCATTCCTGGGTTTCCGGGAAAACCTGGCACTCCAGTTATTCCCATTGGACCCTGTGATTGTGAAATTTTGTTTAAAATTCACAACAAAATCTGAAGGCACTGAGGTTTCTTTAGGTTGGAGTTAGTTTAAACGTCCTTACCAGAGGACCTGGTTTGCCCACGTGGCCGGCACCACCACGTTTTCCCTACAACAAAGAAGACGACACCTCAATCCTGCAACAGTTTTTCACATTTTTTGCACTTTTTCTCCAAAAAAATAAAGATATTTTGCTTTTCTTACCACGGGACCAGATGGTCCGGCTCTGCCTCTCTCTCCCTGCATGCCCACAGGCCCCTGAAACAAAACACTGGCTCAGCATCTGCATGAACAACACTGAACTGACTGTATGAAATGCTCCGCTCATGAGTTGTTGAGTGTGTTTCCTACCAGTGGGCCTGGAGCTCCCATTGCACCCGGAGTACCAGATTTACCCTGAAAAACGCAACGAGATAAAACATGTTGTGTGTATTTTGCCTGTATGGATTAGGTTTTCTTGTGCTTTATATTATTCATTATATAACTCAAAAGCTTGGTGATTTCTTTTAAAAAATATGGGAAGAAGGCAACAGGTAACTTAACAAGAAATGGCCCCAAAATTAGCAAGAAAATAAATAAATAACTAAAGATAATAATATTTAAAAAGTTACAAAAAAACCCCTGAAAATAAGCAAAGGTAAATAAATAAATACATACATGCATAAATAAAGTGAAAAAAAAGAAACAAGAAAAGAGCCCTCTGAAAGGTAAAAAAAAAATACACATATAATTTTTCTCTAAAATTATTTTAAATACACAATTATAACATCCCTAAATATAGTTTTCTAGATATTTTCCCTAGTTTTTGAATAATATTTTATGACTCCCTCCAGCTAATTTTCAGGTTTTTTTTCCATCTCTCAACTTTGTTGCTCATTATGTTTTTTCCATGTTTTTAAAGAAATGACCTTTTCCAGGTTTCAGTGGTTTTAAATGCTTGTAAAAGGCGTCTGAACACAATGCAGGAAAACTGATGTCAGTCCAGGTTTCAAAGGGCTAAAACATTTAATGAAACCTTGCAGGAAAAGCTTTTAAAAAACATCTTAAAAGGATTCTTTGCAGTTCAGACAATTAGATATGTATTTTTTTCCCGTCAACCGTTGATACTGTTTCCAAACTTTCTGATATTTCTGTTGCATTGACACAAGCGTCAAAAGTCTCCAACTCAGTTATTATCAAATTTTCCCTATTTCTCGCTCGTAATTACAACTTTGGAGGGCCGTTGATGTGCTCGTAACGTAAGTAAGTCAATACAGGAAATACAATATTTCTGAGGAGCACGTGAAGGCAGCATCACACTAATAATATGATAAAAAACGTTCACTTTGAGAACCACGAGATGAGACGTGACAAATTCTCACCTTGTTTCCAGCCGCTCCGGGCTCGCCTCTTGACCCAACAAGACCGGCCATCCCCTGTTGGAGAGATTTAACAAACAGGTCAGACGTTCTTCATGTTTCTCACATAAAAATACACGTCACTATTTGGTTCAGTACGGCCCAGATATCTGCAGCATCGAATCGTGCATCCTTTCTGCAAAGCATCAGTAAAACAGTTTGTCTGACTGACCTTGTGACCTTTCAGTCCTGGATGACCTGGAAGTCCTGGGAATCCTCTCGCACCCTGCGTTTAAGAAAGCAGGCGCCCCAAAAAAATAATTAAAAAACATTAAACATTAAAAAAAAAATTAAAATAAGTAATAAAAATTGGGAGTTGTTTGTATGTTAAAGTTTGAGCTAATTAATTAAGTTATGGGGAAGGTGTTGGACAAAATAAATGTTTTGGACATTTAAATATTCAATTTTTATTTATGTTGTTTGTGAAATTTTGTATAGTGAGAGTTAACTTCTCTCTTTTACTCTTTTTATTTGTTTTTTCCTTATTTTTGAAATAAATAAGTGAATATTTTAGAATATATGACAGTGTGTGCTGAATCAAGTGCATCACCTCTTTGTTTCAGGGCTTGACCGAGCTACTTGGTTTCGATTAATGATATTATAATTACCACAGATCCTGGAAATCCTGGTTCTCCTGCAGCACCTGCAGGTCCAGGTTCTCCCTGTGCAAGAAAAGTGAAATAACAGTTTTTAAGAAAGATCATTTCTGGTAAATGATTACTGATAATAGGTCATTATCAGTATATTCTGCATTGTTAAGAGGAGGCATGCACTCACATCAGGTCCTGCTTTTCCTGGAGGCCCCTCTGGTCCTCGATGACCCGGCTCACCCTGAAAACAAACACGAGAAAAAACGTCACCACTGATGCACATTTCACAAAATTGTGAAATCGAGAAGCAGAAATGTTCCCACCATCTGTCCTGGTTCTCCACCCTCTCCTGGGATTCCCTGACCGCCAGGTGGGCCCTGAACAGAGGAGATAATGATGGTGACTTAAGACGAAAGGACACAAGAGCCGTGTTCCTACATGAAGTCTTATAAAAACAAGCAAAAATAACCAAAATTAAGCCTTTAAATCTTTGGAAGACAAAACTTACCTGTGGTCCAGGTGTCCCTGGAGGTCCTCGTGGTCCTGCTTCACCCTGAAATTGTGAGATTTTGAACACTGAACATGATGCCAAACTTCCCACAACATTCGCTAACGTCACCTGCAAGCTGTAATAATATTTTAAAGAAAACATTTTTATCTGATGCTAAAAAAATTTAAGATGTTTATCATTTCACATAATGTTCCTGTGAGGTTAAATGCTTTTAACTACAACAACATGAGGATGTTTTTGTGATGTTTAGAGGTGGCATATCTTAGAAGATTCTTTAATAAAACGTTCCCACAATGTTACATGAGAACAAAGGGAGAACATTTTTAAAGCAACATTCAGAAAATGTTTATGGGATGTTATTGAGACCTGAGATTACAAAAAATGTATGAAACATTTCTGTAAATTGAAGAAAGAAAATACATATATTTTGATTATGTCAATGGAGAATGTTACCTGAAATTTAAGAAGGAAATTCTGGGAACTAAAAGAAATCATTACTGAATCACGTTTTTAAGAGCCAAAACATGTTAGCTGGGTTTGCGTCTCCTGTGCAGCACCCACCCTTGATCCTGACACCATCCCAGCCATACTGGACTTCTCACCGAAACCTGCAGCCATCTGTGACACCAGGTTGCCCTTTTGGGGAGAAAATGTATAAAAAGAAATGTTCAAACAACTGTAGAGAAGTGGCTTCACTTTGTGTTAAACGTGCCAGATTTCTTAATCGACTCTCTTAATCAAAAAACTGACCCCAGGGTGGGCGGGGTGGCCTGGGGCTCCTGCCTGTCCTGGATTTCCTGGCACCCCGGGCTCTCCGTCAAATCCTGGAGGCCCCACGAATCCCTGCATGATGTTTTATGAAAAATAATTACTGAGAGAGAGAGATGATCCACTGAGGTTAAGCGCGATGAGCCGCTGCTCAGCAGGTGTTTGCATAGTGAGTTCACCACAGCAACTCAAACATTATGTATAAAAATTTTACGCATTAGATCACATTAAAGACTTTGCACCACATTACAATAAAATTAATTTGAATTAAATAAATAATAAAAATTGTGTGGTGTGTGTATGTTAAATTTTGAGCTGTGTGTTGATAGCAATCTTAATTTGCATGCAATGAGCAGAAATTTACAAACCATGGCAAAGAGAAAACCTGCAGAATGAGCTGTGCAAAACTGTATTATTATACTGTTTCCTTAACAGATTAGTTTGCAGATGTTCATCTTCAAAGGTATTCATTAAGATTTACCTTTCTGCCTTTAAAGCCTCTCGGTCCAGTGTGTCCCTGAGCTCCTGGAGGACCCTGAAACATGAAAAAGAGTGTGTGAGATTATATTCATGAGATCTGCTGTAAACAACCATAAAAGACATTTCTCTGTTTGAAGTGAGCTGCATGACATTCATCATAATAGCATTCACATCGTAAGAGCCAAAGAAATACAAAAACAAGTAATGCAAAAACCAATAAACAAATATCGCATTGAATAAAGGTGTTTTAAAAATATGAAAAAGTAGTATAAAAAGGATATACTATAGATCAGATTAAAATCAAGGGCTGCACAGTTTTTCCTTGGGCATTTTTTGGGCAAAATTACCTGAGAAATGTGCAAAAGCTCACAGTATGAAGCAAAAAAGTGCAGCAATAATAATAATAATAATAAATAATAATAATAATAATAATAATAATAATAATAATAATAATGAAATGATAATAATATATAGTATATGCACTTTATCAGCATCCGTCAGTTTCCTGCAGGCTGTTCTCCAGTCATAAATATGAGTCTGGTGCCCTCTAGTGTCAAAATTAGAGTATAGAAATTACTGTAAGAAAAATCAGGGGCATGACACAAGTTAATAAATAAATAATTTATATAAATATAAGCCCATACTTCTGAAGGAGGGGATCAGAGTAAATGCTCCCGTCGATTGATGCTTTTTTAAATGCACTCTGGCATTTTATTTACATTTAAAGTAAAAAAAAAAAAAAGTAAAAAAAATGTAAATGTATTTGTTCACATTGTGAGTTTATCCGGCTCCCGACTGTGAGCCAGAATCGGCCCGTATATTACTGCTCAGTTCCACTTCATTTTTTTTTTTCAACTACATACGATATAAATTCTCTATACGGACACTTTAACATACAGCATGTATGAAAAACTCAAAAACAACAGAGAAAAAGCAGAAAAAACTCACCTGGGGTCCTGTAGGTCGGGGAAGCCCCACCACCTGAGAGAAAAATAACAACTTAAATGTATGGACAAATCAATAAAATAAAAAGTGTTTGTAGACAGAATCACTTACGTATGGGATATCTCCTGGTTCGCCTTTCTGTCCCTGTTAGGGAAGCATATTAACGATGAGTTTTACTTTAAAGAACAAACCTTTTTATATTTGTTTTAAAATACTAATACAAGTCAGAATTAATCATGACTTACTTTGAAGCCCAAAATTTCTGGAGGAAAACCACACAAAAAATGAAGTTAAATGACATTTATACTTCCACTTAATCTGTCATCATATATTATTAACCCTTTAAATTAACACATATTCATCTATATCCAGCCACATACCCCGTGTAAACAACATCTGCTTCAATCTGTCAAAAATGTTCCTGTTTAGCTTTTTTTTATATATGCCAGGCCCACACTCACTGGATCCATTTATTTCAAACTCGATAGGATTTATCTTTTTTGGATCCACACAGAGAAAGTCAACTTTTCCATTTTTAATATCTCCAAAATGATTCCTCACCAATCTCCCAAGCGCTCAACGATAAAACTGATAATCGTCAGTCTTTAAAAGTAATTTAGCACACCCTCAAAAACAACACCTGCACACTTACTCCACGCCACATAAATTTATTCAAGACAACGTTTCGATCTTTGTCAGGTCAAATTTGGTTTGACTGATTTGTCCTGACGAAGAAGTGGGATCGAAACATTGTCTTGAATAATATTTGTGTGGCGTGGAGTAAGTGTGGCAGGCGTTACCTTTCCTTTCCAAAAGCCTTGCACCTACACGATGTGCATATAACCACTCTTTTTCAACCTGCACACTGTGACAGAGTGTACAATCACAGCGTTTCAGTCCCTTTAACTGAGTAAATCGGCTTGAAAAAATAAAAATATAAAAAATAAAAAAAACACATGGGAAAGGAAGCAATGAGCAACTTATCAAGAAAATGACAAAAAAATTAGCAAGGAAATCAAATTGGTTATCAATTAAAATTTAACTGAAATTAGGAAAAAGACAAACAGGGCTAAAATAAAAAATATATATAATATAACTATAAAAAATTATCTATAAACTAACTAGCTAATATAAAAAAAAGCTAATTTTTCAGGGCGTTTTTTAGCAGGTCGTTTTTTTAATCAGCTTTTACTGATTTTTTTTCTTTTTCTTTTTTTTTGCAGGACATTTAATGCCAAGTTGCTTTATTTTAAGGAAATCAAACAATTTTCAAGAGTTTAAATGTTTTAAATGCTTGTGAAAGGCATCTGAGCACACAAGAAAGCTTATGTCAATCCAGGTTTCAAAGGGTTAAAGCAGTACACAGTAAAATCAGTGGGATAACAGAGTGACTCATCTCACCTATCTGCCTGCTGGCGCTGGCGAACGTTTCACAGACGGGGCAGCACTCCCCCTCACGAGTTATGACCTTCTCGCAGTTTGGCACCAGCTCACACTGAACCTCGTCGCAGATTGCCACGCCGTTGTCACAAACACACACGCGACACGGCTCTGGTTTCCAGATGTCGTTGTGCTTGTAGACCTCGTCGTCAACTGTGCAGCTGTCGCCTTTCTTCTCATCTGCAGCTGCAAAACAGTACAGATGTTTAAAACAAAAACATATGAATTCCTTCATAATGTGACAGGATCATAAAAATATTCACCTGCTGTGGGGTCCGCACTGGGAGCTGATGCTGCATCTGCAGTTAAGCACACGGGGCAACACTCGCCCTCCGGGGTCACGGTGTCTTTGCAGTCTCCGAGGTCCTCACAAACCACACTTTCACACACAGCATTTCCCCGTATCGCACACACAGATCCGACACGGCTCCGGGTTCCACATGTCGTTGTGAGCGCGTAGACTTTTCCATTTTTCTGTGCAGGTGTCTTCATGGAAGAAAAGCAGAGAAAAATTTAAATTAGTGACCATGTGACTTGAAATCTGACCTTAAAACGTTTTTTTTGCTTTTTTTGCTTCCTTGCAGAGTTATGAGAAAATTAATGCCATGCTCATGCCTGTATGCTAGATATGAAGTTACCAGAGTCAGGACATATCAGGAGCAAACTCCCAGAAAACTGCAGGCAGGCTGCAACTCTGAGTCCATATTTAGCATACAGACGCTAAAATGGGGCTGATTTTCTCATCTAATGTTTTGCAAAGTAAGAATATTCCCAAAGTGTCATATTTTTGTCTCTAACATGCTGAACTTTCATGCCAGCAATTGTTCTCAACAAGCAAAAGTGGTCCTGTTTTTTAAAGCCCTATGTGTCAAATTGCTGTGATTTTGGCATCCTCCACATGAATGCAAGTTTTTACTGGAAAAAAAAAGGACAATCTTAGCATAGCCAACTTATCTGACTGTGAAAGAGGTTGTCACGGTTTAAAATGACCCACGTGTGTTGCCAAATTCACAAATTACATTGAAGCTGAAACATCCAGGGCTGAAAAAACTGAGCCAACGCGCAGCCGTCACTTTTTGTTTTAGTGTTGTGGTTTTTCAGTTCATTAAGATTAATTATACCATTTTGGACACCTAAAAAATGTTTTTAATGTTTCATGCTCAAAGATCCTCTAAGAAGTTTTTGTTAATAGTCACCTTTGGCTCCAAAAAAAAAACAAGTGGTCACAGTCAAAATGCCAAACTTGACTTGTCCACAAAACTAATTGGTTTGGACTAATTGGACTAATTCTCTCTTATTTTACTCCTCCTTTGCATTTTTGCACATAATAAAACATAATGCCGCTCCTGTGTGTGATTTTAGACAGCATGCCAGCATCACAAAGCAAATGATGCATGACATTTACACAACAGTATCAGCATCTAGTTTGAAATATAGCATCTGCAGCAATAATAATCATTTTGCAGCTGATCTGGTTGTCTGCTCGGAGGGTTAGGAGCTCCCGAATGTCACAGTTTTTCCAGTTTGTGGACATCTGCAGCCGCTGTTCTTCTTTAAATTAGCTGCTAACTGCTATTGGCTGTTTTTTTAAATCTTCTGCAGTAGGTTGCACACATAACACGCTGTCAAAACATCATGTCCATAATCCAATTGGTAGGTCGTTTTCAGGGCCCTAAATGTGAGAAAACTTTATCCCCCCATTCTGCGATTATCCCTTTTATACAGAACAGTGAGGTACCACAACATCACGACGTTCCTGTCTTAAACAGGTGGTGTAAAAAAAGCTTATGATACACATAGAGGCTTTTCATAAAGTAATTCATTTAGATATTTGTCACCTTAATTTGTGTGCTGAAATAGTCAACAACTTACAAAAAAGACCAATAAATGTGGAAATTACCATAATCATAAATGCGTAGAGCAACATGACATTGAAGCGATCATTTCCCAGAGGAATACACTTTATTTGGTAAATAAGTTACTTGCTCAGCTTCCTTTTGTGCAGCAGTAAAGTTGGTAGCAGCTGCACCTGTCCATTATTTTCCACTGACATCAATACTGATGTCACAGATGAAACTGCTAACAATTTGTTGCTGCACAATGTAGGTTGAGAAGTGATCTTATTTGGCAAAAAGTCGATGTATTCCTTTTTCATACTGGCAGTCAAAGGGAAACTCTGAAAACACAACACTGTAGCAGTTAAGAAAACATTTGGTGTGCAAACGATGGAGCCTGAAGACGAGGGCTTCAGACCGGGAGACAAAAAGCACCAGCAGTCCTGACACAGACGGGAACACCGTCCGACTGCTGACATCGAAAATCGACACAAACAGCAAGAATAAAAACCAGGATGCATCCGCAGAACAGACAGATGAGCGGGTGACGTTCCAGTTTACCGGCGTCTGCATCAGGCCGCAGTGCTGCAGCCGAACACACGGGGCAGCACTCGCCCTCGGGGGTCTCTGTGGTCTCGCAGTCACCTACATCCTCACACACCACGTCCTCACAAACCACCGTCCCCAAATCACAAATACAGACTCGACACGGCTCGGGGTTCCATATCTCATAGTTGGAGTAGACTTTTCCGTCTTCTGAGCAGGAATCTTTAGGGAATAAAAACAGCGACTGACATCAGAACCTACGGGTCAGTTTATCAGCTGATAGCTGGCGAATCATTTTTGCTTTTTTTGAATTTTTTTTAGCTTTTATAGCCTTGTTTTTCTCCCAGAGATAAGATGTACACTCCTAAACTGTATGATGCTGTTAAAATGTCATGAGTACAAAGTTGACTTTTTCGTTTCCTGGCAAAACCCAAAGCTAAGATAAATAAGGTATCCCTGAACTAAATTTTAGTGACTGGCACAGAGAGAGGTCAAACCTTTTAACCGCACATTCATTGCTAACCGAGCTTTGTTTCTCTAAACCACTGAGGCGATTTTGGAGGAATCTCTCTGCAGTTTTCTGAAAAATAAATATTATGAACAAAGCATGGTTAATGAATATATAGTCTGCCTACAAGTTCTAGTGCAGCCCTTAATGATGCATTGTACTGGCTAAAGCAAAAGGAATAACTCAACATATTCTTGAAATGCTAACACTCAAACTATGCTCTGGTAAAAAAAAAAAAAAATCTTGCAAAAAAGAATTTTTTTTCATGCCAAAAAAACATTTATTTCTTGCAAATAAATTTTTTTCCCACTCTATTTCACACATGAAATAACAATTTTTTTGAACTTAGAAAATGGATCACCAGAAAAAAAAATTCTCACTTGCCCCTCAGGGCTTCCGTAGGTTTATCATTTGGTTGATCAAACAGTTTTTATACCATAGTATGTCTTCAGACTGGTAAACTGCTGCAACCAAAAATGCAAATGAAGCAAATATCCAGCGACTAACAAGAATAAACACAATGTAAAACCATTCTGATTTAAATATAAATGACTTAAGCATCACATTTTTACTCAGTCAAACAGTAGCTGCCAGCATTGCTCTCACCCAATACTGGACTTAAAACATCCAAAAATGAAATGTAGTTCCCATTAGTCACTCAGACACAAAAACATGTGAAACTTTGGGTCCAGGTTGAGAAATACAAAAGTTACCCTTTAAAGCTTTGGCCAATCCACACAGATCGACTTTCCTTTCCTCTTCTCTCACTGCGATATATGAAAAATCTCGTCACAACAATAGCCGGTCTATTTCAGTCTGGTCTAAACCAGCAGAGCTCATCCAGACGTTTCAGCCAAGTGAAAACAATCATGATTTTTGTGGCCTGTAATTGCTCAAAAAACCCTGTAAACATAAAACAGGGAAAACTGGTGTCCTCAGCTGAAATTGCGGATCCTGCGGTGAAGCCCAGCAGCAAAAGTAACACTTGAACCACAGAAGACCAGCGTCACCTCAACAGCCACTGTTTCCATTTACAGCTGTGCTTCCTGTCTAACGCTCAGCTTTACAAACTCGCAGAAATCTGTGAAAGTGGAAAAGATCTTTCTAGGACAGGTAGCCTCAGACAAAGCCTACAAAACACTTCATATTTAAGGTATTTTAAAGGGACAGTTCACGCGATAATGAAAAGTATATATTTTGTTTGGACATCAGTTTTCTTGTGCTGCGTTCAGATGCTTTTCACAACCTTTTTTCAACCTGTTATTACTCCGGATAATTAGCTCTCAGGTTGCTAAACTTTAAGAACTGAAAAGAGAGGACCTTTAAATTTAGCACAAATATGTGCAAACAGTTACAGTAAAAGAAACTTATTGAAGACTTTACTTACAGTTTCTGTCGGCGCTTCAATACAGAAAAAAGCTAACGTTTGTTGCAACATTTCCACAGAAAACGCTTCTGTTTACATTTTGCAGAACTCTGACCAATCAGATCACTGCAAACGCTGAGCATTTACAGGAGCCTGACAGGGACAAAAGAGTTCATAATTAAATTGACAGTCTGTGACATATACGCCTAAAAATTAGCAATTTTATTTTTGTTTTTCTAAAGCTCTGTAGTAGTGTACATGCACACTGCACAAGATCTTCTTGGAGCTTGAATTTAAGATTTATTTATTCATAATTTTAGATTTTTTTCTTTTAAATTTAAGGTTTGGTTTGTAAGCCGATTGAAGCCTAAAAATGTGGAAAGAGTATTATTTCTAGTTATAGTTTTTATGTTCACTCATCACAAAATCCATCTCAGTGTTATTTAAAAAAGTAAAATGTGTAAAATGGAACCCTATAATTCGTTTTTTGGGGGCGTATGTGTACATGCAATCAGGAAAAAGGGAAACTGTGACAGTTTTTCAAGAAAAATTAAATTTGAAAACTCAAAAAATGCCATTAGTTTTATCTTATATATCAAAAAATATTTAAAGACTTTTGCACAAAAAATACTAAAACAATAAAGAACTTTAACTTTTCTATTTAAAAAGTGACATTTTATCAACTCATAACTAATGATGAGATGAAATATTCAACATATCCTACAAGAACTAAATCAGCAGCAGTGTGGTTGGATCTGCATGGCACACACTGCTTTTGGGCTGGGGACAGGGAGCTTACTACAAAAATGACAAACGGGTGCAACGCGAGCTTCTGCCAGCAGATGCCGGTGCAGAGCGAGCAGGTTTTGATACGTTTCAAAGTCTGAAGTACTGAACCGGGATCGGGCTCAGTCTGTCCCGGTCTGTGCGGACCATGCAGCCTGCTCACCTCGCGGAGCTGGGACGTGGACTCGCGACGTAGTTTTGGGGAAAGTGCTTCTTGGCTCTTCACTGTTGCCTGGAGTTTTCTTGTTTTCGACCACGTTACTTCTCCGGGCTTCTCTTCCTGTTTACGTGTGTCGTCACGCAACGCATCATTCCAACTCAGCGGGACGTAAAACCCGGACCGGATCCTTCTGCGGTGGACTGGACTTCATCAAAATCCATGATCCTGACATGCCGTGTTTTTCTTCTTCCTCTCTCTCTCTCTTTACTAACGTTAAAAGGTGCATATCGCCACCTACTGTACCGGAGTGTGTAACCTCAGGGCGACATGTACTTCCGTTTACATCTAACTGTGTTTGCACGACGTGCATGGAGGGTTTGGACGCCATAATGTGTCTCTTTTTTTATTTCCCCAGAAGGACACAAACTGGGATTTCATATTTTTTTAGGAGTCTCTAAAACAGGCCCACACAAATGTTAGTGGATCCCATGACTGTTCCCCATCCTGTTAACATTTTAGGTCCTTATGACTGGCTGCCTTCAATCCACCTGTTTAATTCAAGTAAATCAACCCAAAACTCAGCAAGAGGAAAATGTCTGATTGTCTCAGTGCTTCTTCTCTCAGGGAATGTGCAACTGTCCCGATTTCAATAGTTTTAGCCTCCCAAATTGGACTTACTGAAAATCTGGGTAAAATATTTCGGAAGCTGATCTTCTTCTGTCTGAATCATGGCTAAACAAATCCATCACAGATAAAGACATTGCAATCCGTCCCAGAACAGGTGAGGGCGTTGCTATTTATCTAAAAAATAATTTTCATGCATCCACTCTTTTATCAGTGTCTCTCAGCAGGCAATTTAGACTTCTTACCCTCAAACTAGAACTTCATTAAGGCCATTTTATTACAGTCGTAGGGTGTTTCTGACCCCCCTCAGCAGGCAGTGAGGCCCTATCATCTTAAAGTAATCATTTATTAACTTTAGACTTTAATGAGATTCTCCTTGCTGGAGATTTTAATTTGGATTGGTTGTCCCCTGTCTCAGACAAATTTAAATCTCTCTGTGACTCTTTTAATCTTACACAATTAATTAATAGCTCTACTTGTCTAAATATTAAATATCCAGAGAAGGGAATTTCAAAGTGTTAACTCCTACTGTAAGACTTGTTGATGTGAGCACACGGGGCAACACTCGCCCTCTGGAGTCACAGTCGTGTGGAGGTCTCTGAGCTCCTCACACACTACAGCGCCCCTGTCACACACACAAACTCGACACGCCTCTGGATGCATTTTATGATAATTTAGGAACACGCAACAATCGAACGTAACTGCACTTTCCATCTGTGGCCAGCAGGCTGCAGTCATTACTAAGCAATTTAACAAAACTCATGTTTGAATTGATTTCTTCATGTTTCAGACAGAAGGGAGGAAAAAAAAGTTCACGAAAAGCCAATAAACTCTAAAACTGTACGACATAAAGCCTCATAATTATGACCAACTTGTCTTAAAGGGAAATTCCCCAGATTAGACCCAGGAGAGTCCCGTTATAGTCATGAGAAGTGGGACTCAGCCTGTGAATTAAACAGTTTTAAAATGTGGCTGCGCAGGATGAAAAAAGCCTGACTGATGTCATCAGGGTCACACGACAGATTGACAACAAAAAACAGTGTCAAACTCGGGATGTAGAGCTGCAGGCATGGACTAGTTGCATTATGGGAACTGCAGTATCTATTCCTTTTTTGGAGTGTCACCCAGACTCAGGGCTAAAAGTCATTAAATTTCTGCGTCTGTTGCATCAGTTTCAATCACAAATGTTTAAATCTATGTCTTGTAAATCCTTCACATGTGTAGATTTCAGGGGGGTTCACTGGGAACACTTCTCTTTGAGTAGCAGAGGAGCTTAAATTGACATAGTTAAAGATATTTTCATCATAAATTGATGCAGAAAAGGCACAAATGATAAGTGTCCTCTCTAAAACAAAACCTTACATCCTTGCGGTTACTCAACTCCACATGAGTGCAAATTTCTTTCATTTTTTCCAAGCAACCGGTCAATTGCATATGGTCACAGTCATGTGCAACAGTCTTAAATCTATTTATAGGTTTGCCAACAAAACAAGAAATTTTGTTTTGCATATTAGAAACAGTTTAGCTGTGAAGTCAATGTTTGATGCAAGTCTTCAATTAGAGGAAGACATGCTATCGTGCTAATTTACCCTGCAAAAACAGGCCAAGTAAAGCTTGATATTAATCAACATTAACATATTTCATATCAAAGATATGCTGCCAAAGCTGAAAAGCTTTTTAAGATAGTCTGAGTGATGATTATCTGCCAAAAAAACGTGTGTCCGCTCTGTAATACCATAACCTATAACAAAATGTAATGTAAGGTGATTTTAATATGTTTAATGCCATCTTAAAGGTTCAGTGTGTATGATTTAGGGGGATATATTGGCAGAAATTGAATACAATCTAATAAGTGAATTTAATTTTGTGTAAAATCCACTGAAAATAACAATCACTCTGTTTTTGTTACCTTGGAACAAGTCATTTATATCTCCATAGGGAGCAGGTCTTTGTGCACATAGATCACCATGTTGCACCACCATGTTTCTACAGACTGGATCTATATCAGGCCATGTTTTTTTTTTTTGGTGTTGACCACCATAGTAAACAGAGCATCACAGAAAAACACTGATTTGTAACACAAAACGGCTTCATTCAGTAATTTTACTGGTTTTAACCACCTTTGTTTTGGAGAGGAAGAGACCTCTGTGGAAAATTTGGCTCCCAGTAAAAACCTCCTGAATGATGAACACTGTGAGAATTAGAGCCGGTGGACGTTTCAGCTGCTGGTTGCAATCTGCTGCCACTAAATCCCCCTAAATCTCACACAGTGGACCTTTAGGCGTTTCTATATTTTGATGATTATTAGGATGATATTGTGAATTGCAGTTATTTTGTTCATGATAATCATGACATCAAATTTTCATATTGTCCCCTGCCTCTTGATTTATATGGAGGTGTTTCCATACAGACGGAAATTTTACCTCTCCAACACTTCCTGGCACTGAGCTGCACTTGAGCAAGGCACTTACTGTCAGTGACTAGACTGTGGTTGAAGCTGACAGCTCCTCCTGGCTGTAAATGTGCCAATAAATGTGTCTGTATGCAAGTATGTAATCATCTTTGCAGCAGCAGTGTCTCCGACTGTGAGCATAAAACAAGACAAGACCTATAGTTTTCATGTTCACTCATCACAAAATCCATCTCAGTGTTTTTTAATCAGGAGGTAAAATGTGTCTATGGAAGCCTGTAATTTGTTTTTTTGGGGTGTGCTTGTACATGCAATCAAGAAAAATGGAAACTGTGAATGTTTTTTTAAGAAAAATTAAATTTGAAAACTCAAAAAATGCCATTAGTTTTATCTTATATAAAAATGTTTAAAGACTTTTGCACAAAAAATACTAAAACTATAAAGAACTTTAATTTAAGAAGGGGAATCCATATTCCTTAAAGGCACATTTCTGTTTTTTATTCTTTAAGAGAAATAAGGTTTAAAGCCAAATGACTCAAAATAAAATGATTTTTTGCAGTGTAAGAGGGTGTTTTTTTCACTGTGCACTCTGCTGGTCAAGAATCCTGAACCCTCTATTGTCCTAAAAAGAAAAAGAAAAAGAAAAAGAAAGAACAGTACAAAACTAAACAAGAAGAGAAGAAAAAAGTAAAAATGGCCACCTGCTACGAGCTCTGCAGCATATTATAATCTGTGCAGTTTAGTGACGTCCTAGGTACTAATTATGTGGTGAGGCCTCTCCCCGCGAGAGACGCTGCCTCTCAAACGCTGCAGTTATTTCAGGGGAAACCACAGCGGCTGTATTATACGTTGGGCTCGGGTAGAACTTGTGGCTTTCCTTTATTTGGGAGAGGTGCCACACCCGGAGAACCCTCTGCTACGAGAACCTGCTGCACCCTGAGGAGCAGATCATATGAGGCAGCATATAAAAAAAAAATCAGTGAGCTGGAGGTTTATTCAGCAGGTTGCTGAGCCACAGAGAGCTTTTACAGTGGTTGTTTTGGAAATATTGGGAGGAAAAGCATTTATTGTATTGACTTCTGCAGTAAAAAGTGATCTTTTTGTGCTAAAGCTGCACATAAAAGTTGAAAACTACAGACACCGATGTTTAAAAACGACCTTTTTTGGCCATTTGAAAGTGATTGTGAGTTGGATATGCAGCATGAGAGCAATCATCGTGACTAACTGAGGCTTCTATTTAAGTGGAAACTGTCCGTGCAGCTCTCTGACCTTGTGGTTTGCAGACGCCTAAACCTCCTCAGCTCAGGTTTATTATTAAACAACATTCAGGCCACATAAACTGCACCTTAAATTCGTGGTTCCCAAAGTCAAGGTTGGGACTCCTCCAGGGAGATGTGTTTTGCAGCTAGGTAACAAAGACAGTCACACATCACTTAAAAACAACAAGACATGTTTTTGTCTTCAAAAAAGAGTTTGAATATAGTATCAGCGTGGTTGGGGTCCACCCTTGCTACTCCTTGGCAGCACCACTGCCTATATGCATACACAGCAGTAATTTCCTAATTTATAGCCCTCAAAATCCGACACTGAGCCCTAAAATAACAGAATAATGTGTGGAGGTGAGATACAAATAAATGTGATCCTGTTTATGTTGGTTCCTCCCATTCAAAGTCGAGTCTCTCTGCTTTTTTTCCCACACGAGCAAACACACACATGCACATCCGCCGAGCCAACAACAGCACACTAAAATGTTAAATGGCCGGTCGCCGTTTTAACAAGCTGACTGCCAGCATCATAAATCTCAGACTGTTCGACTGTTCCTGCACAACAACACCAGCTGACATATCTGGCCCCGAAACAAACACCTGAAATCAGGTTAAAACAACATTTACTTCTACATATGACTTCTGAGTTCTTGGAGGGACGTTATTAATTCCATTTATAGCATCAGGGTTATGGTGCAGCAGCCTGTTAAAGCTGTAATTAATGTATCTTTGGCACCAGTCTCATTGTTTCTTGGTTTCCAACCTGGGGATTTGGATGTCTACGAATTGTTGTGAGATGATTCTGACAGATATTTTGCTGCAAAAAGTGCTTATTTTCTCAGAATTTACCCAAATATTTTATTTTATATTTATTATTATTATTTTATTATTATTTTTATTTTCTTGTGGGTTTTAGGGACAAATTTTATTATTATTTATTATTATTATTTATTATATTATTATTACTATTATTTTAAATATTATTATTTTATTTTATATTTTTATTTTCTTGTGGGTTTAGGGATAATTCTACTTTATTTGGGACTAATAGTTATATCTATGGAGAAACTTTCTCGAAATAAAAAGTAAGTGTCTTAAAATGATGAGTCATTTTCCAAACTTACTTATCTGAAAATAATGACTTGGTGTTATTTCAAATTATTTTGAAATGCGTCATTATTTTAAGAAAATATTTGGTCATACATAATTTTTTGAGAAACTTACTCAAAATAATAAAATTTTAATTAATTAATTTGTTATTATTATTAATTATTATTATATTATTATTATTATTATTTATTATTATTATTATCAATTTCCCATTTTCATTATTTCTGACTGGTCTCTGCTTCATTTACCTTTACTTATCTATTTATTTTTTAATCATTGACTGTTTTTTATTGTTAAATTTTGTTATTCTTTTGGCTTTTGCTTTAATGTGTTGTATTTTAACTGTGAAGCACTTTCAGCTATATCTTGTATGAAAAGTGCTTTATAAATAAAGTTTATTATTTCATTTTTTATTTATTAGTTTGTGTGTTTGTTTTAACCAATAAAATAAAGCGACTATATTTATATCAAAGGTATAGTTTTGGGAAATTGGTTATTCACAGCTGATAATTAAAGAAGATTGATATCACTGGATGGTAAATACAGTATAAGACCAGCAACCAGTTAGCTTAGCTTAGCATAAAGACTGGAAACAAAGGGAAACTGCTAGCCAAGACCATATGGCGACTGTGGAGATCACAGGATCAGAGACTGAGTCCTGGAAACAGCTTCTGCGTGACCTTTAGGAATAAACTCAGCTGTAGGTGGACATCTATTTCTGTCTGTATATATAGGCTGAGTAAAGTCTTTATTTATCCAGTTTCGGTGAACTTGGATGGAAGCGAGCGCGGCATACTTCACATCCAGCATCCTCTCGCTCTGGGTGTGTCTTGTCTGCCTTTGGCCCGAGGTCTGACCAAAATTAGTGGCCTGCTTTTGTCCGTCCCATCTGTGAGGCCACATCATTATAGCCGTGGCACTCGAAACCCCATCATTCAGCGTCGACCTCGCACTGAAATAGCCCAGCGCTGCATCCTATGGGGGGGGGGCATATTTTTGACCCAAGATCACATCGACTGGGACATTTTATTTTTGATATTTTTGGGGGGATTTTGTCTGAGCAGTGTGGGTTCAATTTAGCATCAATACGTCCCTTTTGTGCAAGAAATTTGCTGTCACTTTCTCCATCTCTAATTAATTTCACCAGCTATTTCGTGCGGTGAAACTCTCTTAATCATCACGTCGTGGCTTCTCAAACAGGAAAATGGTGTCTCATTAAGGCGTAATAAGCCTTTTTTGCTCTGAATTGTGGGTATGATTTCCACCTTCAGCTCACACACCGCAAGGCCGGTGTGGTCCGGTCGCTGGGCGGCAGAAAAGTAAAAACACAAAAAGCTGCAAGAAACTTCCTGAACCACTTCCTAAATTTAGAGAAAAAGCATAAACCAAGGGCATAATGGGAAACACAACTGTTACAGAGGTAATAACAGAGGTAAATGCTTTCACAGGGCTTGGTCATGAATTATTGGGAGACAGGAAATCAGGAGGAAACACTTTTGCACTGAAAATAAAGTTTTTTAGGTGATTTAGACCAAAGTAGTGATTTTTTTTACTTAAAGTTACATATTTACATATCATTCCTGCAAAATGGCATTTTTGGGTTCCAGTTTTGCATAAACTTGTCAGTCATCAACATAGAAAAGCAGTCATATCTGTCACTCACCTTTCTTGCTTTCTTCTTGGCAGGTCACGGCGATCACCTGAGCCAAGGTGACGACCAGGCACACGGTAATCCTAGAGCGTAACGAGGGGGCCCATGTCTGCGTGCCAGACATGCAGCGTCCTCACACACAGCCGCCTCTACACACACAGGGAAGTCACAGAGAGAGAGAGAGAGAGAGTGAGTCCAACCCCGAGCTACAGCATCCAGACTGAAAAATCCAAATATCCCTGAGTGGAACAGGCGGCTCCTGGATGAGCGATTACTGCACACTGAAACAAGCTCCCCGTGCCTCCCTCCCTTCTTTCTCTCACTCTCCTCCTCCTCTCTCATCATTTTTTCTTGCTTCATTTCGAGGCCAGCCTCCTCCTCGGGCTCTCAGTTTCCTTGAAAAGATGCAGCTAATTAAAGGCTGGATAAAAATTTGTACATGATGAAAGAAGATGGGCTTTATGATGATGATGGAGGGAAAAAAAAGCTTTTGGAAGCTCAAGTTGAGCGTTTCTTTTCAAGAGGTTAAAAAAAAGAACCAAGTCCGCATGTATGATTTACAGTTTGCTGCTCGACCTTTCACCTTTCACTCTTATTAAGGTTCAATAATAAAGTCTGCTCAACTGAAATCAAGTGTTTGCTATCGCAACTTATGTGTCATAATGGATGTAAAAAGAGAAAAATTTGTATAATATGCATATTTTCCATATCTTCAGCTTCAGTTCCAGGTTTCAAAGGGTTAACTGTGAATGTCGTTCATATATTTTTTTGGCATTCAGGTGTCAGTTTACTGTGTTTTTTACTCCTGTGGTTCTTTCCCTCATTTACCGTCGACGACCTGTCCTGCATCAGCCTCGTTAGTCCGTCCTGCTCCTCACTGTCTCTCAGCCAATCCTGCCTGCCTGCTCTTCTGCCGCTTCACCTTTATTCGCTCACCTGAGCTTCTCCGCCCCTTTTCTCCTCCTGCACTTCATCTCCTCGCCAGTCTAGTTTGTATTTAAGTCCTGATTTTTATTTTAGTCTTTGTTTTTTTGGTCATGTGATGCTACCCACTCTGCATCTCACGACAATAATAATAAGAATATAATAACAATAAGTTCTCGTTGCCTTTTTAACCGTGGTTTCTGAAAAAATCAAACCCGTTTGCACATGATAGTTCAAAAGTTTAAATACTTGTAAAAAAAGGCGTCTGAATGCAGCACAAGATAAGTGATGCCGATCCAGGTTTTAAAGAATGAAAAAATACATACAGAGCCAGAGCTGAATAAACTCATATGGATTCTTGGTATTTGTAGTTTATCGGTTGTACCTGAAACATGGTTTTGAACATAAAGCAACCATCAGACAAAACAGAAAACTCTTTTGTTTGTTTGCCATCTACCTGAAATTCTTGCTGACCTAAATCTGTACACTCCAGCTTGAGGAGTTTACAATGTGCATGTTAGGTTCATCTGATGTGTTTTCCAGCTGCCAAATCGGAGCGTCAAGCCGACCGTCTGTCCCTGAGGTGATGTCCCAGAGGCAGAAAACAAACATCATGCAGGACGTGTTCGCCTTTGTCTCATACACTGAATAATGTTGCTTTAACCAGCGATTTTTCTCTTGAACTGAGTTAACCAACCGTCCTAAAATCACGTTTCTGTCAGTAGATGAGGCACATTATACTTGTTTGCTTTTCTGCAACAGTTTGTGTCAGGAAGTGTTTCAGGTGCTTCAAGAACAGACTGATTTCCCATTAAAGAGCCAGAGAGCCACGGGGGACAGACGCTGCAGCAGATGGAGGACAGTTCCTCCCTCACATCAGAGCTCCGCTTCTGTACATTTAGCTTTTTTGTTTTTTTTAAATGCAGTGTGAAGAGGAAGTGGTTAGAAAACATGCCCTTCTAATCAGGGCTGAAAAATTAATCAGACTTTCACAGATGTCACAAAACTATTGCAATATCCAAAAAAGGTGAAATATGTGTCAAAATAACAATAAATCGAGTATTGTGCTGCAGGGGTGTCCTGCCCTGCAAAATGTATTCGACAGATTTAAGGGAAAAAATCTTTGTTTGGTACATATCATCACGACAAATCCCACCATGGTCATTCGTTCTATTCCTATCCTCTTCCCCTCAATATAATAAATGAAATCACAATTGGTAATCGGTCAAAATCGTTGAAATTTAACTTTTTTTTTCAACTGTTCAGCCCTACTTTTACCTGGTAGAAAGCAAACACTTTTCATGGCATTATTACTATGGCATCACAGCTATGTTGCCACTTTTCATAGTGCTATCCCGACAGGAAATGCAGTGACGAAAAAAAACCCAAACATTATGTGGCACTATACCAGCTGGAAAGGCAGATATGTCTTGATAAATAAATGATGGCATTATCTCACCAAAAAAATCCAGCAATTTCTCTGCCACTTCTCTTGCTAGCATCACAGCAATAAATAAATAAAATTGGTGCCTAAAAGCAGCTCAAAACCGTGCAATGACTCACCTAAAACAACCGTTTTTGTAGCTTGTTGGTTTTGATCAGCGGTCTGCAGCTCGGCAGACATCTCGCCTCGGTGTCACACCATCCGCCATCCTCTCCACCTCCTGATGACAAACGTCAGCTCATATTTAGAAACGTTGATATGACATGTACAAAATGTTCAAATGTGACAAACAAATGGTTTGCAGAAATGTGCAATGCCAACATTTTTTTCTGGAAACTAGGCTGTTACTTTACACTTGTATAGACACCATTTGTGCATTTTTTTCCATTAAACAATCTGAGCAGGTGATTTCCAGGTGAAATCTGTGGCTGCTCACTAATCATCCACTCTGTTAAACCTCATGACCTTTGGATGTATTCAGACTCAATCCTGGGATTCCTGGCTGCACCCTAAGTGTAAATTGCAGTGTGATGATTTCTTTTATAGCCTCCAACAAACTACATGACCTCCTTTGGCCGAGAAGAATTACAGGGCAACGCGACGTATAGAAAACTAATACTGACCTCAGCTCTTGTGGGAGAAGACAGCTTCTTACATGTGGCATTTAAACCTAAAAACATACAGGCTATTTCTGGATGTCGAGCAGACAGCAGCGGAGCCACAGGAGAGATCAGCCCGTCATCATGCATGCACAGAGAGGCCTGAAGAGGTGGACATTATCCAGACTAAAAAAAACTGCAATGAAAAAAAAACATTAGATGTTGCAAAAACCGCAGAGACATCCTCAAAAGAGAGGCTTTTAGAGGAAGGATTGAGGCCAAAGCACATGTTTCATGTACGGCAGAGTCAAAGGAGAACATGTAGTTACTGTTAAGAGTTTTATTTCAAGCTTCAGTCAGCAGTTAGGGATAATGTGCTGCTAAAAAGTGGAATAAAAGCTCAGAAAATGTGTTTTTTTTGTCACGTGACAGGAAGCTGCAGGGCTACGGTGACCTATCAGGTCAACACACCTCGTCCCATATTCCCTTACACACCACCTGCATTATTTAACACTTCACCAGTTTGAAAGTACACTCCCGAATTAGCTCCCTCACTGAGAGCAGCACATGGACCCAGCAGTCCGAGAGGAATATTTTTTACCTGTTTGATACTCATGCATCAATCGACATGTTCGCCGCAGCCACGAAGAACTTTGTGAAGCAGGTCGGGGACATGGGGAGGCTGATCCCCGTCCCGAGTCTGAGCGAGGCCGACCCCCTTCTCACTCAAAGACATCCTGGTGGGGGAGAAAGAGATCACAGCAGGTACACTGAAGAAACAGACTTCATATTTACGAGTATTTGTTAAATACAGTGTTTTAAAAATCAGTTTTCTCAATTCCTTCCCTTTATGTGGCTGTGAGGTTGGAAAAATCCTCTAGAAAAAGTACAATATTCTAGATGTAATATGCATCATGCATTTCATACATCCTTCCCCAAATAACTTTGCATCTTTCTTATATTTAAATCAAGTTATATGGGTTTAAACGATGTTTAGCAGATCCAGGCAATTATTTTACAAAATTATTTTGATGCATATTTCAAATTAAAATTTTTAGTAATTTCTTTTTTTTTTTTTTTACTAATTTTTTGTTTGGTTGTTTTTTGTGCTAATGTTTTGCAAATTTTTTTGCCTCATTTTTTTCTTCTTCCTTCATTGCTCATTGCCTTTTTCCAATGTTCCAACAAAAATCAAGCAAAATTGCACAGGTTTTAAAGGGTTAAGTAGCAAAAGTACCCATTACAGAAAATTTACCCCAAATGTTATATTATTATCAATGAATTATTACTACTGATGCATTTATGTATAAGCACCTACTGTTGTGGCTTATAAAACAACGTATTTCCTCATGTTTAAAATATTATTTTGTACAGCGGCCTAGCTGTCAAATTAATTGTAGTGAGGTAAACAACAGAGAAGCTGAAAAGTAAAATATTTGCTATTTTCCTGAGCATAACTTGATCACAACCTCTTTGTTTTATGAAACAGGCGTGTCTTCTTATCAGCTCCTCAACTACGAGGACAAATCCGACGTCGCCCTCAACGGCCGATTAGGAAACCACCTCATCAACGACGTGGGCTTCAACATCAGCGGCTCGGACTCTGTGGCCGTCAAAGCCTCCTTCGGCATCGTGACCTAACACGAGCTGGAGGTTCCCACGTTACTGCGAGAGCTCAACTCCAGGTGACACGACAACATCGTCATCGCAGAATCACTCAGGACTGATTAGATGAAGGATCATCTCTAATCATTTATTCATAACCAAGTGGAATTATCTATGTTTTCATTAATTATTGATCTTTTGGACGGACAGACGCAGGTAGAAGTATCATAGCTGCCATCCTAATTTAATATTTCAGATATCATTAATCCTAACAAAGGCTATAAGTTGATACTTGACCTCTGACCTCTTTGTGACAGCAGAAATGTGAGAGCGTTTCCCTGTAAGGATGAATAAATGATTATGTTATTCTATACCGGCACACATATAGAACAGGGACGACATACAAGAGGACGATAAGACAGTCTTGTTTGACCTCAGTGAGTGTCAGATTTAAGGGTTAATTGTGTTGGAAACACTGGTTTAAGCGACAAGAATAGACGACCAAATTTTCATTTTTTCAGAAAAGTGGACCTGGATCACTGTTTGGTTCGTCAGTCGAAGGAGAGCGGGCGAACTGTTCTCTGCGTGGTCGTCCACGCCGGGATGAGAGGGACCACCATGAGGGTAAACACACAGAAACACCCTGTTAACCCTTTGAAACCTGAGCATATAGGCATGATTTCTTTCAAAAACTTGGGAAGGCGACAACAAGAAACTGAAGAATTAGCCCAAAAATGTGCAAAATGAAAAGTAAAAGTTGCAAGAAAAATGACCAGAAAATGAACAATATATAAAATTTGAAAAAAATAAAACAACATAATGACCTCTTAAAAAAAACTTAAAATTAAAAAAATAAAATAAAATAAATAAATAAAATTAAATAAATAAATATATAACAGTATAATAGGTTTCTGCACATTTTCCCCTTTAAAGGATTCTATTAATTTTCTCTTTTTCTCTGTGTCTCTCTATTTAGAAACAAATCTCCAGGTCATTTTCTTTTCTTTTCTTTTGACTTTTGCTCATGTTTTCAAAAGAAATTAAACCAATCTGCTTTGGTTTTTAAGGTTTTAATGCTTGTAAAATGCTTCTGAACACAGCACAAGAAAACTGATGTCAGTCCAGGTTTCAAAGAGTTAAAGAGACCCCAAAAGCAAATATGTTTCCTCTTACCTGCAGTACTGTTTATCAGTCCAGTTTTCATGTGAGTTGCCAAATGGAACTTGATGGCGCTCAAAGTGCCAAAAAATTCAATTTAACCGGAAATCATGATCCGGTAACTCAAGATGAGCCACAGACCTTATTGTGAGCAATTTCATGCGGGAACTATTTTCTCTTTCCTCCCTGCTCATTAAGAATCTCCTTGGATCAGGAGAACCAGTAGGAGGTTTTAAGACAACCAGTAGGGAAACTGTGCAGATTTATAGATCAAAACATTCCTTGTGAAAACAATCACGTGAAAATGCATTACTGCCAAATGATTAGATTATCAGCATCTATTAATTAAAACACTCCTGTTGTGTGCTGCAGTTTCAGATCGACGACGGCAGGAATCCTAAAGGTCGCGACAAGGCCATCGTCATCCCGGCTCACACCACCATCGCCTTCAGCATCTGCGAGCTGTTTGTCCGACTGGACGGCCGACTTGGTAGGAACATGAAATACAGACGTGCATGCCTGAATTTAAACAATTCCTCTGTTGCAAGTATATAAATGAAGCTCACAGCGCTGAAATTACAAACTGCACCTTTGAATTAAATCATTCTGCAGTTCACTGTTTTGCTGACTCTGACTTTCATCCACGACTAACACGATGTAGATGAAAGTCAGCAGAGCACTTAAAGGATAAGACGTGTGGTTTCGGGGGAAAATTAAAGGCTTGAATCGTTGACAGTTGAAAGCTGTGTGTGTCCCACATGTGGATGCATCAGTTGTGGTTAACACCTGAGGCTCCTCTGCATAAACTGGCAGATGGCCAAAAACGCCATAGTATAGTATGTCGAAAAATGGCTGAAAACCACATATTATAGATTGTAGGGACGCATCATAGGATACAAAGTGGGAATAAAGGCCAAAAAAGGCCAAAAACTTTATAATTTAGCATGTGGACAAAATGGCAAAAAATGTCAGATTTTGTAAAGTCATAAAAATGTCTGAAAACGACATATTCCAGCTTGTAGAGACGCGTCATAGTATACAAAGTGGGAATAAAGGTCAAAAAGTCATTTTTTCGACATGCTAAATTATGGCGTTTTTGGCCTTTTTTCGACATACCACAGTATATTATGACTTGTCTCTACAAGCTATAATACAACCTTTTCAGCCATTATTATGACCTGTCAAAATCTGACAATGCATGTAACTCTTCACAACCCCCAAATTTCTCAGTTCCTGACTTTTCCTAGGATTGTGTTATTGATCATCTACTCCGTTTTTGCCGTTGTGGGACAGAAAGAAAAAAAAAATTCATACCTCCAACCACCGCACAGGGTCATTTTGACCGCCCATAGAAACAGCTGCGGCAAGCTGCTGTGACAGCTGTCATTGCTAAGCAACCAGACCGGTGACGCAAATCGTTTACACTTTTGATAAGAAGTTTGACATATTACTAGCAAACTGTAGATTAGAGACCATAGATTTTGTTTGTAAACTGGACAAAACATATGCTAATGCCTAAATTTACCTAGGCCACTCTCAGAGGGATCAACCACTGGGCGGTACGCCCACATCAACACAGCAGCTGAGGAAGACATGTCAGGTGAGCCGACAGTCTAGAAAAACATATCATTCTAGTAAGATCCACCACATTTAGAAAACTAATTATGAATATCTACATCGTACTCTGTGGTGTCAGCTCATACTTGTGCACTGCACGATATTGACTGGCAAGGACGAAAACTGTAAAAAGACCAGTACAGCCGGGACTGTGCACAGGTAGAGCACAGTCACGAAGTATTTTTACTTTAGTGATCTTGACTGCTTGTTGACATTTGCTGACTGTTTTAGTCTAAAACGCTCAATAATTGTTGTAAAATGTTCTATTAAATATAAATGATTCTAGCCTTTTAGCCCAGCCCTGTCAGCACCATGGACAGCTCCACAGCAACTACAGAGAGAACGCTCCGTTTTTTAATCTGTTTATTGCCAATAACAAACACGATTATTACCCCAAATGAATTTGTAACTTGTACCTAATGTTCTTTTACACTAATTCAGTTGTTTAAATTTGTTTTTTTTAAATATATTTTTTAGTTTATTGATCAATTTTGAAATGTAGCACATTTTCAAATTCGTCTTATTTGTATGATATCAAGCAATTGTAAAATTAACAAACCTCCAAAACTGAATTTTAAAGTTATTTTGTCAAGTCTTTCATAGTATTCTAAAGTAGATGAGAATTAACAACTTACCGGCTTCTGGTCAGTGCACGGTGTAATAGTCTTTCTCGCTTTACATCTGCTGCTCCTGAACTCTTGGATCAATAAAGTGTTTCATTTCTTGTCAGAATGAATCTAAAGTCTTCAAGCTTAAAGTCCACGACTTACAGCAAAGGTAGTTCAGGAGCACTGAGGAGTTCTTGTCCTAACTCTGATTCCCGTAGAGCGAAGAGTGTGACGCCTGAACTGTACGCCGCGGGGATCGTGATGTGTGTTAACTTGGGCTGATCTTGCTCCTGTTCCTCTTCTTGGGCCATCTGCTTCACTTGACCTAATGGGAAGAAAATAGTGATGAAAACTCTTATAACGGATGGAAAATCAGCATGAATCAAACTAAATAACGGCGTCTACCCTCGATATCCAGAGCTTTCCACTGCGAGTCAGATAAGATGGACAGACAGCAATCTGGCGTCAGTCTCTGCAGGACGTCTTCTCGACGAATCAGCAGCACAGACGCACTGCAAAGTCTCTGGTGTACCTCTATCTCACTTCCTGAAAATTGAATTTTATTAAAACGCATCAGGAGAGACAACATTTTTTTTTTTTTTTGCCGTTACTCACCTACGTCTAGAGGATTGGTCATGAAAACAGCATTCGGTGCAACACCAAATATGAGCTGATGGTGCCAGGCGTCAGGCACCTCCTCTCCCTCGGGCACAGCCAGCTGCATGTTCATGGTCGCCACGGGAACAGCGCCTTTTCGGATCCAGCGTGCTAGCCAGGGGACTAGTCTGACCAGCCGCCGAGGGTAAAAGTGGAAGAAGCGGCCAATTACCTTCCCCTTACTGGCCTCCTGTGCTCCCTGGATGAGCTGAGCGTGAGTCGCACCTAAAAGAGGAAATAATCCTTATTTCAGCTTTTTTTTTTTTTAAATAACCTATGAAATCATTAGAAAAAATCAATTAAAAGTGACACAAAACAACACAATATGAACAACATAGATACACACGACCAAAAACAAAACATAAACAACTAAGATACAAAAACCAATAACAGACAAAAGAGAGACAATAAAGACACATAACGACTTCAAAGAAACGCAAAATGACTACAAAGACAAAAACGACCACAAAAAGACACAAAAATGACCAAGACACAAACTGACACAAAATGAACTCAAAGAGACAAAACTATGAAAAGAGGTTTAACGACTACAAAAAGATGCAAACCCCCCACAAAGTCTCTTGCTTTATGTTGGCCTTTTCCATATCCCAGGAGCCCCGAACAGAAAGCCCCAAATGTCTCTAAACCCCTTAAAAAACCCTGAACTACAGGAAGTCATTATGTTTTCCTTGTTGTGTCTAAGATCAAAGATTACAACTGTGTCTTTTCCTCTCAGAGCCTCACTGTGCACTGACAGCTTGAGCTAAACGCCTGAAATGTCAACGCAAAAATTGTGAAACAGAGCTGAAAAAGTCAATTACAGTGTCTCCTCTGAGAGACATAAAACTCTTTGTCTAATTCAAGAGGGTACTTTTGAATTTGCCTGGTTGGCAGTGCAGCCAGCTGTCACGCTGGCAGGAAAAGCGCACCGAGGGGTTCAAGGCGTTACAGAGCCTCAATCAGCGGGGAAGACATCGTCTCTGTGAGCATCTGTGACACCTGAAATATTACTGTCTGCAGAGCCCCGTTAAAATATGCTACCTACACAGAGTCAGGCTTTTTGTGTTCATATTTCATTACCTGAAATGTCACAACGGTCTGGAGAGCTCGACTGATTAAACTGTAATGTTTGCCAGCTTACTGACGTCAAACAATGTAATCAGCGGTGGAAACATTTTTACTCAAGTACTTCACTGAGGTACAAATCTGAAATACTTGTATTTTACCGAAATGTTTCCATTTCAAACAACTTTTTACTCCTACTTCACTGCAAATCAGAGGTAAATAATGTACGTTCTACTATATTTGTCTGACAGCTTTAGTGACTTTGCAGATTACAGTTTAACATCCCCTTCCTGTCCAGTGAAAACCATGTTTGTGATAAAATGTGTTCCTTTATACACTTTTTTGTCATTAGACAAAGATGAAGATTATATTTCACTGCTGGATTTATTTTGCATGAGAGATAATATTTCAGATAATAATTGAGTGGTGAATATATTACTATGAAAAGCTGAAAAATGTGCACTCAGTCTGTGTTCACTACTGTGACCTTCTGCTGTAGGCGTTACGCAGTAATGGAGGAAGTATTCAGATCCCTTACGTTAACAAAAGTACTCATACCACACTGTGAACATACTCCATTACAAGTAAACATAAGTACTATCGTCAAAATGTGGCAGGTGGCAACGAGGCAGGTATTTGCCGCAGGACTATTTTCATGTTTTTTCCCGTTTATGAAAGAAATCAAATTGATTTGCTCAGTGTTTCAAAGTGTTAAATTCTTGTGAAATGCATTTAAATGCAGCACAAGAAATCTGATGTCGATCCAGGTTTCAAAGGATGAGTTTATCAAAAACACTCAACATTAACACATTTGATGATTGAAGGTTTTTGCCAGACAGGAAAGGGATTAAAAAATATTGAAAAGTAACTAAAGTTGTCAGATTAGAGTCCGAGTAGAAGTATAAAGGTGTATGAAATGGAAAAACTCAAAATTTAAGTACCTTGTACTTAGGTGGTGACAAATCTAGGGGCCCAAAGTTGTCTCTCCTGTATATCGGGACATTTACCTGCTTCACTGCGGGACAGCAGGTAGTCAGGCAGCGGAGACTCGTTCCTCCTCAGCTTTGTCTGGACGCAGCGGTCTGCATCCTCAGGGGCCACATCCACCCCGAGGGCCTTCAGCACGTCCACCACAGCTGTGGCCCCGCAGGCTGATGCTCCGATCTGCAGAGTCTGCCTCTCCAGAGCCTCCTGGATGGACCACAGCATGGCTTCATCTGCTCCTGCCCCCTCCTCCTCATCATCATCACCTCCAGGGAGCTGCTTACACACTGCCTCCATCTGAGAGCAGACTCACCTGAGGACAGGGTTTAAAAGCAGGTTTACACCATATAAACTCTATCAAGAATAAACAACATCCTGTGCGCGTTAAGAGCATCAATACATGTGGTGTAGCATAACATTTCAGTGCAAACACAGTTCAATTTACACGCTTAAATGGTCCAAAACTGAACTGAATAAAACTAATTTCCACGGGCTTCTCTCACAGCAAGACGGATTAAAACGCAACCAAAAGTCTCTCTAAAGCTTCAAAGTGAATAAGCAATAAAATTCACTTGCATTTTTGCCTTTATAAAGTCATAATGAAGCATTTCTTACCACCTCCCACAGAGCCAGACATAAGCAGGCGGCGACAATAACAAACAAGCACCGCGCATGCGCACACTACACGTGGTTCTACCTTCGCTGCCCTGTTCTCATGTTGGACATGAAGTCAAAGTGACATTTAGCGCCTCTGCTGGCCGCGTTTAGCCATGACAGCAGGGAGAAAAGCACTGGAAACACATCTGAGTATTTTCAGAGAAATTCTGAATAAAATGAAATGGTTACCTCTTAAAAATTATCTACAGACATGGCCAGACATCCTCAAGATTAAGTACAAATGACGTGTTCGTTACTCTGTGACACTGAGTGTAGTTAGATAAGGAGCTGCATCTCAAAAATATTATTTTAGGGTGATTTGCTTACAAGGGGAAAAATGATGTTACATTACTTAAATTATAATGTTACATTATTTATATTATAATAAATGATAATAATACATCCAGAAAAAAAATCTATATGACATCAAGAAAAGATATTTATACAACGATCAAAAAACACACAACTATATGACATCCAGAAAAGACACCGTCCAAAAAAGACTACGTCCATCAGGCATAGAGCACACAGTAGGTGAACCTGTAACTTCGCCTTGCCTGCTTACATCTTGTAAATCTAAAATACCAATATAATAATAACAACAACAATAATAATAATTATGTAATTCATATTAATGATCTCTTAGGCAGAAAAAAAGGGAAATAACAACTGCCAAGAAATGCATTCAGATGTATCCTCTTTACATAGGAATGCGTCATGTATATTAAATACTGTTATGTATATATAGCCTTGTTTATCCATCATAAGATTCATATTATTATGTTGAATGAGCTTTTAGCCAAGACACTTGATTACATTTAGGTAAGCTAGAGCCGATAGAACAATATTATAAATCTGGTTACAGCAGACACTCGTGTCCTTAAATAAAGACTAAACCATCAAAGTCGTCACAACAAAACCGTTTTCTCCACTGAGACACAGGAAGCTGTGATCACTTTAATGATTTGGTCCTGTGACAGTTTTGAATCAGGCCAAAAGATGTCAGTGTTGCTACACTGAAATGCAGCCAAGCAGCAGAGCATCATGTGGCAACACAGCAGATACTATATGTGTTGTCACCATGGCTGATGCTCGATGAAACAGCCTGAGGAGTGTTGCTGACGGCCGCTTCCTTCTCTGTGTCGTGCACAGACATCATATCATCATCATATCATATGAGGAGGAGGGGGGGCATCAGGTGCTGCAGCAGGTAAATGCAGATCTGCAGACTTTGGCTGTACTGAGACACAGAAGCTCTGCAAGAAAGGTCAGAGTTTTTAGTTTAATTTTAGTTCTGTTTATTAAGTCTGTAGCAAATTCCTCGCTCAAGAGGACTCACACAAGAATTTTCGCCAATTTATTTTGGACAGAAATTGTGTAAACAGGCAACACTGGCTCTTCCTCCAAGAACACTGTTATTTATTTATTTGTTTATATTTATTTCAAATTATTTTATTTTGTTTTATTTTAAGTAAGCAGGCAGCATTAGCTAAATTCCTCCAATGACTTTCAAGTATTTATTTATGTTCTATATATATATATATATATATTTATTAATTATATCATTTTTTTTTTTTTTTACATTTTACTGAGATAATATTGACCCATCTCTCCAGAAACATTATAATTTA